>NC_141350.1:68632569-69212569 GCF_057382095.1 Aulonocara sp. 'chitande type north' Nkhata Bay
ACGATCTGTCCCTTTTGTTCTATTTGATCTTTTAAGGGTTTCTGGGAATAGCTGGTGGAGATTATGAATGTGACAGAAAGCAAAAGTCCTCATTAATTATACAGCAACATATGGCCAATTAATCTCAATATAGCTGTTATCCACTGAAGGGTAATACAGTAATAATCTGCCGTGTGAGAATAAATGACCTGAGTCTCTGATAAACCCGCTCAGTCAGTGCAGACATCAAATCATCTCTGAAAATAAGAGAAACAATAAAACTGCAGGTGTCAGTCCAGAAGTCCTCGTGAGTGTCTGCTGTGGGAACGTTTCCATGTGGACTGTGGACGGTTTTCATGCTTGTGACACTTTGTCTTTGCAGACTCAAAACAACAACCTGAGCAGCAGCTTGTATGTGAAGGACTCAGGCCTGCTACAGCTACTACTGCCCGTCACCGCTCCCAGACTGCTGGCCGCTAAAGGTCGATTGTTTTGTCTTCTTCTTGGTGTTTCTGTATTGGTGAGGTTGCTATCCCCACACCCAACCTTCCTCCCTTTTTATCCGGGCTTGGGACCGGCAATGGCGAGTTAAGGACTCAGGACTTCAGCAAAAAGTCAGTGTGATGTGATGCAACTGATGTATTTCAACAGGAAGACTGTTTCTCGCCTGCGCTCTGAGGGTAGGTGCCATCCAGCCAACCAGAATGGAGCTTTTTCAGCACATGCAGCAGATATTTCCTTTCCTTTCTGGTGCCTACCAAAAAAACCTTGAAAGCAAAACTGTGTGTAAGTATGAAAATGATGCGCTGTGGGATACTGTCGCTGCTGTGACAGGCGAAATGACTCGGGCCACCACCAGCCCCTCTAGCAATGAAATCATAGCCAGTCAAAAAGATGGATGTAACCTCCGTGACAGCACCCGGTGCTTCGTCATGGCCCGTGACGAAGCCTCGAGCGGAGCATTTTCTTCAGCTTGGTGTTTGGAAACTCGATGTGACAAGCGAGGGTCGACTGGAAAACCTCACGTGTCAATCACGAGCCGTCAGCCAATGAGCAAACCCTGCACAAGACTCCTTCCTGCCGTTTAAGCTTAGTTTGTGGTCAACATTAACGTGTGACCCCATAATATATCAGCGCCTCCGGTGGAAATGGTAATGGGGTCAGCTCTGATACAGGGATTTGTGCAGCATCTTCCTCTCTGTAGTGTGAGGTCTCCATCAATCAATTTTGTGGCATTAGAAGCAGCACCACAAGCTGGCAAATGATTAAAGTATTTATTACAAAAAACAAGTTTAATATTCAACCTAAAACATATTTGCAAAGAGGAAAATTCCCAGTTTTCCCAGAGAGTGAGAAGCAGGCAGGGTGGGAGCCTGGGAAGATCCAAGAGACTCAAAGGGTCAAACCAGCCAATAGAAAACTCGGAGAGGAAAGGAGAGAGCAAGGTAAGCACAGAAATCAATTTGGCACAAGTAATTTAGAGTTTGGCATTCCCACTGAAGTTGCTGTGTGGATGAACAGGTCCTCAAAGTGCATGAGAAATGGTGAACAGGTGAGCAGGAGACTCGGCCAGAGACCGACCGACAAATCTTCCCCCAGGCAGGCGGGACCTGCCAGGACCATAGCTTGGTGTGTCTGGCTCTGATGAACCGGGAATGGTGGTACCGATCGACCCGAATGAACAGAAACAGGCTTCATGTTTCACTCAGTATCGCCTGAAATGAGCGACTGACCTATGAAGTCGCGTCGGGACGTTTTCTTGAAGTCTTTATACAACGACAGCTGTCGCCCCCTGCTGTCTGTTTAAATCAATGCCAGTTTTTCAGACCCGGAGGTTACATTCATGGTGTTTGTGCTCCACATGTGGACTTTTGCCTTTAAAGCTGTAAAAACCTCACAGTTGAGAGTACCTGGCAAACTGCTTGAAGACTGTGTCAGTCAGTTACAGGCTGAATAAAACACCAGCAGCTCTAAATTATAGTCGGCCCTCAGTCCAAACTCGCTGCTTCACGTCCAACCCACAGACTTCCAAACGCTGTTATTTTCCTGAAATCACGGGTTTTAGTTCGTTCACGCCATTTTCAGCAGTCACAGTCTGAAACCACATTGTGTTGAGCACCACAGAGTCAAATCAGAATGCCTAACAATTAGCGAAGTAATTCCTCCTGCTCGCTGATGTGTGAACCTCACTTGTACCTGTCAGTGATGCTGCTAGATCAGGGGCATCCTGTGAGACTATTCTGGGCTCTAATAAGGTCGACGCTGTGATTTAAGAGGTACAGAGATGCTGATAAGCTGGAGGCGAGGTGACAGCCATGACTGTTGACCTCATTCTTAATGTCTTTTGACAGCTGGCAAATTGGTTCAGGGTTTCCTCGCATCTTATTGGCCAACGCAGGCGGGCGTTAATAGCCATGAGACAGGAAGATTGCTGGTTTGACACTTTAGAAACTCACCTCAGCTGTGAGCTTCCTGCAAGTGGGAGCAGAGGTGCCTCCTGACACCAGGCCAACTGGGAGAAATGGCAGATAATAATCTGCCATTTCTAAAGTCACGTCGTGCACGTTGTTTGTGACGGAGTGATTTGCAGCATGAAATCTGATATCTTAGATCAGGGGTGGGAACTCCAGGCCATAGAGCTCACCCTGGGTCAACACACCTGAATCACACGGTTGTTCAGTATCAGGCCTCTGGAGAACTTCAGGACATGTTGAGGAGGTCATTTAGCCATTTAAGTCATCTGTGATGGATCAAGAACACATGTAAAACCTGCAGGACACCGGCCCCCGAGGCCTGGAGTAGATTTTTTATGACACAACGGTGGGGAGTGTTCCCACCTTCTGCTCTTTGTAACTTAACGCGATCTTTCCGTTTTCGAGTTTTGGACATGATGTTGGAGGATATCTTCGCAGTAGCGATTGACTGCAAAGTAAAGCTACCGGAAAAGTACAACCCCACACCCGGTCTCAAACCAGGAATTTAGCATTTTCTCGTGCACAGGGCCAATTTTTCTGGGAGAATCCCGAATTTCAGTGCTCCTCCCGAAAATCTCCCGGACCCACCATTCTCCTGAATTTTGCTCCTCCGGTTAAACATGATATGTAAGTCACATAGATAACTTAAAAATGCTGTTGTTTGGCTTTTTTCAGTGTTTTATTTGTTCGTTAGTAAATCGGTTTGGCTGAGATTAAAGTTATTAGATTAGATTAGATTAAATGAAACTTTATTAATACCTCAGGAGGGTTCCTCCGGGGTTTTACACAGCTGAATAAACGTCAAACAGAAAACTGATTGAACAGAAGTGTGAGACAGTTGAGAGTTTACACCAGTGTCCTGTTATATTTAGATAGCAAGGAGCAGACGGCCGAGTTTTTGCTCGTGACGTAATTCCTAACGCTAGTCCAATTTCACAGTCACTCACTTCTGGCCTCCTGAGGACCCGGCCCACTTAGGCTGCGTTCACACTGCAGGTGAAAGCGCATCAAATCCGACTTCTTTGACCCTCTGCGACCATCTATCCATCACGGTGTGTCAGTGTGAACGGCACAAATCCGATATTTTCAAATCCGATCTGGGTCACTTTCGTATGTGGTGCTGAATCCGACACATATCTGATGTTTTAGAAAGCGACTGCTGTTTGATGGTCACGTCGCATTAAATCCGTCTTTTACGTCACCGACACAAGACAGACGCCAATTGTGACAGAACTGCTGAGTTTGTTAGTCACGTGTAATACGTCAACATTTGTAAAGGTCAAATTGTGTTTCTGTTGAATAACAAACTTTATTGTTTATTGTCTGTGAGAACAAATTACTGTGGAAATGATGTTATGTCTTTTGTTCTCACAGCATCGTTGGCGGCACCTGTGTCCGATAGATGCCAGTAAAAATCAAGAACGCCTTGTATTTGTTTTTCTACCTGGCGGAGTTACAGGATTCTCTTTCTGTTAGCTCTGTTTTTGGTGTCCAAGCACACCAGGAAAGCACCTGTGTAACATCTGAACGCGCCCCACATAAGGCAGGCACCCCTGCCTCTCCTCTGAGCGCCTGCCTCCTCCTGCCTCCTGTAACCCGACTAGATGCCTTTGACGTGGAAGATATTTAACGTTTTAATCAGGTTTGTCTTTTTATTTTGTTTTGAATTGGTGTCACGTTATGATTGTATCTGATCTAAAGTGATCCTTAAACTTGACAGATGGTGAGTGAAGATTAGTTTGCACTGAAAGCAGACACAGCTGTGTGTTTGATGCTGCCTGCAGTGAAACAGGACAAGCCCGGGCCTGTGTGAGACCAGCCGCACACTCATTTCCAGAGAGGATTATCAACACGAGGGTCGAGTCTTCTCTGCACAACTTTTAGTTTTTACAAAACTTGCAGGAAGACGCGGCCTTGAAGGGGAGACCAGCTACAGTTTTGACCTTTAACATAATGACTGAGCAAATCGTTGGCTCTGACCGCTTCTGTAGTTTCGGGATGGAGATGTACCGAAACAACAGTGAGACAGAATTTTACAGGCAGCTCAGAAATAAGCCGTTCACCTCCTGCTCAGCTGGTGAAATAAAAAGGGTAAAAATTTCATTTAAAAAACCAGACTATGAGGAGGCGGAGCTCCAGCGTTTTTCCCCTGTGGGCTGTTATGAGGCTGTAATGCTCTGTCGACAGCCTGCGTGAGTCTAAAGGACTCTCTCTGGGCAGGAAGTCTTTATTTCCCTCTGCAGGCGTAAAACAATTACCTGGCTCCGAGTGTTGCACGGACATGATGTGATTTCAGTAATTGACTGGTTTTTTTTCTTCATGCTTCCAATATTTTTATCACAACAGGTGGAGCCAAAGGAGGTGATTTCTGCAGGCCCGTCAGCGCTCGGGGAATTTTCCCCAGAATGACGTCACAGACCGATCTCCTCCAGAACGCTGGCAGTTGTGTTTCCGCGTGAAACTCACAGAGGTGTGGACTCGAGTCACATGACTTGGACTTGAGTCACATGACTTGGACTCGAGTCATTAATTTTATGACTTTAGACTTGACTTGAAAAAATGTTCTAAGACTTGTGACATGACTTGGACTTTTACACCAATGACTTGGGACTTGACTCTGACTTGAGGATAACCAGAATCAGAATCAGAATACTTTATTAATCCAGAGGGAAATTAGGGAAGGCTTGAGACTTGCAAAACAATGACTTGGTCCCACCTCTGGAAACTCACACACACAGGATGTTACTGATGGAGGAGACTGTCATCACTCTACTCTGCTTCAATCCCCTTGAAATGGTCAATCAGTTCACCCACCTTGTGTCATGGTCCCGGGCCATGTGGGCCCAGTATTCGCAGTTTTGTGTGTTTTGTATTTCATTCCCTAGTCATGCCTTGGATTATTTAGTTAAGATGGTCCTTATTTGATTACCTCCTGTGTGCCCCTGTGTATCTGTGAGCCCTCGTCTCTCCTTGTGTTTATTTCTATGTTTTCCCAGCCCGTTATGTCTGTGTTCTCCCCGTGCTCTCTCTCCTCCTGTTTGAACCTCTGTACTTCCTGTTTTACTTTGACAGTCTCCCGTCAGTGTTGTTTACTCCTGCCATGTCTTGTTATGTTTATCTGTGTCAGCTGTGTTCCCATGTGTGGCCACTTCCCCTGATCATCCCTCTTGTGTATTTAGTCTCTGTGTTTCATGTAGTCTGTGTCGCGTCGTCTGTGTTACCACCCCCTGTGTTCTGTATGTCCAGCCATAGCTTTTCCTTAGTTTATGTGCAGTTTAGGTTTCTGTTTAACTATTACTCTTATGCTGCCCTCACTCTGTTTTGTTCCTTTCATCAGCCAGAATAAAAGGCTCGCTTTTGTTTAACTCCACTCCTGCATCCTCGCTTGTGTTCGCTCCTGGGTCCACCACACACATTTCCGCACGGTCTGCCTCCGCAGACCGTGACACCTTGGCTCCAGGACATAAAGAGCAGTGCACCTGCTGGGGTTGCTACTCATCCTTCTATCGTCTCTGATTCAGCTGTGTCTGAATGTCTGAAAGGATTAAAACATCCTTCAAACAATGAGACCTTTGAGTCCTGCATTTCTCTACCAGCCCTGCACTTATTTCCTTCTGAAGCCCTAACAATCTGACCTTGATCCTCAATGTTAGCTTAGAAATGGAGAACAAGCGAAGGTTTGCCAGGAAGCACCTGTTTTAAATTTGTGTGGGAATAAAAATCATTAGTTTTACTCAGTTAAAGACAAATCAAATTGTATTGAAAACTGAAAAGCTCACAAACAAAGTGGGAGAGTGGGTGTGTTTTCTGCTTTGATTGACGGTATTCTAAAAAAGATTTGATTTGCACAGAAAAGCTCTGATTTCCACACACGCAGTGTTAAACTCGCTTGTTTGAAACAGAAGTGACGTTAAAAATGAGAAAGAAAGATGAGAACCGAGAACGGTCCAGAGCCTTGGGCGTCTCTCAGCTCTCACTTTGTGATCTCAGGTCGGCTTAAAGAATCCGGATTAAATTACGGTGACTGATCACACGTTCCTGCCGTCGATGCAGAGGTCACGGCGCAAGTTTGTGTGATGTGTTGCAGAGCTGCACAATGTCACGGTGATTTCTTCTGATTACTGACCGTGCAGCATGTAAACAGGACACATTAGCCTCTCATCTGATTTGCAGCTTATATAAATACTTTCAGGGGAATTGTTCAGCGGACGGATTACATTTGGGAAGAAGAAAGAAGCGGCTGATGTGACTCGTCAGTCCCTCGTTCATTCTGCATTCAGACTCGCGTCTCTGCTCTGCAGACGGCATTAACACGGTTTTACTGTCAAACAGCCGTTGCTTCATTTTCTGCCTAAATCCATCCTGCAAACAAACGTCAGTCAGCAGCACCGCTCTGCAGCAGCAGGACGTGCTGTTTGCCGTATACGTCCAAATGTAGACACACAAACAGCAGGACAGAGGCAGCACGGTTGCATAATGACACCCAGGCTAATGCGGTTTCCGCCTCCATAATAGACTCGCTCAACGAGCCGTTTACAAATGGAATCTGCTGCAGACGTCCGTTGGCTGTTTTTCAGAAACGCCAGCAAAAACACACACAGAGGGGTGTCCACGCAGGAACCAACCCACACACCTGAGAGCAGTCTGGGTGGAGGCCCAGTGACATGACAGAACCAGCGTGGGCGTCTCACGGCGATCGTGGGGTCACAACAATAAGCTGTTAGTACAGCACAACAAGCCTGCCATCGCTGTTATCAGCAGGGGGCCGATGATGCACATCAGTCATACTGCACGCAGTACTTTAAAGATCCTATTAACGACGTTTATATTTGGCTTGTTTTCTAAGATCGAACACACTCGCTATGTGAGCAGACCTCGCTTTGTCAATCTTGATCTTTAAAGATAATCAAAAGATAACTTTATCATATTTCCTGCCTTTAGACAGTTTCCAGCTCCCTGACACTGACTTCCACAGACAGATGGAGCGTTTCCAACTGAACCCGGTGAAGCTTCCAGACCATTTGTTTAACAGGTTTGGATGCACTGGACGGAGAGGTTGGAGGATGATACTCTTGCACGTTCGCTCCACCAACGGGACATCAAAGTGAATCACACGCTTTCATTTGTAGGAGGAGAGAGCTTCACATTTACTCCATCTGGGACAGTTTTCAGAGCTCGAGTCTGAAACTTGGGATAAGCTTCTCCTGACATTCATCCAGCACCTCTGGTTCCCCCATTAATGGTAAAAATGATGTTTTTAAAAACCTTTATCGTTTAAATGTATCTACATTTTTATATTTGATAAAGATGAACGTTTAAACAAAGATGGGTGTAGCCAGCCAGCCACAGCTGTCGCCATCTGGTGGCATTGAGACAGACTGCAGGCGTAAGGCCGACCCGGAGCGCCGTCTGAGCTCAGTGTGTGGTTTGCGCCTAAAGAGAGGCCGTTTGCATCCACTTCAGTCGAAACACATTTGGCAGCTTGTCAGTGCACACAGAGGATTTCAGCTTCAGCATGAATGACTATCAGCTCTCACAGTGAGCCGGCCCCATCGTGAAGATGTCAGCGAGTGAGTCTGAGGCCGTTCGCAGCTCCCCGCTGATGACGGAGGCTCTGCTGTCGGCTCTGATTCGCAGCGTGTTGCTTCCTCGTTAGAAACACATTCATATCTACACAAACAAGCTAACTGACATAAATAACGCGCTGCAGAGCTCGTTTGCACCGTGCTTGTTATTCAGTTTTAAATGCATCATCCTTCCATTTTTTTTATCCAGCTAATGACTGAAAGCTGTTAAAAAGGGATCCTGTTAAAGTCAGTGTAGAGCCGAAGAATGCGATGAACACCTCGGTCTCAGAGGCTCGGTGAGGTGGTTGATCCTGATCACATGCTTACAGAAGCTCTGCAGGATTCACAGTTTAATGGTTAATGGGCTGGTTCTTATACCAGGGGCGATCGTGGCTCAAGAGTTGGGAGTTCGTCTTGTAATCGGAAGGTTGCTGGTTCAAGCCCCGGCTCGGACAGTCTCGGTCGTTGTGTCCTTGGGCAAGACACTTCACCTACCGCCTACTGGTGGTGGCCAGAGGGGCCGATGGTGCGATATGGCAGCCTCGCCTCTGTCTGCCCCAGAGGCAGCTACTCTGGGCAGGAGGCAGCTGCAACTGTGAGAGTGAATGAATAGTGGCATTGTAAAGCGCTTTGAGGGGTCCCGAAAAGCGCTATATAAATGCAATCCATTATTATTATACCGCGCCTTTATTCCACCTGAGCACTCACAGCGCTTTACACAACAAGCCTCATTCTCCCAGTCACACCTGTGCTTTCTATCTAACAGAGTCCAGTGATCGCTCAGGTTAGAGCTGCTTTACCTGCAGAGCTGCAGCCACCTGGGCTCAGTGCAGCTCCTCACGTCACCCTCTGTCTGGACTCCTGTGCCTTTAAGGCAGCTTTCTTCTGATTGGCTGCCCCTGGTTAGAAGAGTGCGATTACTAAAGCCTTATTGAAGATGAGCTCGAGCGCTAAACTGTTCTCAGTTAAAGTTCTGGGACGATCCACGAGGTTCAGCATTATGTTGGTTGTTTGGATTGCAACGAGATCTTCGTGTCATTGCTGATATGAACACGTACAGGACGCGTTTCAGACGATCAAACACATTTTAATATTAGCCAACAAACAACAGCAAACACGAAACATTAAATCCATGTGTGTGTAGCAGCAGAGCAGCCAGACGTGATGGCTGCTCCTGAGCTGCAGACCGTGGCGTGATGTTGCAGCCTGCTTTGTCACGCAGCTTCGTTTACCAGATTTCTGGAGCGATGAAAATGAACATTAAGTTTTTCAGTCAGAGCCGGGTCGTTTTTTTCCCTTTAATATAAAAAAGGATCTTTTGGAAACTGCACTTTGTGTTTAGTGTTAGATCTCTAACATTAAAATCAGTTTAATGATCTGAAACATGTGCAGTGCAAACACCTTTTCACTGCACTGTATAGGAGATGTGATTTTCGTCACCACCATCGTTTAGATTCCCAGCAAAGTTGGATCCTGTACTTCTGCTTTTAAACCCCAAACAGAGACGACAGACGAGCGACTCCTGGGCTAAGAATGCCAGTAAAGTCAGTTATTCTGGCTCTGAGTGGTGCCGAGTCCCAGGACGACGACGTAGTAACTGAAACGACCCTTTTCTGATCCTTCCACAGAGCATGTCAGGAAATTCCTCCAGAAATTTAGGATTTTTCTTGTACTCGGTGCTGCAGCTTTGATCTTTCCTCCATAGCGATCACGCTCTTCTTATCTTCTAAGCCGGCTTTTCTACTGCCGCTTGTGTGAAGGCGACGATGCTCAAAACCCACGTCGCCTGAGTCCGCCCCGTCCGCCCCGAGGGACAAACACAGGAGCAGTTTTACAGACAGAAACTCATCCTGCTGATTTCCCTCCAATCAGCACCGCTGCAGCGTACGAGCTGAACGTAATGAGGCAACGTTATGGCAACAAACCCCGTGACCTTTGACCTCCTCCTGCACAGAAGCGCTGAAGCTCATCCGCGCTGAGTCTGGCTGGAGCTGAATGATTCAAATGTAAACTGAAAGGAACACAAACAAGGTGTTTTCTCACTTTGGCTAATTATGCCCTCGTCTCCCACAGGCCTCATCAAAAAACATTTATTCCTGAGCACAACAGACTCATAATTAACAGTTAACTGAATAAAGAGTCTCCAGAGGCAGCACTTTGCAGCCTGCACATTTAGTTGGCACGTCTATCTCTTCTTCTTTGTCCAGCTTGGGCTGCATCGCTCCACTCCAGACAGAAGTAAATATATAAAACCTTCATTTTTCCCTCAGTATGCTGACCTTCATCTCTGTTAAGCTACGAGAGAACAAGAAGAGCCTCCTATCAATAATACCTCACGGGCCAGATGAACCTGTAGAAAGTGTTTTATTCTCCCGGCGTCCGCACAGCAGTCAGGCTAATCGCATTTCTCCTAGAGGAACGATTAGAAGTCGGTAATCTGATCATGTGTGCAGCAACAAGCCTCAGGTTTGCTGTCATCAGTCAGCAGAGAGAATGATCCTAATCAGGCCTTTAATTTTCATCAGTTCACAGCCGAGATGAACCCGATTAGGTTCTGTGTGGAAAGCAGAGAG
The DNA here is from genome assembly GCF_057382095.1 of Aulonocara sp. 'chitande type north' Nkhata Bay. NCBI lineage: Eukaryota > Metazoa > Chordata > Actinopteri > Cichliformes > Cichlidae > Aulonocara > Aulonocara sp. 'chitande type north' Nkhata Bay. The sequence goes on from NC_141350.1 coordinate 68,643,163, forward strand.
ATTCCTGTGGTCTGTCTCAGTTGAGACTTGCTCAACAGAGCCGACAGCTTCCTGAGACTCTTTGTTCGTTCTCTGAAACATGTCCAGCCACTGGACAGGACTGATCCCTGTGAAGGGAATATTTTACTGATTCCAGAGCAAGCACGCGGGATCTGTGAATGTAAACCTGATGTTTATTGTAAGTTTGTAGCTCTGCTGCACAATAAGCGGCACAAACAGGATCGCTCCACTTTTGCTCTGAAGCTAGTTGTCTTCGTTAAATTAGCGTGACATCGATCTGAGCGGCGTTTACTGAGCGAGAAGAAAAGTTTCCTGCGTTGTTTCGAGACGAATCGGGATCAGACTAAAGCTCGAAGCCTTCAATGTTAGTTCAAACGCTTCAAATGGCTGCTGTTAGCTGAGGGCACAAATGGGGCTGCAGGTAAATAATGAACATCTGTTACACCTTAACCTTATATTGGGATATAATTTTTATAAACAGCTTCTCTTTTATCAAAGACAGGTGTACAAGCTGTGCAAGCTTAATGTTCAAGCTGAATTTACCATGAAAACGTCCTGCAGCGAGGCACAAAGTGCAGAGCGAGAAACTACAGAGGAGATAAGACACAAAGGTAACGACGTGCAGGCAGAGGAAACGAGGTGAACGGAGGCGAGGTGCTGCGCTGGACGTCCTGGGACGACCCATTCAGAGCTAAAGGTCAAGCTTAGCCAAGAGCCAGCCCAGCTCTGGGAGAGCCGAGACACCAGTAGGTCATACTGGGATTTTTAGGTTGCCCACACCTGAACGTTACATCCTCGTGTTGACAGAGGCAGCATAACCCAGATTTTAGTAAGACAGCAGATTTTCAGAGATGTAAATAGGCTTTTATTGCCCTCAGCAATCCAGAATAAAGACACAGCTTTGCATATTTTACTCCAGCAGACACAGTCACACTGTTTTCATCCAAAACACTGACTTTCCTCTGAGCGAGGCAGCGGTCAGGTGTCGGTGCAGGATTTGGAGGCAAAAAGCAGCCCAAAGGGTTTCCAGCACATAAAAATGCAGAATCTGCTACTATTAAATCTGTAATCCTTCATTTTGGTGGATTTTCCAAATCCAGACACTTCAGGATGTGATTATAAGACAAAATTTTAGTGGCTGGAGAAGAGGACGGTCTTCATCTAATGCAGGCCTGGAGCTCAGCAGTGCATTAAAGTATTCCTCCAAGTTTGGTCCTGAGTCTGCTGACATTTCCACAGACTAGTCGCAGTCTATACTGACAGTATACAACCCCACAGTGATACCATGTCAATATCAATCGTTCTTATTTTGCCTTTCAAAATAAAAGCCTTTTCAAATTGCCCATTTAAGACCTAACTGTCATGGTCCTGAGTCTGCCGACTCAGTGTTTTGTTTCTTTATGCTTTTGTTTATTCTGATTATGTACTCCGTTATGATTTGCCATTTGTTAGGTTTCCCTGGTCCCACTTCTGTCTGCTTGTGAATCTGTCGGTTTAGTTCTGTCTCTTGTCTGGTTCTCTGTGTCTGAGCTTCCTGTTTTATTCTGAAGGTCCCCGTCTCATGTGAGTGTGTTAAGTTTCCGTTTCCTCCGTCCCGTCAGCGCTGACTTCTTCCAGCTGTGTTGCCCTCCTGTCTCTCATCCCCTGATCACTGCTGTGTGTATTTAAGCCCTGTGTGTTCTCCTGCCTGTTGCCGGTTTGTCTGCGGTTCACGGTGTCCTGTTCCTCGTCTGCCTCTCCCCCCATTCGTATGTGCTCCGGTTTGTTATTTAGCTTTCCCAGTTTAGGTTTGTTCTGTAAATTCTCTTCCCTCACTGCCTGTTTTTGCCACTCCACCACTTGTAAATAAACGTCACTCGAATCATCAGTCACTGCCTGCACTTTGGGTCCTCCTTTTCCTCCAACACCACGTGACAAGTTTTGGATGTGACAGTTGGGCCTCACAGCACGGAACCGAATGTGAAAAGGTTTGGAAGTTGTAGGAAAACCGCTGAACGTCACGATGATTCCAAACCGCTTTCCAAAAAAAGCTGAATCCTTACGAATCCTCAAGAGATCCGAAATGACCGATAGGGACATTAAATACTGACTTTATCATTTTCCACTCTCAGGAACACTTCTCTCTTATTTTTCATGTTAGTGAGACCAGAAAACAGCCAGAGAGCTCGATCGAATGGGCTGATTAAACATATCATCAGACATTAATGAGCGTTACTTAAACGTATGATTGGATAACCACCGTGTGCTGAGTAAGCAGCTCGGACACATCTGGAGCGTGACCACGGGCACTTACAACCATGATCTCATCGATCTCATCCAAAATTGAACTTTTCTCCATCATTTAGATGAGTTCAGAGCACGATGTCCTGATGCGTCGTCACACCATGATCAAAAATCACATCGATCTGAACTTTGTTTCTGGTAAAAATAAATTCACAGATTTTTCCGGTCATAGCTGTGACAGACTGGTCACCTGTCCAGGTGTACCCCACCTCTCACCTGCCTCAGCTGGGATCAGCTCCAGCCCTGAAGCAGGTAAGCAGAGGGACGGATGGACGGCTCCAACGCCCTCTGCTCGTATTTCATGTAGAAACTTTCGGTCAGATGAACTCGAGCCTGAGCTCAGAAGCACGTGCACACTCGTCCCATCTCATCGAAGCATCCATGTGTCACGCGCCTCTTTCTGTTCTGCTACGTCTGTCTGTAAACGTGTGAAGAACCGACATCACGACACCAAACGATCCCTGCAAATGAGAGAGAAGAACGGCATCTGTTACTCGCAGCAACGCTTCCTCTGAGCTCAGGTCATTTCATGCCCCGGGGCACACGGGCCAATCAAAGTGATGATGATGTCGTTATTCTCTCAGTCTTACAATCAACATTTAGTTGATGACAAGTGGCAGCAAAACGCCGGCCTGTGAACCATTTAAACACCCATTTTCTCCTCTGCACTTTCAATTTTCTTTCTCATTTACTTTCTTTTAATTTTCCCCTCAAAGAAAATCTGGTTCCAACTTCTGGCAGCATATTACCGCACACACACACACACACACACACACACACACACACACACACACACACACACACACACACACACACACACACACAGGAGATGAGTGTTAGTGTGTTTTGAACCTCTGGACTTCTTCCACTCAGCGGGAGAGCAGACTTTAAATTAAAAATCCAATAACGCTCTCCCTCCTCTCCTCCCTGGAGCATTAATGTCACCCTGTGGCAGCAGTAATGGACCAACTTTCAGCTCCAGTAAAATCAGACTGGGTAGTCACCAAATAATAAAATCAGCCAATTTCCCTTTCATTCGCCACAACTTTTATTCCTGCATCAAATCAAATGTACCTCATTAAAGTTTGCAGTCACTCTGATGAACCTGCTTCAACCTTTCAGCACCAGAGACGCTCCAGAGACTCCCTGAGGATAACTCCAAAATATGCTTGGATAGCATCGAGATCCTCAATGGAGGAGCGCCTTCATCGGGATTTAAACGCCCAACGTGTAGCGCCAACAATACTGTCTATACAACTATATGACCGAGCGAAGATCCTGTGGGACTTCCAGATACAGACAAAATGGTGATGACTAACCAACCAGACATATCGGTGGGATGCAAGCAGAGGAAGTGATCGATGACAGCAGCATTAATAAGAAGGATAACAAAAAGCTGGAGAAGATGTGGAGGGTGAAGGTGACGGTGGTCCCAGTGGTAATCGGAGGTGCTGTGACTCCCAAGCTAGTCGAGTGGCTCCAGCAGATCCCGGGAACAACATCAGAGATCTCTGTCCAGAAGAGCGCAGTCCTGGGAACAGCTAAGATACTGCGCAGGACCCTCAAGCTCCCAGGCCTCTGGTAGAGGACCCGAGCTTGAAGATTGAAGACCGCCTGCAGGGGCGAGCGGGAAATTAATATACATATACACTGAGCACCAATCAGCAGGCACATGGGGATGTGAGGTGGGCGTGGAGGTCCATAAACATTTGAGATGCCAACGCTGTGAAGCTCAGACTTTGATGTGAACTTACCTTTTTCAAAATTAACTCACTGGATTTTATTCAACATGGCTGCCAAGTTGTGAGAGTAGTACTGGAAAGACTTCAGCCTCACGTCCTCCCACGTTGAGCGCCGGACCTCCTCAATCTACAACCTGGATTTCATCTTGTATTCAGTGAGACAAACAGAATCTCGGAGCACTCTGCTTTCACGTGCATGACGTCGTGTTTTCATTTATAATTCAGTGCATCATATTTCATTGTGTGGACCGACCACAAGAACCTCGCCTACCTTCAGGCAGCAAAACGCCTCAACGCACGTCAAGCCAGGTGGGCGCTTTTCTTCACCCATTTCAATTTCTCCATCACTTACAGGCCCGGGTCCCGAAATGTCAAACCAGACGCTTTATCACGTCAGTTTTCATCCTCTGAGGGGGATCGGGAGGGGACGTCGATCTTGCCTCCGGGCTGTGTAGGAGGCCTCATTTGGGAGATTGACTCGATGGTGCGGCGGGCCCAGGGTACCGAACCTGATCCGGGGACAGGACCCTGTCCGTACGATCCCAGGTGCTCCAATGGGCCCACACAGCAAGATTTTCACGTCACCCTGGAATCCAACGCACCATCATCTTTCTGGAACGTTCTTTCTGGTGGCCGTCTTTAGCCTGGGATGCCCAAGAATATGTGAAAGCCTGTACCACCTGCACCCAAAATAAGTCACAAACCACTCCCCCGGCAGGCTTACTTCATCCACTCCCTACCCCGGGTCGACCTTGGTCACACATTGCCCTCGACTTCGTTACTGGACTTCCTTCGGCAGGTAACACAGTAATTCTGTCCATTGTTGATCGCTTCTCTAAAGCAGCACATTTTGTAGCATTACCCAAGCTTCCCACAGCTCTCGAGACCGCCCAGCTGCTGACCAACCACGTATTTCGCCTTAATGGAATTCCCTCTGACATCGTCTCCGATCGCGGGCCGCAGTTCACGTCCAAGGTATGGAAAGAATTCTGCTCATCCATTGGTGCCCAGGTCAGTCTCTCTTCAGGTTACCACCCCCAAACCAACGGGCAGACGGCGACGCTGAACCGGGAACTGGAAACAGCCCTGAGATGCGTGGCCTCAACTAACCAAAACACCTGGTGCTCACATCTAGCCTGGATTATGCTCACAACAGCCACACCGCCTGTGTGTGAGAGTGAGCGTGAGCATTTTGGAGTGGACTTTCTGAGTGAGTTGTGGATTAAGTTGAAGAGGAGCGTGTGTACACCTGCCTTGGACCTTCCCTTCGGACCCCCCTCCACTCCCTGGAGCCCCGTGTTATCTGTCTCACTGTATATATGTAGATATCCTCACTTGGTGCCACATTGTAAATAAACCCTCACCTTCTCTCTAAACTTCAGAGTCCTGCGAGTGAGTCCTCTGCCTAATAATCTGTGACAGAAATCAGCTGAATGAGCTCAGATCCTGCTTCGTAGCACAGGTCTGAGGAAACAAACCAACAAAACATGCACGATCTGATATCCACAGAGACACAGACAAGCGAACATCGGAGGACACAAGCACATAAAGACGAGACAGAGAGCACTAGAATAAAAACTAGCAAACTTCAGACACAACAAACAGAAACTGAACATAAGACGGTGACAGTGTGTGCAAAGAAAACCATCACACGCTGTTGTTAGGAATGCTGCACGGTTTAATATGTGCATGCTTAGCTGGGAACAGGCTTGGCACACACAGGTTTTTCATAAAAGCCTGAATGGATACACAATGTCACACTGTTAGTCCTGCTAAGGTCCTAAAACTGTTTGTGGAACAGCGCAGGAACCCTGGAAGAATCTTCTTCTGGTCATTTTTTCACAAGAAGCTGTTTTGGTTGTCTTTACTGACTATGATCACACCCACCGTGTTTACAGCTGTGTGCTCACAGCTCAGCTCCTGTGCTACACCTCCTACACCTCCGGCTGCAATGCGATGTTCACACAAACAACAGAAAAGCAGCATCTGGTCAGCCGTGGAAAGTTTTGCGCTGCTGTAATGAAGTCGATGCACACCTCTGTGTGTTTGCTCCCACCTGTTATCGTCCTGAAGGGAGGCCCCACAAAACGATAACAGCTGGATAAGAAAAACTGCCTGGGTAACCTGACAGGTTTCAGAGAGGAAACACAGAGCTGATTACAACACTCAAAGTGAAAGCGACGAGAAAACAGGAAACTGGGAGGTTTGAGCACACATCTGGAAGGATGAGCTTCTTCAAAAGCTGCGTGTTTGACACTGAAGATGAACTGCACGGTGCTGTTATTAATGTCCTGCGAGGGAGGATGAACGCAGGCAGATACGAGGGGAAACAATAACGTGGTGTCCTCAGATCTGATAACCTACTGTACGACATTAGTCCGCTGCCACAATGAAAGCAAACAGCCGGCACTACAAGAGCCAACAGATGCTGATAAGCAAAGCAATTGCAGGTCGCGTATCGAGTATCGTGCGCTCATTAATTTTATTTATTTTTTGTTGTTTTATCTCTGGGCAGCGCTGAGTGTCGCTGACGGGGTTAATTAACCGACGCAGATAAGGAAAAGAGCCGGCCAACACCTGCACGGCCCCGCAGGCATCGAGATGAGTCACTGATAACCTCTGAGACGAGGATAAGAGGAGGTAAGCAGAGTTAAAACAGTCGAGTCTATAAAACACAGAGAAATTAACCTGTGTGATCAAAACATGATGAAATAGTAATTTCCAGTGTGACAGCAGCAGGGGTGCTGTCAGAGTGAAACATTTTAATATTCAGTCATTTTCCTCCTCGCAGCAGTGCCGTTTGAGCCTTTAATGCATGAACTGGTCCTTGAAACACATTATTTCTGTTTTGCATTGGATCCATTTTTCCATTTCTTCCCTTTTTGCCTCTGCGCGACTAAAATAAACCATAAACTATTCAACTATTCAAGTTCAGTTTTGCTGGGCTGGAGAGGAAAACGACACTTTTTAAAATAGTACATTATTCCGAGGGCTCACTGATGGGATTCACAGGTAGGAGTTTATTCATGGTTACCTGCACCGCTGCATGTGTTTCACTCTGTTTTTGATATTCTGCTCGTGTGTAAGTTCTCAAACTTATTAGCAAAGATAGAGCCGACTGCAAAATCATTTTAAATTCACACAGTCCAAGAAGTCAAACATAAATCCAAAGTATGACCTCGAGAAAACAATGCGCAACAGCAAGGAACGGGAGATGAACTCAGGGAAGGAGGACGCTCATCACAGGCTTTAAGTGTCTGATACCAAGAACTGTGAAAGGACAGCATCACCGACACAGACTTAACCCATGAAGGCAGCTGTGTGTGACCACTAATCCAGAATAAACAGCAACTATAAAACATGCTGGAAATAAAACGAAACACGTGTGTGTGTGTGCATGTGTGTGTGTGTGTGTGTGCATGTGTGTGTGTGAGTGTGTAGATTTTCAGGTTGCAGTATCAGAATAATGAGTACATATGAATCAACTAACAGTTGGTTTTAAAATGAAATTGAACAGGAAAAGCTCATAAATATTTCAGATGTCTTCATCCGCCTGTGGGACGCTGTACTCTCTCAGTGAATTGCATCAATATTTGAGCGGCACATTCTCTTCTTTGTTTAGGTATTCTGATTGACAGTCCACTCTGTACAAATCCCACCGAGTCCCATTAAAGAGGAGTGATCACATCCACAGATTGCTTCTCATTTCAGTTTCCACTGGCCTATTTTTCCTGCAGGAAATGGTGGAAGCTTGGATCCAGACTGTTGTGTGCAGATAGAAGTCATTAGCATTAGCATCCAGTCACATCCTTGGTGGTGCTATTGAAAATCATAACAGTCAGTCTCATGACTAACATGCCATTAGGTCATAGATTTCTCCGGTGGTTTGAAAAGCTCAAAGAAAAAGATGAGAGTGGAAAGTGGAGCTTTAATCCATATTCACAGAGGACTGGCACTCTGTTCTTCATCCTGTGCAGATCTCCCAGTGTCTGTATTACACAAGTTAAAAATGTCACCACACATTGTGCTGTTTAAACGCAGCCAGAGGAAACAATAAAACCAACTTTAGGAAGGTTTCCTAAAAACATCCATGTGAGGGTTCGAGTTGTGCTCAAACACGCAGTGAGAGACTTAACAACGGTCGTAGGCGTTAGGATGACTGAGAGGAAACACGCCGCTTTCTGCACGTCGTGCAACTTTGTTTCCCTTAAGCAACACTCACACAGCAACATCCTCACGAGAGCAAAACTCCAGACGGTGATGTAGTTGCTGCAGGACGGCAATTTAAAAACAAAATGACATCACTGTTATATATGCATATATTTATATAGTTGTACAGCCAAGTCCTGCAATGCCAGGAGGCATGTTGCAGACGAGTTGCGGTTGTCTGGACTCAGTCTGAGTGACTCAGTGAAAGAAGCATCACAATTTTGCAGGAAGCGTCTTTGCATCACGTATCACTGCAGTCCAGCGAGGCTCTGAGAGCGAGCCACTGTCTCAGTATTCAAAATTGATGGCGCTCTATTTGACACCACATTCAGCAGCCTGTGAAAAACCTAAATTCAAACGTCAAACAGAGAAATCGTCCTCTTCTTTAAGCCTTTAACTCCACTGAGGCAAGAAAAATTCCACTTACACAATATTAGAATAGAATAGAATTCAACTTTATTGTCATTGCACATGCACAGGTACAGGGCAACGAAATGCAGTTTGCATCCATCCAGAAGTGCTTTAGTGATATAGATATATTACAATATATATTAGCAATAATATAGATATGTGAGTATATTACAGAAATGGGTCTATTATGGTATGTTATAATGTACACGGTATGAAGTATGTTATGAATATGCTATAACTATAAGTATGTACAGGCTGTAGTGAGTACAAGCTATGTACAGGCTATGAACAGGATATAAATATGAAATAAATAACTTTACAGAATCTGAGATATACAGCTATACAGAAATGGGAACTATGCAAGTTGTAAACAGTTGTAGGATTAAAGATTATCGTATGATTATTTACACAGAACTATACAGTAGTGCAGTTAAGAGGTATATAAAGTGCTGGTGGTTGTGAGTGGTGGTTCAGTCCATGTTATTATTGTGTGTTTGAGGGTACAGTTGTCCATTGTGTGTGTGTGTAGGTGGTTGTGGGTGTGTGTGTGTCCAGTCCATGTGTTAACTTGGGTCAGATGTCCCAGAAGTTCATATTGAATGAGAAAAAGAGCATTGAAATGAGCAGCTCTTCCCTGCTGAAACCAGCTAAAAACAACTAAATCTTCGGCCGTTTTGGACTGAATCTAAAATCGTCTTAAATCATCTGCGGCTGTTACTTCATCCTGCTCGCTTCTACCCCGAGGCGACGATGACCTCAGATGTTTCACGGTTCCTGAGCTCATTCCTGAGGCTCATATATGTTGGCTGGTTCATTGTACGTCTGTAAGTATTTTCTGTCCTCTGTGTTTCTGTGTGTTAATATTCTGTGCACCACCCTTGATTCTACCTCCATCTGTCTTGGCCTGGACGCTCTGAAAACTGAATATTTTCTATTATCCTGGAGAAATAAAGCTTAAATAGCTAAATAAAAAATGCAAGGCTCATAAAGTATATTTGCATTTTTTATCCCATCAAAAGTGTGATTAATGTGCATGAATAATTCTATATGGTGTGTGCCTTTGCACGTTCAGTGCTCCAAAACTAATAAAGGATTAACAAACATCTGACACTGCTGAAAAGATCAAACACTTGGATTTCCCTCTAAGTTTGCAGTGTGAAGCTCCTGCTGCCTGTATCGGTGGCTGAAGGAGACTCACAGCATGCCGCCTCCAGTTGTCATGAGAAATGCAAACAGCCCCGAGGGAGAAGATGCACAAAGGTTTCTACAGGTCCAGCTGCCTGGCTCGGCTCTGAGCTGGCAGCCTGACAGCAGTCGTGGGCCATTCATCTAATACGGCAGCAGCTCGCCATACCCACAGGCTGGGCTCCAACCTGGCAACTCGACAGCAGGCAGACAGATAGTCGGAGGGAGGCTGTGGCGAACTGGCTGCAGCATTACAAAAACCCTCCTTGCGCTGAAGCCACCTGCAGGAGTAATTTCTCATCTTGCTAACTGGAAGCTGAGAGCGGATGAATGCATTGCATGATGATGTTGCACACGTCTGCCTCTGCAACTGTGTCAGCACTCTGGGAGACGAGCTCAGATTATGCAACACATAATACACAAGACGTCAAGAACCAGCTGTTGCTGAATGTGCCAGAGCCGCTTTGAAGATAAAGAAGAAAGGTTTAGAAACTGTGAAGCAGCATCTCAGGCCCGTGTCTGTGCTGCATAAAGAGGCTTTCATATCACTTAAGACATACAGGTTCCTTTTCACGTCAGAGAGTCGGCTGAACCAAGTCCAACAGCTCGCTGTGAAGTAGAAAGGTTGCTTTTGATACTGAGCAGTGAAAAACATGCATCACTCTCACACACAAGCAGCTTTTAGAAATGTAGGAGAGGACACTCAGAGACGAGATGCTTTCTTTACACTGCAGTCACAAACAGCGGTTAGGGAAACCAGATATGTTGCAAGCGTGTGCAATACAGTTGTGATCTCGTTGTGTTTGAAACGGCTGCTTTGAAGACGGGAATGAGGGTTGAGCCACATCAAAGCAACTTCTGTACATAAAAACTGTGATAAGAGAGTCAATGGGAGATCAAATTAGGTGAAGTTATCAATTACAGACAATCTGTGACCAATGAATCACCATCAGCATTCACAAAAATTGAGTCCAGCCAGAACCTCAAAGATCTAAAACAGAATTTGTTTCTCAAATAGAGACAATTACAAAATGGCACGGACGCGGTAAACTTACTTTACCATGGCATATAAGCAGTTTGCAACCAGCTGAATCCGGTCCTCTACTGCAAAGCCATGCATTGCAGACAACATGTACACAGTTATTTGCCTCCTGCCAGCTGTGAAAGAAACAGTCGCCCAGTTGCACGCTCAGAGTCTGGGAAACCAGCTGATCATCCCAACTGTGCACAGTCAGTCAGCAAATGCAGTCCCAGCAACCGCTGATTTCTCCCAGTCACAAGAAGGCTGCTGTCCTACTTTTACTCCAGTGGGACTGAACCATCGGACATCTATTGAGCCAAACCTACATTCCTTCTAGTGGCCAGCAGCGGCCGACTCGGTTGTGAAAAGAGACAATCTCTGCAGCGTTTCTGCCCCAGGACCTCCTCTCAGTAGGACCCAAGTAAAACACCTCACATAGGAAGCCTCCTGGTGAGATGCTGAACCTCTCCAGTTGCCTCCTAGTCCTCATCTCTCAGGGTGAGCCCAAGCATCCTTCAGAGGAAGCTCAGTCTCATGCCTTGTACACTCAGTCTCATTGTTTCGGTCATGGCCCAGTTTGTGGTCCAGGTGGTGATACAAACATATTTTACCCAATAAATCCACGGCTTCGTGTTCATCCTCCTGCTCTAACCCCTAACCCTATGAAAGCCGAGGCAGAGACTTCAAACTCTTTACATTTGACTGGAAGCAGCCCTGAGCTGTAGCTTAGCACTCGCTGAAGCTTTCCTTACCCCCTGACCCTAATCCCTCACCTCAACCCTGCTTATTATCTGCATGTGTCGTACTCTACCTGCATCGTCCCCACAGCTGGGCTCATGAGCAACAGACAGATTCATCAGCTTTGTAAAGACATAAAACACATTTCAGCTGCACTTTGAACACATTGTGATGATGGTCACAGCCCACCAGCAGTTTCTTTGCTGAAAGCTAGAATTACAGCATGTTTGGGACTGAAAAACCTCTGCTGGTGTTTTTCTGACTCACTCTTCATTCTCCAGAGTTTCTGTGAAAATAACGATCCAAAATAAAAGCAAATCAAAATGATGATGAAGGCGCTCCGGCTGCCGCTTCGTAATTCTGATGCGCAGCCTGACCTGATCTGACTCTTCCAAACCAAAACAGAAAAGCTGAAACTTAAGAGGCGGAGGTGCTTCTTCAGGACATCTTCAGAGTATGACTCAGAGCTCCGCTTTGATCTGGGGTCAGTGGGGTGACGCTCAGCTCCTGCTGGGGATGTTTGACCTACAGAGCGTCAAAAACGAGCCGTGTGGTAGTTCTGCTGCGCATAACTGTGTAACGTGCAGCACCACATTAACTAAATATCCATCCATCACCTGAAAATGAATCCCACCGTTTACACTGCTCGTGTTTGCAGATGAACCTTCCAATCACTGCAGCCCTTTACTCATACGTCTGTTATACTGCAGCATATACAAGCAGCATTTGTGCTTGCGGTCCATCAGTCGCAGACTCGCAGTGGCTGAGAGCGGAGCTCGCCGCCCGTGACGGCTGCCTGAAGGATTCTCTCCCTCTTTGCAGTTAAGATGTTTAGAGACACCGTGAACTTGCTTTCATTTCATTTCAATTTATTGCTTCATGGTAAGAAAACACATCACAAGAGTCTTCTGAAACTCCTGCAGGTCAAAGAGAACCACCCCAGCGATTTCCACGCTGTCTGGCTCAGAGACGCTGAGAATGCTGGCTGGCCTTAATGCCACAAACATGACTTAATGCAGACTCTCATCGGTACTCAGACGAGGCTTTTATGTCCTCTCCCACAAACTGAATATACAGAAAGCACTAAAGCTGCAGCCAAAGCCATCTGTCGTCAGGCGCACAGGTAATCAGCCCATCGCAGGGATAAGTTAACCCCCTGAGCGCCAAGTCGTCGTAGGAGAAAATAATCGTCTGTCTTGGAAAGAGACTATTTCTATGTTCACTCTTAGCCAAGACGTTGGAGAACGATTTGGGTTGGAGTCATCACCGATGTTTACTCTGGAGTACCTGCAGGACCACACAGGGACAGGAGACTGCACAAACAAAGGTTCAGTCGACCTGCACGTATTCAGGCGAACCCTCAGTGCATCATGGGAATCCCCAGCAGCCTGGACCTATTGCAGCACAACTGTCTCCTGAATCCAAATCCAAAGAACTCAGGACCTCTGAGCTGCAGCACCATGCCATTCTGGGCTGTGTCGGAGTTTCTGCTTTTGCACACATGGCATTATAGCTTTAAACAACTGCTGTACACAAACTTTCCCTCATGCAAGAAGAACATCCAGGCAACATTAAAAGTCTCCACCAGAGAACAAGGTTGCAGCCGTTGGCACGTCTTTGATTTTGGGACCAGGAAATGGAGAAAATGGGATCAGGTGATCTTCAGAGGATCGCTGATCAGCATGAGGGTCGAATCAGAGCACAGTCCGGTGTGTGCAGACTGGCGCCGGGCTGCAGAATGACTCTGCCTGGGCGTTTAAACACAAAGTGAAAGAGCTGAACTCACAAATGATTTCTGATTGGTTGATCAAACAGAAGAGCCAATAAACACTCGGAGGGCTTTGAATAAATTAGCAGCAAGCAGAAGATGGTTGGAAACACTGGATAAAAGTGTAAGCCAGTAAATGTGATTGTTTTTGCCTGATTTCCACAAGTTGATTACTAATCAGCGAAGGGCACGACGTGGTCACCTTCCTGACGTCTTTCAAAGCGCTGACCGAGGAGCAGGAAATGGACCTGCTCACGCCCGAGGCTTTTCAAGGAGACGTTCTTCCTCTCTTCAAATCTCTGACGCTGTGAGTCCGACCCAGCCTTCACTGTCTTCACCTCCACTGTCACTGTTTTCTTTGGGCTCTTACAGCAGATGTGAGTATTGTCCTTTTAAATGTGTGTGGGTCAGTAAAATGTTTATTTTATTTTGAAAGGGAATTATCAAAATGGTTTTTTTTTATTATTTCAAATGTGCAAAAAAAAAAAAGTTTAGTTATAGCTCCCTTTTTAATGGACCTTTTGGTGTGCATTTGTCAGAGGTCACCAGATTTACAGGGGAAAAGGAAAATCATTACTTGTTGTGTGGGTTTGAATTTGTGTGTTTAATCTGAAACAACATATTCTTACAGGTGCGTGTTTGCAGTAAACGGGCAGGTGTGTGTGTCCCTGTGAGCTCATCATAATGTCCTCTGATCGACTCTTTGGTAAACTGCAAGCACAGATATTTGGAGAAGGGTCCCTAAAAACCTACCTCAGCAGAGAGCAGTAACCGCTGCAGAGGCTGTCGGCCGTGGGTTGGATCCACAGGTGGACGCAGTTCGTGCTCTGTTATCTAAAGGTCACAATGGAGCATGTCAGGGGGAGGGGCTTCAGTTCTCAGGCTCAGACGGTGCTGCTCGGTGTTCGGTTAGAAGTCCAAATATTTCACGCTGTCACTCGAGGCCGGTCTGATTGTCATTATTGTGAAACTGTAGTTGTTAAAAAGCCCAGTGCTGAAAGAGCAGCTGCTATCTGTTCCAAATTTCCCAATAAACGGAAGCTCAGCCGCTCCAATTACTTCCCATTTTGCCTTCTCCCCTCAGCTCCTGTTATTATCTACCTGCTTTGAATTTAGGCAGAAAATTGGAGAGTTTTTTCTGCACCGAGCAGCACGTAAACAAGACACGCAGATTGTCTGCATCAGATATTTGAATGAACGCCTCAAACAGCTTTTCCTGTACTGAACGATAAAGAAACAAATACATCAAATTACAAAAGCCGGTGCAAACAGGAAGCGTGTGGCTAGTTTGTTCTCGCTGAGCTTCAGTCGGATTATACAGGAGAACATTCAATAACATATCGCTGCTTATCTCTGTGCTGCTAATCTGAAATGCAGATGTTTGCTGGAGGTGACCTTCATCTCTGCACTTTTGAATGTCATCGGCCTTCCCGGGCTCACGAATAACACCAATTACAGTTAAAAGCACGCTTGCTGATTGGTGGATCAGAAACACCTGCTGGGGACGAGCAGGGCAAAGGGAGAGCCGTTCGGCTCCAGAGCAGCGAGCTGGCAGAGAGACAGCTTTGGTTTCAGGATTCCAGGAAGTGATGGAGGTGAGGTTATGACCGGGGATCATGTGACCAGGAGCATTTATAATAATTGAATTGGAGGAGAAGTGAGACAGAGGTGAGATTTTAAATTTGGCAGAGGTGACACGAACTGTCGAAGGCGCATCCTGCCTCAAATACACACACACACACACACACACACACACACACACACACACACACACACACACACACACACACACACACACACACACACACACACACACAACCCCATTCAACTATCTTAGCGAGGACCTTCATTGGCATAATGCTTTCCCTAACCCTGACCATAATCTAATTGTAACCCTGACACTAAAACCACATTTTGAGCCTCAAAAAGGCTTCAAACTTGTGACCTTGTGTCCTCACAAGTGACTGTTGGTTCTCATAAGTATAGTAGAATGCAGATTTCGGTCCTCACAAAGATAGCTAGACAGGAACTTACACACACACACACAGCAGATCAACAGGTGTGACAGAGCAGGATCTGCACCCACAGGTTTGAGATCTAAGAATTACCTGTGAGAAGAACATCCAGTTTACAGGAACCAAATCTGTCTGTCGTCCTGTGTGATCCTGACATTTTCTTTCTCTCCCCACCTCTCTGTGTTTGCCTCTCACCATCATCTCTTCCGTCCAGGAGCTTCACCCGTTTTCCTCGTCGTGGCTCAAGAGTTGGGAGTTCGCCTTGTTGCCGGTTCGAGCCCTTGCTTAGACAGTCTCAATCGTTGTGCCCTTGGGCAAGACACTTCACCCGTTGCCTACTGGTGGTGGTCAGAGGGCTCGGTGGCGCCAGTGTCCGGCAGCCTCGCCTCTGTCAGTGCGCCCCAGGGCAGCTGTGGCTACAATGTAGCTGCCATCACCAGTGTGTGGATGACTGGATGTGTAAAGCGCTTTGGGGTCCTTAGGGACTAGAAAAGCGCTATACAAATACAGGCCATTTACCATTTCCTATCCGGTTGTTCAGTCTGACGTCACTAGCCATGTCTGGGCCTAAACTCCGCTGCAGGTCCATATATCAAACGATCACTATGGCATTACTGAGAGTTGAAAAACTGTCTAAAGTCTTTCATCTTTAATAAAATGATCAGCGTTCTGCTCTACCAGGTGTAACAATTGAGTTTAACATCCAGGCATCCATGAAAACGGAATTTATGACATTTAACGGAGTTAGAAGTTAGCAGGGAGTTAGCTCGCTAGCTTCTATCTAAATACAATATAGCATGTCCTGACTGCGGGGTTTTGGAAACAAATTAAAATGTACAGCTCTGTTATCACTTCCAGCATAAATGAAGACAGAAAACTAAACAGCAGTGACGTTTGTAGGGCTACTGAAGTTGGGCTAGCTGCTATATAATGATGTGCTACGTGACCGCTAGCGACACAGCTATGTTAGCATAATATGAACAAGCTAACTTTTTTTCCACTCCATAAAAGTTACCGTGAGTGTTCTCGGTGGTCAGGAACAAATGTAATCGCATGGCAGGATGCTGTAAAAGGACCAAACTTCAGCCAGGAGAACAACTGAGATAATCCATCCACAATACGAGGTTAGTCATTCATATACTGCTGCATGGGCTGGGCTGTAGTTACATCCTAAGGTTTTAAAAACTGAGCTTAAATAAATGATTAGCGGTAATAAAAGCCGAGGGAGGTCAACAGGGATCACTGACTGTTTTAGGAGCTTTTTGAGATTAAATAGAAGAAAATACAAAACATTAAACATGTTAACAACACAAAAGCCATATTAAACGCAGACTACTTTAGACCCGGAAGTAGATCGTCGCGTCATCACTGAACAACCGGATTGGAGGATTCAGCTGAGAGCGCTGCAGTGGAGAGTTTGTCAGGTGGATGTTTGTGGGAAACGGAGGATTTCTCAACCTGACAAACCGTCCTGAAGCTTCGTATATAAGACACTGTGGATTCATCTCTTTTGAAAGACGTAAATAGTTTTGCACATTTCACTGTTTGAAGGACAGCTTTTGCTTTGCTAGTTAAAGTTGGAGACTTCAGAGGCTTTGTGCTAGCCTGACCATTTGCAAGCATTACCCAAGTGTTTGCACAACATTTAAGGAAGATTTTGAAAATGTCGCTTTCTTTATAACTTTAAGCTTTGTCTGGTAGGCTGCTACCAGACAAAGCTTAAAGTTATAAAGATAGCGATATTTTCAAACATGTCTCAAAGGGTAAACTTCTCTTTCTGGTACTGAGCTAGGTTGTGAACTCTTTGCCATCATTAGTTCACGGTACGCTCAGCCGCGCTGTGCAGATCAGGGGTCTGCGCCTGAGGACAGAGGCTGCTCTTATCTGGTGATGCAGCAGCAGATCTTTCTTTATCACTTTGCAGAGAGGCTGGCACGGCTTCTCTCCTCTGGGCTGATGCTTTCTTGGCAGTAAAGTTCTGGGCTGATTTTCACCACCCAGCACACCTTTCAGTCCCAGGATCCAAGTCCACCTCCAAGGCTGTTACGCTGCCTGGATCGCCGCGCTGAGCTGATTCTCATTAGAAATGTTGCTTAGCTTCAACGCTCAGTGGCCACACGTGTTTAAAGCTGTCAGTGTTTCAGCTAAAACAAGACGATTGGATGAGTGTGGAATCATAAGGCGACCTAATCTGTGACAGGATGTAAACATTACTGAGGCCTGACACCAAAGCTACATGATGTAAGCAGCTTCAAGCAAGACAATGTCTCCTGACAAACTGTGCTGAATTTGAATAAAGGGTAAAAACAAACAGTTTCATACAGACAGATTCTGATCATCATCACCAGCTTCACCTTTTATCCGTGGACTCCTGTATTGTGGCTCTGCCTGATTCACAGTTTGGAATAATCTTTCTTTATTTTATGCCGGAGCTCCACGCAGCTGTCAGACGTTCAGGCCGCCTGTCAAAGTCAACATTTCAGCTCCAAATTAAACTGTCCAGACTGAGGAATTATTGATGAGCCTCATTAATCTCTGTCAATATTTGCTGCTTTGTGTAATGACCATATCAGTCCGAGCAGACGAGACAAACTTCAACTTGAACTTTGTTGTTGCCTGGTCTCAAGTCCAGCATTAGAAGGAAGGGGCGAGCACCCACAGCCAATAAGAGAGCTTTGCTTCATGTTTGGTGTCAAAGCTCCATTAACGTAAAGACGTACATCCTGAAAACGGTCTTTTTTTAATTGGTTTTGGTGGCGGTCACAGCCTTGGTGAGATGGGGCTGGACTTGAACCCAAGCTACGGTCCTTTAATGAACCAGGGTACAAGGATGGCGGTCACCTGGCTGAATAAGATAAGTCCCGTCTGCCATCCAGCATCTCTGTGCTGCGTTTGTACGCCTCTAAAATGGGACCATTATTAGCGCTGCTGCAGCCAGTGCATCGCACCCATGCCTATGGACACGTCGTGCGTACCAGCGAGGTGCAGGAGGCATCTGACAGTGACATGTGATGCTTTAGGATGAGAATGCATTTGAAGAACTTTGATTTATCAGATCACACTTTAGAAAATAAGAATCAGGTTTTAGAGACTAAGATGTGAAACCAGCGGCTCAGACCATAAACTGATCTGAGGTCAGGTGAGCACAGGGCTCGTTTTCTGAAGGACTTTTAACGACCTGAGGAGTCGCCCCCTGTTGGACAGTAGAGAGAGTCCCGGTGAAAAGCACGAGTAAGACCCCCGTTAATAAAAAACAGGTGTTCCTAGAAATAGACTGTGTTGTGAGGTTTTCCTCTAACTTATAGTTTCAGCACTTTCAACATTGAGACGTCACAGTTGAAAGTTTCTGAGAGTTACTTGAAAGCCAGTATGTCCTTTTGATCTGACTTCTGGTGAGTTTTAGCTCAAACTCCAACTCAGGACCTTGACAGCTCAGATAGTTCTTTATAAATGAAAACACGAGTGCACTGAAGTCTTCTTCATGCTCACATTTTTTATATCTAACCATCAAAACATCACAGGTGCCCCGACCTCGATTCCCTCTCTTGATATATAAACTAAGGGAGGGAACGGGCACTGTGGCCTGAACAGTTAGCAGGTTCTGGCCAAACTCCTGCAGCACTGCACGTCTCAAAGGACGGAGCGAATGGGTTTCATTTTTATGCTAGAGATGAGAAAGACAGTAACGATGCTATTCTTCAAGTGCACATTTAAACTTTCTGGAGGAAAAAATAAACTTTTTAGAAAATAACATTCATTTGTTTGTCTGTTTTAGTTCATTTTGTTCCCATTTAATTGGAAACCTCTCCAGAAAATCTGTGTTTGAGCTAAGCTCCTTCCTCACTGAGGAATGATGGCGCATTAGGCTTGTGGATAATGATCAGGAATAAAGATGTTTTGTCCTTGGATGGAAATAATGACAAGCCGTGCTGTTTTAACCTCGGAGCGTGAGCTTTCATATAGGATTCACCTCCTGCTCTGACCTTTTAAAATTGGCTTGCACATGCTGCTTCTGATATGGAAATTATGATGAGACCACGGCTGCCTTTGTACAGAAATAAATGTTTAAGGAGACACCGACGAACAAGAAAGAGGGTTTGTGCCTTTATATTATGCATTTTATTGTAATATTGATAACAGGGGTTAAATTGGCAGGTGGGGGGAACTGAGATTAGGTGCAGTGCATCAGCAGGGAGGAGATGAGTCACATAATCATTTCTGCTGTGAGTTTCAGAAGATTTTTTTTCCCGGACGGTTGTGTTTTCTGCTTTTTGTGGATTTGACCAGCTAAAATTTGCAAATTATAATTTAAAGCCAGAATAAAAGTGTAAATTGTTGCAAAAGGACATGATTGTTAAATTCAGATTCTGCAAAATAACCAAGAAAATACAAAACACAGTTTTAAAAGACAAAAAGCTATCCAAACCTGGCTCGACCTACATGGAAAGGTCCTTGCTCACCTTAGTAAATCATGAATTAACTGTAATTAAACCCATTTCTGCCAGACTGCTAAATCAGAAAACACTGAACCAGCAGCACATGCCGTCATGATCTAAAGAACCAGCTGAGAAACCAAGTCAACAAGATCACGAAGGGTCGTCTGCCAACAAACACCTGGATGAAGCCCAACTGGAAAATATTCTGTGGACTGACGAGACAAGAGCTGAACTTTCTGGAACGTTTGAGGTTACATCAAACTAACAGTGTTTCATAAAGAGAGCAGCAGTCGGACACGTCGGTGGTGTGATGGTCTGCGCTGCTGCTTCAGGACCTGAAGACTTGCAGTGGAAAATGAAACCATGAATTTTTCTGTCTACCAAAACATCCTGAAGGAGAACAGCAGCAGCAAGTCCGCCTCTGAATGCTAAAGCAAAACAAAATGAAGTCAGACTCCTGACCTGAATCCGACTGAGACGCTGTGGCACGACCTTAAAAAGCCGGATCATGGTTGAAAACCCTCCGATGCGGCATACGGAATAGGAAATCAGGAAGTCGCCCTTTAAATGTGTCGTGTTCAGTCTTCGCCATGTTTTTCTTCTTGCTCTGTGTTGCTGTTGGTTTTATGATAAACATACTTGTTTTTTTAAATCCCTTTATGTAAACGACTTTTCTCTCCAAGCGCCTTAGATTACCATGACCTGAACGACTACGAACCCACTCAGACATTTTATGCGAACATTTTTTAATTGTTGTTTCATTTCATATTTTTGCTCTTATTATATTTAGAAACCTGCAGGAAAGGTGATAACATTTGACTGACTGCAACACAAACACTTGCATGTAGTGTGTACATATTATCAGAGTTCATTACTTCATGAAGGAAAAGCTTAATTACTTTTGGAAAAAACTTTTTTGTTTATCACAAACATTTCTGAACCACAAAGTCAGACAAATGTAATTGTGGTTTTCTTGGAAGCTTTATTGTGTTATCAGCTTTTTATGATACTGCTGCAGATCTTCTTAGAGACAAAGTGTCGTAGTGGGAACTTGGCGAGAATGTCCCCAAATATTTGATCAAAGGCGATTCACGAGGGGAAAAAGGATCTTTTATTCATGTGGAACAGCTTTGATGTCAGGAACGATGTGCCTCGCAGCAAAATATGAGCACATGAACATGAAATACCTTTTGCTTTCTCCGAGTGTTTCCTCGGGTTGGCTGCAGAAGAAAAAGATCATCCTGTCAGCAGAAGAACGTGTGATGTTAACATGTTAATGAGGAGAAAAGAGCCATTAAACTAAAGTAAATGTCAGTAAATGAAAAACATAAATGTGATAAACATTTTAGAAAACGTTAAAGGAATGAGCTGCCGTTCACTTTTTCTGCTACGTGTTTATTTTTATTACGTTTTCTCATCACCGCATGCACCGAATGCTGAAACATCGTCACGGTTTTCCATAAATATGCTTCCTTTAATATGTTTTCATCAGTTTCCAGGTCCAAACTCTACCTCAGCTGCTACATTCAAACAAACCCTGAGCTCCAATAAAACAATCAGCGTGGCTGTTCTCCCCGGTGTTCCAATAAAGTTTTACAGGGTTTAGCTGTTAGCCGCTAACAAGGTTAGACATTAGCTACTAGCTGACACAATGATGCAGAGGGCAGGAGGAGGTTTCAGCTGCTCTCATTAAAAGTTCATGTTGTCCCTGGCAGGCAGAGACACTGCAATCACACTGAGAATGATTCTATTCTGAAGCCTTCAAATATTTGGCGTCACTGTGAGCCCACCGACAGTGGGAGCATCTGGATGGTTTCCCTGGTTGTGAGAAGAGTTCCCGTTATTTGTCCTCTGGGTGGCGTTTCCACCTGTTCCTAATTCCCGGGCCATCACCTGGAGGATGCTTGAACCAGCGCTGCCTGCCTCTCGCTGCCAGATCGTCACGCTACCATTGGCGATAACTCCGCCTCGTTGTGTTCTACGTTTACGCTCGCCCGTCTCGTGGTTAACGTTGTTTTCTGTTCCCGGTTTCTCAGCAGCACTGGTCCTGTTCCTTTCAACTTCTCCGGTCATCCTGCAAACCAAAGGTTACACACTCACTTCACTCCCTGGCCTGCCCACCTGCTCATCCTGTCTCCCTTGGATTTCTCCCCACCTCTGGACCACCTGGAATCTGGACCATCTCCGCTCACATACTCCACCTTCTTTGGACGCTCTCACAGCTACACCATAAAGATGTGCTGCATTTGAACAGAGCTGATAAGAAGAGAAAAAGTGCTCCCTCGGTGAATAGTTAGCTGCTTCTGATCAGCAAAAGCTCAGTGAATAAACAATGAGGCTGCTTCAGCCCAAATCAAAGGAAAAGGAACGTGTTTGAAGCACAGAGAAGCTGGTGGCAGTCGGATCTGACGGAGGCGACTGGTTGGCAGGTGAGCTGGCACCACACAAAGTCCAGATGGAGCAACGTTCAGGCTGAGTGGAAGGAAGGCCTGTGGTGGGGGAAAGAGATAATAATAAATGAATTACATGAAACAATCAGAAGGCAAAGTGTACTGCTCGTGTTTTATTCAGCAGTCATCGTGGATCTTATATCTGCTGTCAGAGGACATCAGGGAGCACAAGTCTGCTTCAGGTCCTGTAAAATTCTGCAGCCAGCTCAGGCTCCACCTGCCAACACTACGATAACATTTCACAAGCTGGGCCCACATCCTCATTTTAGGTTTGACAGCGTTTTAGGAGGTAAAGGTGGCAACGGCTCCTGGGCAGATCCCCATGTACTAAATAGAAATGAAGAGGTTAAAGAATTGAGAAGAAGGAGGGAGGGAAGGTGGGGCACGTAAACGAGAATGGATGTTTGGATGTTCCAGGTCCTGCTCCTACATAATCTCCAATAAAAACCAACAACAAACCAAAACGCAGAGACCCCGACAAAATGTCACCATTAGTTTTTGTGCTTCGTGCTGTTATCCAGCCCAGCTCTTCTATTAAACGTGGAAAAATCAAAGAGATCTCACGAGCACATCCACGAGGTTTTCATCATCATCACTTCTTATCCCGCACTCTCACCTAATACTGAAATCTCCCATCTTAGCTCGATGCGTAGCTCCTAATGATGAGCTAATGAGGCACAGGGAGTGCGGAGTAGCTTATATGTGATCAGGCTTCCCTGCCGAGTCTCAGATACAAACAGTTGTATTGGATTAAAAACACGAGCGCACGATAAATCCATAAAACCATGGGCGTCAATCTCAGGCTTCAGCCAGACACTTTTGTTCTTTTCTGCCTTTGAAACCCAAGAAAGGCCTTTTTATGGTAAATGGTAAATGGTAAATGGCCTGCATTTGTATAGCGCTTTACTCAGTCCCTAAGGACCCCAAAGCGCTTTACACTACATATTAGACTAATGATGCCCCTGACATCTCATCTTCACCATTATGGGACTATCTGAGCATCTCTGAGAGGCATATTGCTTCTATTGAGGTTATCAGAAGTAGAATTAATCAGGGGAAGCTCTGATTGAAAAACTGAGAAGAAGAAAAGCTTTGAAAGCTTTGAAATGAACTGTGTAATTTATATAAAAATCCCGCTGCTAAGTCATTAACGTGGGACGGTTCTCTGTGTTGTCATGATTATAGGAGAGAGTGCCACACAGAAACAAATCAAATCTTAATTGGATTTTTTTAGGAACTAAAGACTTAAATGGCTTCGTGTCAGCTGAGATTGTGCAGATTTCTTTAATAAAGCTTTAACCTTGGAAGATAAAGACTGTCATATTAAGGATTGAAGAATGGCCTCTGGACCCACACTCCCAACAGACCGAGCGCTGAAAAGTTTTCTGCCCAGTGGGATCATCTCATTTGTGTCTTCATCCTCTTCATCAAAGTCGGAGGAAGAACCAACGAACGTACCGAGGACACTGCTCCAGTTGTTTGGATGCAGACACCCTGGAGGATGCGCCTGCGTCGTCTTCATGTTGGTCAGCAGTGGTTTTCTCCTGAAACTCTCCCACGGAGGTCTCACTGTTGCATCATGACCTCTGACCTTCACTGAGCTGAGTGAGGCCTGCAGGTCTTCAGATGTTGTTCTGGGTTCTTCTGTGACCTCCCGGATGAGTCGTCGATGCACTCTTGGAGTAATTTTGGTCGATCGGGAATGCTCCTGGCAATGTGTGGATAACGGCTGTTTGAAGATGTTTCACCTCTACCATGACCTGCGTGACCGAGAACCTACACAGGCACATGAATATAGTGACCCCTGGTGTCATCAGCTGCAGTAAAAGTCATGTTTTGGTATTTTTGCTCCGACGATGTTGGCCCTGTCATACAGGGTGAATGAAACGTCTTCACATCATCAGGCTGTGGTTCATGGAAATATGTTGATTTTGGTCTAAACAAAGTTGATGATCATATATTGTACGAAAGACGGGCAGAGCCACCAACATAGTCAGCGACTGATGCTGGAGCTTCAGTGTTTTTGCTGCCTTCATCCTGGACTTTTAGAGTCAGAAATGACAAACGTGTAGAGTTCAGTAGCATCCACATAAAGTCCTAGAATGGACTCCCCAGAACAGAAATATGGAGGCTCCAACAGCACAAACACAGTCCAGAGGTCCAGTTCAGGGACTCCAATTAGCTGAGGAGAACAGCTAGCAGCTATAGCCACCTGTTGAGGCCACACCCCCAATAATGTAAACTTTAAGCCCTGATACAGTTTAACAGGTGAGCACACATGTTATGAAGGAAGAAATGATCCACAGAGGCCGAACACTTTGAACGTGGGAGTCTGTGGGACGGACTCACTGCTGCCTCTGCGAGCTTTGTGACACTGGGTCGCTCTTTAACCCCTCGTGGTTATAGTTTACTCAGCTCATTCGCACAGACACATTACTTAATTAAAACTTAATTACAGCAGGTGACTCTTCGTAACAACGAGGTGCTTCGAGCGGGCAGAGCAGCTCGAGACGACCTCAGAAAAAGTCTGTAATGTGCTCAGAGTCAGATTACAAATCAGACGGGACGTTTCTGTTTATTTCATCACTCGCCGGCTCACCGTGAGACATCCAGGGAAGAAAATGTGCTGATGTGGAACTGAATGTGTTGAGAGAGAGGAAACTCCTGGAGCTGCGAGTCAAAATCTGTCAGCAGCAGCGCTCCTCCCGCTACAGGTGAGCGTGCTTTACGGAAAACAGCAGCGGAGCAGTGGCACAACAAAGAGCATGTCTCAGGTGGCGCTCTCCTCAGATGTTTGCATCCTGCAGTCACCAAACGGGATATATTTATTCTAAAAACCACGAATAAGCTTCACCTGAAACTGCAGCTATGCAGAAATCTGTTGGGGGCGGGGCATAATAATCACAACCTGTAATCTGCACACTCGTGTATCCACCTGTGTGGCCTCAGCTGTGCTGATTTGTGTCCACACAACTAACTTTTTTCTTCACTTTTTAGGGGAAAAGTTGGTTTTTTTCCGGATATACGTCTTTCCCCACATTTAATTTTAGTAACAGACATCACTAAAACCTGGTATTTCTGCAACGTAGCTCATGTCCACACTAAGAAAATGCATGAACGTGTGAATCCACTAAATTTCCCATTTCTATAAACTATAGACTAGTCACATTTGTGACAGCGCCGCCGCCAACGTCCGACTGTCTGCTGCACTTCACTTCCCTGCTGCAGATCAGTGACATGATTATGTTCTCTGGCATTATTATAGGCTCGTGTGTTATATGCAGCAGTAATCATTAGTTTGATTGCTTTCATCAAAGGCAGAGACCCGCTGTGGCGTCTGCGTGCTCACCGAGTGAAAGGCAGAGAGCATGCACAACTGCAGAAGCTTACGATTATTCTGCACACGCACACACACACACACACACACACACACACGCACACGCACACATTCTCTGCGAGGGCTCTGCAGACAAAGTGTTTACTGAGAGGAAATAATGAAATCAAGAGGAGACAAACTGGGTTACCTGTGACCTTATCAGCAGCTCTGTTGTCATTTCTGACTCTTGAGTGTAGAATTCAGGCCTGATGTTGTG
Source organism: Aulonocara sp. 'chitande type north' Nkhata Bay (assembly GCF_057382095.1). NCBI lineage: Eukaryota > Metazoa > Chordata > Actinopteri > Cichliformes > Cichlidae > Aulonocara > Aulonocara sp. 'chitande type north' Nkhata Bay. The sequence goes on from NC_141350.1 coordinate 68,669,014, forward strand.
ACCTTAGATGTGCTGACATTTTGTCAGCTTGTCGTACTGTCGGGCCTCTTATCAGTGCCGTTAAGCTGTTTTCCCCACAGGGACGACTTAAAGTTCAGCTCATTAAACTCACACTGTTTAGTCATACACAATCAATAATGCATGCTGTGGAGAATGGGAGATGTGCTTTCTGCTTAAAAACAGTCTTTTTGAACCGTCTGACTTAATTGAGACAAATGACTCCAGTTTTAACAACGTGGGGAAAACGACGTTAGTGTCACGCTGAAGTCAAATAATTTCAATCAGTGTTTGCAGAGAAATTTGTGTTTCCGACGTACTAATTATTTCCTCTGTGAACAACACGGGCATCTGAAGGAAATGAATAAATGAGATGAGGAAATCAGTGCGTTTGCAAAGAAATTTGCTGCTGACTGTGATGTGTTGACACTGCTCATACACAAACTGCCTTAAAAACAGTGCGTTCACTGAAATCACCGATTAAGAATAGAGCGGGACCGAACGACTCTGCGACACAGAAACACTGAATAAGAGTCCAAACAGCATTACAGGAAAAAAAGCACAGGCCATGAAGTTACAAGGAGGCAGCATCCAAAACAAAACTGCGGCCGACATGAACGCTCGTCCATCGACGGGCATGAAAATACAGGAACAGGCACACAGGTTCACCAATGTTACGTCCCAGTCTACGAGTACAGCACCGCATCACACGGGTCAGAAGGAAAGTGACCCCAAAGCCATACAAAGGAACCAGTTTACAGGTAAAGGTGCTTTTATTGCCCCGAAAACTGAAAGCGTTTCCTCCGGGGTGAACAAAGGCCAAAATAACAATCAAGTTATATAAGGGAGGCGCTACCTGCACCCTGTGTTACACAAAAAAACAAACAAACGCTACCCCAAACTCCCAGAAGGAATAAACAGGGGAAGAGAATCAGGCAGTTCATCCCTTCTGCTTCAGCGCTTATTCACAAGAGAAAGTATCTGCACACAAAACGTAATGATTTTCCACAGTCACACAGGAAAGTGTATCACAGGTAAGGGTGAGGACGGTCTGCTGCTGGAGAGGGTTTTTAAAACAGCCAATCAGCAGCTGCCAGCTCTCCAACCAGGAAGGACCTGCAGAGACTCTTAAAGGCGCAGGACACACACGGACCAGAATCCAAAATATGGCTGTTAGAGTGAATTGTTGCCATTATTGTACTTACACTTGTAAGCCTTAGTTCAAACTGTATGATCAAAGACTTTCTTCTGTTTCTGTCCTCCCCCTCCTCCTATTGGTTGTAGTGTTTAACTGCAGACATTGCATGTAAGGTTCTGGGTGTCCTTATTTAGTGAGGCTGTTTACTTCTTGCCATTCATGGCCTCACCTGTGTTTGCGTATGGCGAGACCGTTAAAGAGGTGTTACGCCATTTACAGGGTGAGGGGAGATGACTTTTATGACCAGCAGGAATTCACGTATATAGAGACACACCCACACGCACACATACAGACACCCACATGTGCTCGCACACACACACACACACTCAGTGCCTTAGTTGTATGATGCACCACAGGGGGGTTTACAGTTGGTGTTTGTGAAACTGTGTGTCACAGAATAAAAGGCTGCAGGAAGACTGGGAGTCAAAGTTGGCTGGGAAACAGGTGAGGAGCGTTCAGCTCCAGCAGCCTGGTCCCGGCCAGGCTTCCCTTGCTAGCAAGTGAAAACTGGTTAAGCTGTTTGTCTTGCTTCGTCCACAGGTGATGAGTCTCTGAACCAGCCGGCCTGCTAAGCGCAGACCCAACAATGGCCAGGGCCGCGACGCCACGACTCCCCACACAGCAGCCCGACAGTTAAAACTTGGACACAGTTGGTGTCAGCCGTCCCAAACACATCAGATCTGGTTGTGGAGTGGATAAAGCAGGCTGACATTAAGGTTTGTGGACCTAAAAGCTGGATCTGTACCAGGAGACCAGCCAGTTTAAATGAACTCTACCGACTCTGTCTCTATACATAGAGGATAAAACCTGGACACGACAAACTGAAGGCAGCACAGGAGCACGAACATCTCCACTGTGGTCTCGTCTGTTCCAGGAGTCTTTTGGTTTGTTCAGATGCAGCTTTGCAAACCTCTCCTGTGGAAATGTTGTTTTTCACATGATGGCAGACATGTTTGGGCCTAATCTGAGCTGCTTCTGGCACTCGGGCCTCAGTTACAGCACTAACACATTATGTGGATGACATTTTCACTAGAAAAAGTAAGAAAACACGTGAAGTTTATATCACATGAGGTGGATCCGTTGATGACTCACTGTGAGCCCGATGTGTGAAGGGGCTACATGAAAAGTTAGACTTGTAAGAAGAAATGATCAAGTTCTTTCTGCCAGCTCAAAGTAAATAAAAAGCCCTGAGCATTAGTCAGACCTGTCCTCCTGCTCTGCCAGGAAAACTGTTTCTGTGAGATGCTGCTGGCGCTCCTGCTGGCGCTGATAGAAGAACACAGACATTAAGATCTTGGCAGGTTGTTTGAAGATAAATATATATTTGAAAGTGGCTTTCATTTAAAAAAACAGAAGAAAGCGTGAAAACATAAGAGAGATCGGGCACATCACCAAGAAACTCCAAACAATTGGCAGACGTGCGCTCGGGATTCAAAACCAGGTCAAGTGAATTTAACAAACTCAATATGTAACAGCAGATTTCCATAAATACACACATTTAAACAAACGTCACGATCCTCAGCTGAACTCTCCGGGAGCTGATTGATGTTAAATCCTCCTCCATTTATCATCTTTAGCAGCAGTCAGGTTTCTACTATCCATCCATCCATCCATCGTCATCCGCTTTGTCCGGGGTCGGGTCGCGGGGGCAGCAGCCTAAGCAAAGAGGCCCAGACCTCCCTCTCCCCAGCCACCTCCTCCAGCTTATCGGGGGGAACACCAAGGCGTTCCCAGGCCAGCCGAGAGATATAATCTCTCCAGCGTGTCCTGGGTCTGCCCCGGGGCCTCCTCCCGGTGGGACATGCCTGGAACACCTCACCCAGGAGGCGCCCAGGGGACATCCTTGTCAGATGCCCGAACCACCTCAGCTGGCTCCTTTCGATGTGGAGCAGCAGCTGCTCTACTCTGAGCCCCTCCCGGATGGCCGAACTTCTCACCCTATCTCTAAGGGGGAGGCCAGCCACCCTTCGGAGGAAGCTCATTTCTGCCGCTTGTATCCGCGATCTCGTTCTTTCGGTCACTACCCACAGCTCGTGGCCATAGGTGAGGGTAGGGACGTAGATCGACCGGTAAATTGAGAGCTTCGCTTTTACACTCAGCTCCCTCTTCACCACGACGGACCGGTGCAACGTCCGCATTACTGCAGCTGCAGCACCAACCCGTCTGTCGATCTCCGGCTCCCTTCTCCCATCACTCGCGAACAAGACCCCGAGATACTTGAACTCCTCCACTTGGGGCAGGAACTCATCCCCGACCCGGAGTGGGCACTCCACCCTTTTCCGGCTGAGAACCATGGCCTCAGATTTGGAGGTGCTGATCCTCATTCCCGCTGCTTCACACTCGGCTGCGAACCGTTCCAGTGCGAGCTGGAGGCCCTCACCCGATGAAGCCAACAGAACCACATCATCTGCAAAAATCAAAAATCAAAGCGAAAGCTTGGTGGCCTCAGCTTTCTACTAATGGGAACCAAATCATTGCTACCTGACACTCGATGTAGAGGTGGGGAAATGGCTTGTTTTACACATACAGGTTTAGTTTGGGATGAGGGATTATTTAGGACTGTGAATGATGCAAAGTTACTTCAGTGAAGTCCAAGAATAAAAGCACAGAAGTTGAAATGAGTAGAAAACATCTCATCTTAGCATTCCTATATCATCGAATACGTGAGCCCCACTTCTGCTTCGTGTTGATGGACTGTGACAAGTTTCCATATTTAGCCAAGCTTAGCTGAGGTGGAGCCTAGCAGACAGCTAGCACACATCTGCGTCACTACAACCACCTGTCAAAGAGGCCACGCCCCTAAAAGTGCAAACTTTAAGCTTTAAACAGGCGACACAGGTGTTATGAAGTAGGACGTTTTCTACAGAGACCAAACCAGCTTGTGTGTCCGGCTGTAAACGTGTTTATTTCTGCCGTAAAGTTTAAACATGCGAGTTTGCGGGGTGCCCCGCTGCTGCCCCTGGTGGACGTCAGTGGAACTGCAACTTTTGGTACAGCACCACCTTCAGCCACAGCTAGATTCTTCTTCTAGTCACGGACGTTTTCCCAGATGCTCCCCCTGAGTTACTGTTTGAAACGGTGCCATCGGCCAAACGGAGCAGATCCAGTCTGTGAGGCTCGTGCTCAGCTCAGGGTTCACGGCCCACTGCACACTCACAGGAGGCTTTAAACACCCTCCTCACTTTCACACGTCTCTCTGCAACGTCCAGGTCAGTGTCGAGCAGCTGAAGAAGTTATTGTGTTTGAGGATGTGCCGTCCATTGCTCTGCAGAGTTCAGCTTTTCTCTGCTTCACTCGTCCTTCGTTAAATCATGCTTGATAAAAGAAATTAAAGCCTGTATACGAAAACAAAAACCCCCAAAATCGATCATCTGAGTTTGTGTCTCCCACGGCGACAGCTTAGACGGGATAATTCGGGGCTCACATGCCTTAGATTACCTTTAAGGAGGGGGAGTGATGATGACTTAAGCCGTGACATTTAGAGGGAAACCCATATTTCCAGTGTTTTTACCAACTCTTTAATCCACAGGATCAACATTTATTAACTTCTCAGCTTTATAGTGTTTGGTCAGAAAGGCCTGAAACATAATATACTGACAGAGCCTCGTTAATAACTCATTGCATTCTGTGTTTTCTGCTCAGTTTAAGTTAAACTTCATTTCTTCTGCTTGTTGTCATTCTGAAGCTGCAGGGAAGCGAACAGCAGGACACAGAGCAGCCTGTGGGACGAACCGAGCAGTGGAGCGGGGAACACGAGTGGGTGTCACTGTGGACCGCCACGTTCATCTAAATCATCTGTGTCTTAAATGTTGTCGGTGTGTTGGCTCGGCAGGCCTGTAGCTCCGAATCATTTGTTAGTCGTTGATTTGCTGTGAAGCGCTCGCCACGTTTAAATGCAGAAATAAACTGATTTAATCAGAGTCTGAAAGCCAGCATTTAATCAGCTTCAAAACTAAAGTTTGTGACCCAAGACAAAAGATCCAGAATCACGTGCTGCACGGCGCCAAACAGGGAACCAGATCTGTGAGGGAACACAGACTTATATCCCTTTTTCTTAGTTTGCTGTGCTTCATAATCGCAGAGCTTTAGTTTGTTTCTTCTGTTAGTGTCTCTGGTTCTGACGCCTGAAATAAAGATGGCGACACGCACGCACAGTGCTTTTTGTTGTTCCTACAGTAGCCGATGATAGTCAGCAGTATTTTCTATTCATATTATGTCAGCTACTTATGTTAAGTGCTTTTTTAGTATTGCTTTAATCCAACTCTACTTGCAGAAAGACAATACAGTCTTAAATCCTTGAATTCCTTGAAGCAGGATTTGGTCTTATCCAGGTAACCTCAGAGTGAACCCGGGTCAAAGGTGCTTCACTCCTTACTTTGACCTCTGCAGGGAGAGCAGGAGTGGCTGTATTACCCTGAAGAGCATCAGTAATACACATTGATATCTGATCATAAAAGATAACCTTTACACTATACTTGCTGACCTCATGTGGACTATATTTAAATTCTGAATTGATATTTACTCCCAAACACTTAAACAGGTCAGAATCTGCAGCTGAGGGAATGAAAACTTAAACTGTTGGGAGCAACTGGTTTAAAATAATCTGAAAGTGTCTGATTTTCATATTTACAGCGTGTTCGTAGAGTCTCTATTGGGCAAATTTGTTCTATGTGTGTAAAATGTTGAGCTAAAACCACTGAACCCAAACTGTGCATGTGTTAATCTGCTGATTCTGACTCACACTGATGTGACCAGCTGCAGTGATTTCCACGTGTGCTGAACTAACCTGGATCTACTTAAACATTAAAGCTCACAGTCCCACAGCCTGATGCAGACTCCAAGATCTAATATTTAGCCAAAGTGTGATAAATCAGCAGATTAACAATCATCTCTCGTTCTTTTTAAAACACTGCTGTATTTTACAGTTAGATGTTTTAAACACCATTTAAAGTCTGTGGAGCAGGAGACGCTCGCGGGGATCATTTTCTCGAGAAGAAAATTCACCTGATCTGATCTTCTAGATTGGTCAGAAGATGCTAACACCGGCCTGTCATGTGACTGTGCAGGTGTAACCCTGATTTAACTTAACCAGCTGATAACCAGCTTTCCATATTTAAGACTGTCCAGTTCTAATCTGCTGTCACGTGTGTTTGTTAGTCATTAGTCAGTGCCAGCATGTCACCATCGCACAGTCGTCAGACCCTCCCAGCCTGCAGGGAAGTGAGGCTGAAGCAGAATGTTCTCCTCTGGTTTGAAAGTGGACCGCGTTTTCATTCTTAGGATTTATTTTAAACCAAACTTTCTGCCGTCATAAAGACACTTCAAACTCTCCAGGCCCGTCTGGGCCGACAGCCGGTGGATGTTAATTTTCAGGTTTTCAGTGGAATAATATTTTAAAGTAGGGGCTCCCCGGAGGCTTCTGATGGCGGCATACTTTAGATGCGCTCCACGTACATGCAGAGCACACATCTGAATTCAGCCGAGGACCCGCTCCAGACCACACTCTCGTCTCGTTTCCGTCTTCCATCGTTTCCTGTCTGGCTCGTTTAATGAGGGAAGTTAAAAAAAAGAGTGGATGGTTTTCATTCCTGATGAAGCTGAAATGGACGAGACATAAACAGGTTAAGAGGCAGCAGGGAGTTCGGAGACAGGAGGCCTGGGTCTGAGTTTACTGTTCCCGAGGAGAACGTGATGTCATGAAGTGAGAACGCCGATGTGATTGCATCTCCACTCCGTCCTCGCCACTGCTTTGACTCCATTAGCAGACGATGAGCTCTTGAAATGAAGCTGGTGGAAAACATCAGCTGTCACTCAGCTTTAAAAAGCAGCAGCCATTAGGCACAAAGATGCGGAGCTCTTCATCAGCCGGCAGAGATGGCTGTATTTTCTGCTCAGATTGCAGTTAATTACACCGACGTGGGATAAAGAGCACGGGTGGCTCATCTGTTTCTGCCTGATTCTTTCTAATCACTGAGAATTAACCAGAGTGTTGATGATGTTGGACGTCAGCCTCTTCGTGTCCGGTTCGGGTCCTGACATGTTGAACGCTCACAGAAACATCAAATGTCAGCGTCAGGGATACAATCACGCTGGGCTGTGAACTAAAGGATGCTTCATCGATGAAAATGATAAACCTGCAGGGGGCTAAAATCAAAAACATGACACCGTGTCCTGATGGAACTCCACCCACATCTGAAGCAGGGCGTCGCCGTGGACAGTCTGAGGTGCACCCTGGTGGTGTCGGATGGACCGAAACATAATGTCCCCGAGATGATCAGAAGAGCACGCCTATCACACGTGCTCAGGGGGAACCTGCTCTTATCTGTGAAGGGCACAGCTGTCCACTGGTGGGCCGGGCAGTGACCCTCCCTGTGAAGTGTATCTCCGATTGGTTGGTCAGAGACGTTGACCTCAGCAGCCTGCCGGAGGTCATTTTGTAGCACTGGCAGCACTCACCCTGCTCCTCCTCGGTTGTGTCATTGTTGCCCCTCTAGAGCTCCTGTTGTTAATTTCATGAACACCAAAGCAGCTGAAAGTGATGAACAGCCCCTCTGATGCTTGACTGACCAGGTCAATATCCCAGACGTTTAACTGACCTGATGCCGTACTCTGATTAAAACGTCCTCCTTTGATGTTTCCCTGAAACGTGTTTCAGGAACAGAATTAAAGTGTTTAATTAATACATACTGAAAACACAAGGACAACAGCAAGTTTAGCAGGTGAGTTTGTAGCTGCTTTTAAAACATGATCACAGATGTAAGACTTCCAGAGTCTGCGAGCCACTGTTGCAAATAATGAGTCGAGCCATCTGTGTGACTCATCAGATGTGTGCGACAGCGAGTTGACGACTTTGGAAAGTAAAGTTGAAAAGTAATTCACAGATGAGCAAAACACAAACACAAGCGATGCCTCTTTTCAGCCGCGTCACAGCAAACAATGAAGCGCAGCCACGTTTTTATTAAACACCAGCAGCCAGTCTATCAGGTCGAATGTACGCTTCATTAAAGAATGTAAAGGTTACTGGATAAAATGATACTGGAAACCTGATGGTTATGAAACTCAGTTCTGACAAAGAAAAAAGGCTTTTGCACATTTTCGATGAAAGATTTTTGATAAAACTGTAAAGCAGCTTCAGCGTCGTGTGAAAGCTGTCAGACGCTGGAAAGTCTAAAGCAGGAGAGAGAAACTGTGTCCATGGTGACACCATCCATCAGCGTCACTGCGAGTGTCAGAGTGGACCCGTCGAAGCAGAACGCCGCAGGGCGCCGAAAAACGTTTGACAGCTGAGAATGATGCAGCTACTGCGAGGCACACCCCCTGACTGAAGATCTGATGATCGCTCATCTTTTATCAGAGACGCTCGCAGCTCAGTGATGATGATGAAAACGCAAAAAGATGAGCTCATGAATTATCAGCCTGGTTTAACTTTACTATTCTGGGACACGCACGCACACACACGTGCGCATGCACACACACGTGCGTGTGCACACACACACACACACACACACACACACACACACACACACAGGTTAAGATAAGATAAACCTTTATTCGTCACAGCAGACAGTACAAGCTGAGAGCAGGAAAATTAAGAAAAAAACAGAAAACAATGTGATAGAATAAGATGCTACTGTATATAAAATAGAATAAAATACCATGTACAATAGAATAAGTACTATACAAATAGAATAAACACTTGCACATCAGTGACAGTTACATTTGTGTGCATGTGTGTGTGTGCAGTCATCTGCAGAGACCACGTTGTAGAGTCTGACAGCAGTAGGGAGGAAACATCGTGGGTGCCGCCACTGATGGAGCGGCTCAGTGCAGCTCAGGTTCAGCTGCTCAGTGATGCAAATCATCTAATCGGCCAATCATGTAGCAGGACGGTGCACAGCAGCATTTAGGCATGTAGACACAAACTGAGAATCAGACTGAGGTCAGCTTAAGTGACTTTGACTGTGGTGTCATCTGCTGGGATTCAGATCCAGGGTCCTGCCTTGCATCAGCAGTGCAGGCTGGTGCTGTAATGGTGTGGGGGATCTCTCCTTGGCTCACCCTTGACCTCCTTAGTCCCAGTTTAGCACATACCTCAGCCTACCTGAGTGCTGTTGTCCATCTCTGTACGCTGCCTCCAGCAGGACGTCACAGAGCTCAGACCTTCTCAAACTGGTTTCTTGAACATGACGATGACTGTCGCTGTGGTTTGGTGCTACATAAGTCAAACTGGACTGAAGTCAAGTCAAGTAATCTTTATTTCCCTGTTGGAAATAATCCCTGTTGGACAACATCTCCCACCCCATGCAGCAGACTGTGACAGCACTGAGCAGCTCCTTCAGTGGGAGACTGCGGCACCCACGGTGTGGGACGGAGAGATTTCGCAGGTCTTTCCTCCCCACTGCTGTCAGACTCCATAATAAAGACTTTAACTGATCAAGCACACACATCCACACATATGCAATAATACTAAGTGCAATAATCCTTTCTGTCATCGTTGTATTTTTACTCAGTTGTATATAGCATTCGTATTCTATTTTTATCTTATTGTATATTTATTTTATTCTACTGTATATAGTATATTATTTTATTCTATTCTGTACAGCTGTGTACTGTATTTATTCTTATTGTATTCTAATTTTTGCCTCATAACTTTTGCACTGTCCACTTCCTGCTGTGACAAAACAAATTTCCCACGTGTGGGACTAATAAAGGTTATCTTATCTTATCTTATCTTATTTATATAGCACATTTAAAAGACGTCAAGTGTCGGCCAAAGTGCTGAACAGAGGGATGATATGGTCAAAGAATTAAAAAAAAAAAAGAATTGTAAGACATGTAAGAGTATATAGCATATAATGTAGATGCAATTTTCCCATAGAAACATAGAATTGAATAAAATCGATTCTATGTTTAACTGGTAGCCAATGTAGAGATGCAAGTACCGGGGTAATAGTCTCTGTTTCTAGTACCCGTCAGGAGCCTTGCGGCTGCATTTTGAACAAGTTGCAGGCGGGTCAGGCTTGAGTGACAGATGCCTAAATAGAGAGACTTACAGTAGTCAAGACGTGACAATAGGAAAGCATGGATAACAGTGTTCAGGTCTTTAGATGACAGGATATTTTTGAGTTTAGAAACGCTCCTGAGTTGAAAAAAACTGCCACGAACGACTGAATTTATTTGCTTGTCCAGCTTGAGAGTGGAATCAAAAATGAAACCAAGATTTTTTACGTGGGGATGTACACGAGCTGATAATGGGCCCAAATCGTTTCTTATGAGACTAACAGAGTCCTGCTTACCGAAGATTATCATGTCGGTTTTGTTGTGATTTAATTTGAGAAAGTTCAGAGACATCCAGCAATGTATGTCGCTCTGAGACTTTCTGCAGCGTACTGTCAGCACCTGGTTTTAGAGAGAGGTAGAAATGTGCATCGTCTGCATCGGAGTGACAGGAGATCTGGTGTTTCTGAAAAATGGAGCCTAATGCGAGCATGTATAAGGAGAACAAGGCCGGGCCCAGAATAGAGCCCTGAGGTATTCCACAGGTGAGAGTAGCTGGGAGGAGTATTTGTTACCCAGCATCACAGAGTAGGATCAGCTCTCCAGGTAAGAGGCAAACCATGTTAGAGCAGAGCCTCGAATGCAGACACGTCTGTAGACGGTTTAACAGGATTGTGTGGTCGACAGTGTCAAAGGCTGCGCTCAGGTCTAGAAGGATGACAACTGTGCTTTTTCCAGAGTCACCAGCTAGAAGCACATCATTGAACACCTTCAGTAGAGACTCTGCTGTGCAAGGCTCTGAAACCACACTGATATTTGTCTCAATCTCAGAATTAAGGCAGTTCTAAAAAGAGCGTCCAACCCAGTACAACAAAGCCCCAGTCAGTGTACTTTCTCATTTGCAGTTCAAAACCAGCTGGGCTTGTTCAGACTCGAGTGCCTGATTACAAAAGCTCTTTGTGTTCTGCGCACTCTGACCTGCAGCTCAGCAGGTCATCTACTTATTGAAACAGTTGGTAGTTTGATCCCTGCCTGCTCCAGACAATCAAGACACTAACCCCCGGTGGCTCTTAGATGCATCCTTTGGAGTGTGAACGATAAATAATATATTCATGAAGGTAAAAAGTATGAACCAGTCCCAGTATGAGAGTGGTGCTTTCTGTCCTCACGGCTCATGAGCAGTGAAAGAAAAGCCTCTCTGTGGTTTTGAATGTTTCTACATCATGTTTGTTTGGAAACATTTCTATTTTGTTGTCTTCTTTCCTTCCCTGATCTTAAAAAGCAGTCTGACAATGAAAAAGACGTCAGGAATGCAAAATCAGGAAGGCGACACAGGAGAGGAAAACTTCCAGGATGAAAAAATGAAGCTCGACGGCTGAGGCTGTCTTCCAGAAACAGCCTTGGCAAAATAAAGATTCAGATGATCTCAGAGGAGCGTGTAGCTGAAAGCCGGGTGGAAGCAAAACAGGATGAAGCTACGGAGAAACAGAGAGAGCCAAGACGTGCAGGAAATGTAAAGGTCAGCCTGGATCCACGAGGCTGTTTTTCAGACCGCAGCAGCTGAAGGTAATCTGAGAGTGCCAGATGTCAACAGCTGCAATCAACACTAAGAAGGAAAAACAGCAAAGTGTTCGCCTCGTGCTTCTCCAAATGCTGCAGGAAGGAATAGATTCAAGATACAAGCAGACATCTCACAAACAAAAGGACAACTGACGCAGCCTAAGTGCTCAGCAAAGGCCATGAAACACCAGAACCGAGCCCAGAAATCACCATCCTCACGGTGTCGCCTCAGAAACTCGTGTTTCTAAGGCTCGTATTTTTATGTATCTGCCTTTAATGCTGCGTTTTTCATCCAGACCGGTGCACAGATCTCTGTGGTGCAGGGCACAGCTGTGATTGGCAGTGTTTTAGGAAGTGCCCAGTTTGTTTTTGCATCGCCTTCTGTTGGCAGAGCATGCATTTTAATATTGCTTTATGGTGTTCGTTTGAGTGAAGCCAAGATCGAGATTTGATCAATGGTGCAGGCCTTGATTCAAACTCGTCTTTTATTCTCTCACACCTAAATAATAAATGGATCGTCCTCACAGACCAGCTTCACTCTGACGCCCCAGTAAGAATGTAAAGCCTGAGGTGGCAGGTCCACACTAACAGTCCCTCATGTGGGTGCAAAGTGATTGACCGGAAGCAGAGGAGAACATGTCAGCTCTGCACAATCATCAGTAAACTGCAAATATATTTAGCACCTTTTATCCTTTAAAGTCTCCATCAGTCCATCGATTCAGCCAACACGGCTGCTGTGTCAGTGTCAAACGTGTGGCCTGTGGCCCAGAACTGGTCACCAGTTAAAAGAACCACTACTGTGGAACTGGTTCAGTTCTTTTCTAATCCAGATTCAGGATTTTACCTGTTCAAGTGACCGGCCTCAGCCACACCTCTGAAACTCCGGAATCATCTCCCTCTTCACATTATCGTCCTCACTGACAATCTTTACCTGAAAACAGCCTCGTATTATTATTTTTCTCAGCTTCAGACTTGTTTCAGGTTCCTGTGTTGTTGTTTTTACTTTAATTGAATGATTGACTGCCTCTTGCCTTCTAGACAGCTGGGATACGCTCTGGTCCCCCGTGATCCTGAACTGGATAAGGAGAGGAAAAATCGATAGCTTTGGAAAGAAAAGCGTGGGGACTTCTTTAAGTTTCCTGAAGATGTTTCATCTGAGAAGCTTCTTCAGTTCTCAGAGCAACTGGTGGAAAGTCCCAGGTTTAATCCCTGTGGGACGGACCCCCCAATCATCCTCTGCCTAATCACACAAGCCAAGGTGTGAAAACTGGTGTGGGTCACAATCAGCAAAGGTTTCAGGTGAACCCACTGTGAAACCTGGCCCCACCCTATCATGTGATTTCCTGAGCTCAGATGGCCCCTGAAACTACGGATACTGGATGCCTGTGCTGGCATTTCTCCTGCGGTGTTGCTATCAGTGTGTGAAGAGTGGGAGAAGAGGGTTGCATTGACAATCCAACACAATGGGCAGCACATTGAACACATTTTATAAGTGGTCAGAAACGTAAATAACTCATGAAAGAACAAAGTTACGTTGAAACCAAGCACACCATTGTTGTTCTTGTGACATTACCAATAAGTTTGATGTGTCACATGGCCTTCTTCCTATTGAAGAAACAAAAGTTGTATCCAAGATGGCCGACTTCTAAATGGCCACCACCCATCTTAAGGAGTTTGCCCCTCACATATACTAATGTGCAGCAAACAGGACTTTAATATCACCAACCATTCCCATGTTATTATGGTGTATCCATATAAATGGCCCACCCTGTATATGGCAGACAGTTGGTGTTGTAAGCCCCGCCCTCTGTTAAAAGATGGTCGTTCACAGTGGACATAGATGTTTCTTTCACTCCTCTTCAAACCCTCTTTCTTCTCTGTCCAACATGTGAACATTGGTGTCCTCAAAGTGTGACCTTTAACCTTCAGATGCAGATATACAGCCAAGTGTTGTCTGTGTGGAGTTTGCGTGGGCTCTGTCCGGGTACTCTGGTTTCCTCCCACAGTTCAAAGACATTCAATTCAATTTTATTTATATAGCGCCAAATCACAACAAAAGTCGCCTCAAGGCGCTTCATAGATACAGAGAAAAACCCAACAATCATATGACCCCCTATGAGCAAGCACTTTGGCGACAGTGGGAAGGAAAAACTCCCTTTTAACAGGAAGAAACCTCCGGCAGAACCAGGCTCAGGGAGGGGCGGGGCCATCTGCTGTGATTGGTTGGGGTGAGAACACTAACATGCAGTTAGTGGGGTCAGGATTGCCCATAGGTGTGAATGTGAATCTGTCTCTATGCGTTAGCCCTGCAGCAGACTGGTGACCTGTCCAAGGTGTGCCCCGCCTCTCACCCTAAGACAGCTGGTATCGCAACCCTGACAGGGATGGATGTTTCTTTGATACTTTTGCTTCCTGTGCAGCACTTTAGTCAAAATCTGAGTTTAATTTTGCCATAAAAATAAACTGACTTTAATGAGATGGATGTACGGAGCGTAGACATGTCCTCGATGCAGCTGAGGAGCTACAAAGTGCAGTGTGACTGAGAGCAGCGAATAATAAAACTTTCAGGCACTGGCTTTCTTCTTACTTCCTTTTAATGGTCAAAATGAAACGAAAGGCGAAACTAAGGTCACGTTCGTGCTTAAAAACGTTGATGCTTTCCTGCGTGATGTACAACTTCTACCAAGACTGCTTACCTCTCAGTGAACCAATCAGATGATGTTGGACAAAGATCACAGCGCAAATTATTCAAGAGGTAAAAGGTGTATGCTGTAATGTCCGATGATGTCAAGGTGGGTGAACGACCTGCTGTATGTGTTTGTAATGTTCGCCCAGAAGGAAACACCAAGCTGCATGACTGTGATTCAGAGATGATTCGAAAAACATTTGAAGTTCTTCTGAGAACACGAAAGACCTGAAGAGCTCGAAATGACGTTGAAGCAGAGATAGGTGGAAAAACACGCATGTCACATGTCCTAAACCTCATTGTTTGCCACACCTTCAAAGCCGTTTCTGAAGCTATGGATCTGTTTATCAGTGTGCCCACACTCCACCACGACCAGTTTCCTGCCGTTCAGAAAAAGCGACGCAATGAGCACCGAGAGCTTGAACACCCAGAGGTCATGCACTCTGCTAATTCCTGCAGCCTTCAGATGATCAATGAGCATCTTAATGCAGCCAAAACTGTTTTGATTTCAGTTCCAGTAAATGCTGAGCAAAGCCTCGCAGTGAACTCCTGATCTGCAGAACTGTGAGAGATCTATCAACTGCATTCATCATCTCGTACAGAAACAGCTGTTTGTCAGCGCTGCATGGCTCAGTCAGTCAGCTCTGTGGCTTTTAGCTTTGAGGTTGAGGGTTCAACTCCTGCTGAAAACACTATTCTTTCTCTTCAGCCACAACATTTAGATGTTTCTGCTTCGGGGTCCATGAATGCAGCATCGACTTGTTTGGTAGGAAACGTGACGAGCTTGAAACACCCGATCGAGGTCGGGTTCATGATTATTCATACGGCACATTTAATGTAGAGCACTTGGGTCACACGGTCTTAAAACTGTATCTAACCCCGAGAAAAACGTCACTAAGGATCCAGAAAAATCAAATAAAAACGATAAATAAAAGTAAAAGCAGAATAAAGTGCAGTCAAAAGCTTCATCCCCTCGCCATCAGAGCATCTGGACAGATGACCTCAGAGCTCTGATGTCTTGGTCGGTCGGTCCTCCTCGGACAACCTAGTTTTTGTATGCATGCATTCTCCCTTTTTCCTCTCCCCTGCCTGTGGGACTTTGTTTACAGAAGTTTCCAGTTAAGACGTGGCTCGAACGGCCTCCAACCCGGAAGTTTGTTGGATTTTTGGGGCACTGTAAATAAACGCACTGTTTTCATCTTCACCAGAGCGCTGCACCTCCACAGCTTACAGGTGTGAGCTTTGAAATCAAGTTTAAGCTCAGTCAGTCAGTTTTTGTAGCTTATTTCCTGTTTGCACTGTTAGTGCCTCCTTCATTACATCCATGAACCAACTCTGAGGTCATAATCTTTTCAGCCACCACTGCGCCTCCTCTGTGCATATCCAAACTGTCTCAGCGTCGCTTCTCTAGCTGCTCAGCCTGAGCCGTCCCTCCGATGAACTCGCTTCTAATCCTGCCCCTCCTGGTGATCCTCAACTCTGCCACCTCCAGCTCGGCCTCCCGTCTTTGTGTCGGCGCCAAAGTCTCCTCGCTGCCGTTTAATGAGAGCTTATCAGATTTGTTGGCTTGGACAAATTGCTTTGCTCTGAAACAGTTCACTGCCCTGACGGGCGAGGACGGTTCAATTATCACTGCAGAGCCAAACGAAAGTGGACAGAAAGAGCGTTAACCGTTTCTGCACGCTCACCATCTGCAGTCGCACGAACAGCACGGACTTCAGGTTTTGCCTTCTTCAGCATTTTGCAGCGTCTGTGAGAGATGCAGTGGAAGATCAGGTGTTTTTGTGCCATGAATCATTAGCTTTAGATGGGTTTTGTTGATTGGTCCAAACTCAGATGCTCATCTGTCTCTTTTGGAGGTCTCAGATTTACAAGAGATAACCGTCCCACTTTAGAGACCTAAAAGTCCACCTTAAGAGGTTGGAGGGATGGTGGTAGTATCACCATCCTGTCTGGACCTTTACATTCTGCATTTTCCTTCATCATAATTTCTTCCAAACTCACTGATTTCATTTTTTTTTCTTGTTAGGTTTAGTCACTCAAGACTGCTCGGTCAGGTTTTAGGTGCTAAAAGCACCGTGGCTGGGTCGAAGAACACACACCTGACTGCTGAACCTTTGCATGGCTCAAGTGTGACAGTTTGCGGTGCTGCATTAGAACAGACTGTTTGTTACAGTCTGGCTGAGGCAGACTGTAAGGAGTGAAGAGGCAGACCGAAGTGCAGACACGAGACAAGGAAGAACAACCGACGCTCGGACGAGGAATGAATGAACACACAGACTAAAAGCACACAGGAGGTGGAAACACGTGGAGAAACAGCTGACGCAAATGAACATAATGACGTCACAGTGGAAGAGTAAAACTAAACACATTGAACACAGGAACACAAGACCTCTTCAAAATAAAACAGGAAACATCATGTTGTCATGTCTGTGTCTCATTAACTTGACAATAAGAGACATGCAGACATGAAACACATGAAGGAAAAGGGAGACGTAACACGGGCTGAAAACACAAGCGGAGACTAACAAAGCCTAAACCCTAACCATTAAAAATGAATGCCTAACCCTAAACCTAACCAGTGATGGGAATAATGGTGTTACAAGTAACGGCGTTACAAACGACGTTAATTTTTTTTAAGTAACAAGTAATCTAACTAATTACTATTCCTATCGTTACAACACCGTTACAGTTACCAACAAAAAATGCCGCGCGTTACTATTTTTCAGCAAACAGACGGTTGAAGTTGTGTTCAGTTTACCGCTTCTTATATCAGCTGCACGGACGGTAACGATCACACCTGGATCGCACGAGTGCTGCTGTTTGACTGAGGAAGAGTAAAGTAGTCGTGGCAAGCCAATCACATGACCACTTAAAGACAAAGCAACAAGGTGACATATACCAGTTTATAAACTGTGTTGATCGGCCACGTAAAACCAGAGTCATGATAAGAGTTTTGAGATGTGAGAGATTTGTGACGTTCAGCGTGTTTGGAGTGTGTAGTTAATGTGTTGTCTTGTGTAGTTAGTGTGTAGTGCTGGGAATAGTGTGTGTCAGAACAATGAGGCGACTGCTGTCGCAGTCTGTGGAACCAGCTTCCAGTTTGGATTCAGGAGACAGACACTATCTCTACTTTCAAGATTAGGCTTCAAACTTTCCTTTTTGCTAAAGCATATAGTTAGGGCTGGACCAGGTGGCCCTGAATCCTCCCTTAGTTATGCTGCAATAGACGTAGGCTGCCGGGGGATTCCCATGATGCATTGAGTTTTTCCTTTCCAGTCACCTTTCTCACTCACTATGTGTTAACAGACCTCTCTGCATTGAATCATATCTGTTATTAACCTCTGTCTCTCTTCCACAGCATGTCTTTATCCTGTCTTCCTTCTCTCACCCCAACCGGTCGCAGCAGATGGCCCCGCCCCTCCCTGAGCCTGGTTCTGCCGGAGGTTTCTTCCTGTTAAAAGGGAGTTTTTCCTTCCCACTGTCGCCAAAGTGCTTGCTCATAGGGGGTCATATGATTGTTGGGTTTTTCTCTGTATCTATGAAGCGCCTTGAGGCGACTTTTGTTGTGATTTGGCGCTATATAAATAAAATTGAATTGAATTGAATTGAATCCAGGTAGAAACAGCAGTGACACACCTGCTGCTGTCAGACCTGCAGGTATCAGGCTGTGATGTTTCCTTTATAGTGGACAGAAATTATTGTTTTGGAGTGGCACAAATAATTTGTGGCATCTTATTGAAGAACAGCTGATTGTTCTGTAAATAGTTTGAAATGGTTATTTAAAAAAGGGTAAAAGGTAAATGGCTGCAAATAACTTTGTTGTTTGCAAAACTTGTGCATATGATTTTAAAATTGACCATTTATATTTGCATTTAAAGTTATGAAATGTGATTCATTAAACATGTTTGTGGTTCTTACAGTAAAAATATAACTTTTTCTATTCTGATATGTGTGTTTGTCTGGTTTTAGATCAATTGTGTTAATACAGTTTGTCAAAATGAAAACATGACTGTAAATTCAGACACGTGAGGTTGTGCTGAAAAGAATGAGACCAAACAAGGCAAAGTAAACAGTTTTTAAAGGTAAAATGTGGGAAAATCAAAAGTAGTAAAAAATGGCCAATTCTACCCTGGAGCCCAGAGGGTTAAACTTTTTTTTTTTAAAGTGACGCAGTAGTTACTTTTCAAGTAATTAATTACTTTTAGAATATTGTAACTCAGTTACTAACTCAGTTACTTTGTTGAAGTAGTAACTAGTAACTATAATTAATTACTTTTTCAAAGTAACTTGCCCAACACTGAACCTAACCTTGTGAGTGTGTCCTCACAAGTATAGTAGAATGCAGATATCCGTCCTCATAAAGATAGCTAGACAGGAACACACACACGCACACGCACGCACGCACGCACGCACGCACACACACACACACACACACACACACACACACACACTGAGTCCAGTTGTTGCAGAAAGAGGCTGGATCACAGCTGCTCCACAGGAATAACCAAAGTGGGTGAGCTTCATATTGTCAGGTAGATCCTACAGTAATATACAGAAAACCCAACAATCATATGAGCCCCTATGAGCAGCACTTTGGCGACAGTGGGAAGGAAAAACTCCCTTTTAACAGGAAGAAACTTCCAGCAGAACCAGGCTCAGGGAGGGGCGGGGCCATCTGCTGTGATTGGCTGGGACGAGAGAAGAAAGGCAGGATAAAGACTTTTGTCTTTGTTTTCACCAACTTCTTGTGTTGATCCCAGGATGATGGGCAGCACTATATCAACAATATCGACTGGATGAGCAATCAGCTTTGGCAGGGGGGCGTCGTCACTTTGCTTTCCCTCACACGTTATGCATATTTACAACAACACACTCAGAGAGAAAGGTTATCAAAGTGAATAAAGTACATACATATCGGACAGACACACCATCAGGGAACTTTGCTGATTAGTTAAGTCTGCGCAGCGGCTTAGTCCCAGTTCTCTCAGTTCTCTTCGCACTGTGTATGTGCAAATACTCTCACTCTGACTTTCAAGCATAAAACCGAGTTGTGCTATTGAAGTCTTGAACGACTTTCATCAGAACACTGAAATTCACACCTCTCTCTCTCACCTTCGTCCTCCCAGGTTTTAGTCAAACGTTGGGATGTTCTTCACACATCGGGACCTCTCCTACATTTAAATCAGGATGAGCTCAGAGTACTTTCACTTGTGTTGTTCTCACTCAGGTTTTTTCATTTTATCTTTCACTTCTTAAACTTTGTCATTTTGTCTTTTGTTTTGTGTTATTCGATTGTTTGTGATTTACAACAAGACATAAACCTGACTTGGTGCAGGACACGTGCGTCCGTTATGGTGAACCTGTGGGCGGTTCTACAATAGATGCAGCTCACAGCTTCACATCACATCAGTCACACGTGAGAGCACAAATTTCCAGCATGGATCACTTTAACCTGCTGTCTCTCCAGGACTGTGATTTGCACTTGTGTGAGAATAGAACAGGAAGTGGTGAATTCACAGTGAGTGGGTGTCATGTGTCCCTGCCTGTCTCCACGGCTCACGCTGGCCATCGCACCTCAACCAGATCCAGCAGTGTGTCTGTGGTGGACAATTTCCTGCAGCGTGTTACACGTGACAAAGTCTCTCCTGAGTTCATGTTTGGAAACGGCTTCAGAGTCCTGTGAGCGCCATAAGAGACCTGCACATCCTGCTCCCTGGATTGATTCTGGAAATTGATTTTTTTCTGCAGGTGTGGACACAACCTTTTTCTCTTCATCTAAAAATCTAGACATTGCCTTCGGCCTTTTATAGACACTGAATTCTAAAATCAAAGGGTTTTTGTGCACAGAGAATCGCACTAACTAGGCTTTGCCCGCAGCATGCTGGAGGAAGAACATTCCTGCAGCTAAAGGGCAGCTCGGCTTTGTGGAGAAGGCACCGCAGACCAATTTGAAGGATGAAAAGCACACAGAGGTGAAAAGAGCAGCAGCCTGTTATACAGGCTTTGGATAGAAATGTTCAAAGGGTTATCTCTGTGCAGCCGCCCAGTCAGAACTTTCTAAATCTCTCTGCTACGATTGTTAGACCACAGGGGAGGCGAGAGGCGGGGTCTGGGCTGGACTGATCGCCAAGCTCATGCAGGGCTATTGTTTCCTGTTTCTGCATAGAAAAGGTTTATTAAAAGACAGAAGGTGCAGAAATAATGCACGGCACAAGGAGACGGCAGCAACATGCGTGAAACGATGCGCAGCTGCAGACTCACACTGAGGGGGATGCAGATGACTCTCAGTCCAAGCACGACACGGCGGGACTGAAAGTGTTAAACAGCGTGTTTTTGTGTGTATTTAATACAGTGCAGTATTTGTTACCGTGGTAGTAATCGCTTTAGTTAAAGCTGGTTCAGTCTGCTGAGTGTTCCTGTCACCAATCGCTGGATCAGCGATCCTCCTGGAACACGTCACCTGTGCCGTTTCCTGTTTCAGGTGACAAACGGAGGCTAAAATGAGGCATCAAGAGGACCAAACGCAGGTCTGCAGCAGCAGCAGGGCGAAAGCTTTTAATCCGAGAGACGACCGGCACGTTACCTGCAGCAAGGAGATGAACATAAAACCCGTTTGCTGAACACCCGTGTGAATGTTGGACGTTTCTCGGTGCTAACATTAGAAAATGAACTTTCTCCCTAAAAGGTCAAATAAAAGCTGAGAGTAACGTGGTGTGAAATGCTTTTCTGATGGTTTTCTCGTGTTGTGCCTCACTTACCTGAAAGCACCCTCGGGGTGTTATCAGCAGGCTGCACATTAAGGGTCTGTCAGTACCCTTGAGTGCAGACAAGCATCATGAAACGGCCCAGAAAATACCAGAATTGGACCAAATCTAACAGGACGGCCGGGCCTGTTACCTGCAGACGGACAGAATGTCGGCTCAGTGAATTATTTTTTTGTTTGCTCTGATTTTTTTTTCCTAAAGAGTTGTTTTGATAGTAAAGAGGAGCATGATTGGCTAAAAGAATCCTCTACTTGGTCTTTGTGCCTTTCTTCTGCCTCCTTAACAGACTTGTAGAGGCTCGTTCCCAATCATACATGAAAGTTTCGAGCACTAAGTACAAATTCAGGTCTTTACATCTTGGCTCATCAGGATGATTAAATGTCCTGAAGCTAAAATCGGTTCAGACGAACATCTCAGTCACACCAACATCTCCAACTAAAGGAAGAAAGTGAGCTTTTAATTCAGCAGGAAGCTGTTGGGATTTTAAATATTGCTGCTTCAGATAAACAGCTTCCATACTGAGCAGCATCTCTTTAAAAATAATCTGTCTCATCTTCAGAGGCGGCAAAAGTACAGACTTTCAGTAGAAGTACAGATACCAGTGTTTAAAAATACTGAAGTACTGAAGCAACTTCTTTACTCAACTAAAAAAGGTTCAGTCTGTGAAATGTGCTCAAAGTAAACAGCAGCTCCTTGGAGGACAGTCATAACAGCGAATGAATGTCAGCATCATCAGCTTCAATGCAAATTCATCTCTGCTCTGTTTTCTCTGGCACAAAGAAAAAAATGCGGCTTTTTGCTTGTATTTGATGAAATTAGCAGACGATGCTCGCTCCTCATCTGTGGCACCAACCAGATGCAAGTTTACAGAGATGCAGCTCTGCGTGAGCACGGCAGCCGTGTGTGAAGGCAGGAGTGATTTTCAGCCCTAAATGCTCCAAAGACGATATAAAGGAGGAATCTAAACATTATGTATATTTAGTCCAACACTGAGCATAAAGTTCACCCTGTGAGTTTGCCGAGCTGTGATGATCTTAACTTTACCTGCTCTGATTCCTGGAAACACAGCAACTGTGCATGTAGCATGCAGACACGTGTCAGTGTGTGTTTCCTGTAGCTGTTTGAAGAGTCACCTGCCACTTAAAAGCTTCACTGCTCTGGTGCAGCGAATGTGGCGTATGAAACATCCCTGAAATGATGTGCGTGTAATTAGTAATGAAAACTGCAGGAGCTGCAAAACAAAGCTTGAGAAAAGTCCTCGTGAACCCAGCGGCACTCATTATCCTGGTTCCCCGTTTATATAAGAAACACTGTGAGCGAGGATTAATGAGTTTAAGGGTCTCGTTAGCTCCACTACGTCCTGTTTGTGTCTTTATTACAGTGAAAACATTTCACAACATTAAGTGCGAAACTAAAGCCTGCGTAAACTGTTTGATGAATGCACGTCTGAATCACTTTGTGGATAAATATCTGCATCATTTTCAAAGATGATGAAGACGGATCTTGTTTGGCCCTCGACCCTCGTCATGACATGTGTGCATAAAAACATTTTTAAATACACCATATTTCACCACTTCTGAATAATATCATCAAAGAAGCCACCGAGTTATAAATAATTACAAAACAAAGAGATTAAAAAAGATAATGTCCCATATATCATGAAAGTTATGAAGGATTGCACATGCATTCAGTTTCTGACACACAACATATTTCAGACGTGTTTTTAAACATTTGAACGAAGCTCAGATGATTCATTAGCATAGCTCAAATTTATGACACCACCATAAATACATGACCGTTTTATTAGCGTCTCAGATCATTTGGTGGGCGGGGCCATAAATCTGCATTTGACACTTGATTAGCTCTCTCTTTATGCAAGCAGACAACACGAACACAGACAAATACACATCAGTGCAAATGTTTCTGTGACATGAAAACTGTCTGTGGGCAGCTGGAGTCACACACACACACACACACACCTTGGGTAAGTGGTAGATGTATAACAGCACAGGGTCGTGAAGTACGCCGGTTTTTTAATCTTTGAAAACAAACTTTAGGCTTTAAACCTGCAACAAGGTGGAGCTCAAACACTGAGTCTGTTTGTCCAAGTCTGAAGGAGGGCTGTTTGGGATGACGTGCTGCTGCCTCGCTCTCTGTGCCGACTTGGCTGAGAACTTAATCACATCTCACTAGTTTGGGGTTCTAACCCATGAAGCCGCACTGTACACAAAAGCAACATCTAGCAAATCGGCATGTCTGCGAAGGCAGACGTCAGGTTTTCCTCTAATGCTCAGTGTTAATCACTTCATCAGTAATGATGCAGAAACACCCGCAGTTCACTCACTTCCTGGAAAAGACCGATCGTTTCCATCTTTAGATTCAGCCACTTCTTATTGGAGAATCCCAATCAGCATAATTAGAAAACTCGAGGCCGAGCAGATAAACAGCACAGCAGTAATTAAGCTAAACTGGCTGCTGCCTCCGAGCATTATGACTGAAAAGGCTTCAGTTTGGCTCTGGTGCTTTTTAGAGGCTGAGGAAGCAGCAGCAGCTCGGTGGTTTATTCTCCTCTCTGCACCCGTTACAAGCATCTTTTAATTAGACACAGGCTGCTCGCACCTGGCGAGGAAGCTGTGCAGGAGAAAGCTCCCCTCAGCGCGTTTTACAGGGAAATTATAGCTGCATGGAGGTTCCCAGCGGACTCTCCATAAGTCAGAGGAAGCCGAGACAAAGACACGGCTGTGGGTTTCCCTTCATTTAAATTCAGCACACGGCTCCACATGCTGCTTCTGCCAACTTGAATCGAGAGCTGAACTCAGCTTAACAAAAGGCAGCAGAGTTAGGGCGTCACCGATAACCTGAATCGCCGCCGCACGGCTCCAGGAACCAGTCCAGCCCTGCCTAGTGTCCATGTGTTAGTTTAATTTCAACTAGCACCGCCGACGCTGAAAGAACAGGTATTCCCATCTACAGCAGCTTATGTTGGGAGGAATGGCTGATCTCACACCTCCTCACTCTATTAACCTTTAAGACCTACCACAGACAAGCTCGCCAGAGTTTATATCTTTATATTTTTACATGCTGTAGGGCCATTTCAAGTTCAACCGTTATAGCCCCAACTTTAATATGTATGCATTAAGTCCATAATAACTACATACATTGCAAAAAAGTGCAATAAACTACAAAAAATTGATTTTTTTTTTTACAAAATTTTCTAGTTAGAGAAATTTCAGAGGCTTATCCCTCAAAACTGTAAATACAAAAAAGTTGCACTAAATAGTTTCCAACCACAGGAAAGTTATTTTGAGTGTCTTCATAGTTTTATTTTTGAGAAAATAAACATTAAAATGCAAATTTGCAAAAAAAAAAACAGCATATGCATCAAAGTAAAGTATGTCCAGCAGCAACTTGAGTTCTAAGCATCCCAGAAACTATAGAGAAAAGCATAAAGTCAAACATGACTTTTAAAAACACCAGTATAGGCTTATAAGGCCCTGAAGGTAAAAAAAAAAAAAAAAGAAGCAACAAAACTTTCCACGAAAATGACATCACTTCTGGTTTCAGGCAGGTAATGGCGGACATGCCATAGTTTGCGCTATGAACAGCTGATCGGATCGGCAAAGCGTGTTTCTGGAATATTGTTTTTGTTGCTGCAAGTGCTTTTTATGCAAGGAAACTGACGACATAAGATGTAAGTACAACTCCTCAGCTTTCATGTGCAAAAAAAATTACCGGGATTTAAAAATAGTTATGGTTGGTTTTTATTGTTTTACATTGCCATTTACTGTTACATTGTTTTATATTTCCATTTCTTGTGTTGTAAAGCACTTTGTGGTTTTTTTATCTGTGAAAAGCTATATATAAATAAATTTTACTTACTTACTTTTCCTGGGGAGACAATGACGTCGGAGGGTGAGCAGAAACGAATGAGCTCATTGTGCACAGGTTGGATATGGGAGGTCGTGGAGGAACGAGGAGGTAAAACATTAACAAGACGAAGAGAAGACATGATCTTCCTCGGCTCTTTGGTAGACTGGATGCTGGTTCTTTTGGATGACGAGGTTGATCAAACACAGGCTGCCTGAAGAGCAGGAAACCCCCAGAATAGCTGCTCAGCCATCCTGGACTTCAAACTGAAACAAACCAGGAGCACGACAACAGAAAAGATGAAAGTCTTTTAGAACAGAGCATGTACATGAAAACAGCCTATAACATCCAACAATCCAAGCAGTTCCTACTGACGACAACGGCCAAAAGCGGGATCACCGGCACCTTAAAACCAGTTAGCTTTGGGCATACGAAGCTTATTTCCCAAACTTCCGATGGCCGGCACAGCTTGAAATCTGAACCTGTTCTGTGGCACGCCCGAACTTTTCTCAGACAAACCAAAAGTGTCACGGTGGTGCAGTGGTGAGCACTTTTTCCCCACGGCAGGTTCCTGGTCTGAATCTCCTCATCGGCAGTGGCCTCTGTGTGGAGTATCCCCCCCGAGAAGTCTGGCTTCCTCCGTGCTCGATCGTACGGCAGCGTCCTGACCTTGTAGCTGTAACAGCCTGCTCACACGACCCAAACCGTGCATCAGGCGGCTTTTTCTGTCATCATTTATTAAACGTGAGTTTCTTTGGGTAAGATGTGCGGAGCTGTGGGCGTCACTCTCAGTGTCACATCTGGTCCCGAGCGTCTCGCCGTCGTTTCCTGCGAGCAGCAGATGCGACTCGTCGTGCCTCATTAAGACACAGCAGGTTCCATCTTCAAGCCCTGACACCTTTTACTCACCCTGCTTCCTGTTTAACATGTAAGGTGGTATCACACATCTACCTGACTGCATCTTTATCTGTTAAACTGTCATCACAGCTCCATTACCAACACCACTGAAGGGTAGAGACGTCTAAATTTTGCACCGTGAAGTGGATTTTTCCTGGGTGGCTGCCTTTAGCAGCAGGGAGAGTGAATCTGGTTCAGGATGGCATTAGTATTATCAGGGAAGCTCAGCGGGGAAATTGCCCTCCTGTCAAAGGGTTATTTCAGTCAGTCTTCCACACAGAAGAAATTTCCAGAGGGACTGCGAAACCATCGACCTGACACTCGGCCGCCCACTGAGCGGCAAAACTGCAAATACGAAAGGATCCGATTCGCTGCAAAGCTTCGGCCTTTCCTTTTTGCTCCTCCTGGCCATTTCTCACTCTAAATGCGTCTCCGTTTTCCTTCTGCCTTTGCTTTAGTTTTCGCTCGTATCCTGCAGATCAAACCTCCCATTTTATCAGAATGTGATGGTTCTACATGAGGGTGAGTAGGGCATGACATGACGGGACAAAGACGCCAAAAACAGGCCAAACTTCAGCCAACAGAACGCCTGAGACAATCCGTCCATATCAGTCATGAATGTTCTGCTGCGTTGGATTAAGCTTGGGATCAGGATAGTTAATGTCCGCACGTCTACTAACATATGTGCAGAAACTGATTTTGCATGTTTTGTGTTTGTTGCACTTAGTCATTTATTTAGTTACTATAACTAAATAGTTCCTTTTAGCTTTAGCTATGCATATTGTTTTGGGAATATAAAGGCTGTATTAATGCACTGAGAGCTGAAAAGCTCCAAAAATATCTACAGTATGTAAAAATGTAAAGAGAAGCTCTGAGACTCGCATAAAACAATCTGACTTAAACACAAACTTGCACAGATTCATCACACCACTGTCATTTTTCTTATTTGTGCCATTCTTGTCACAGTGATGGTTTCTGGTTTTGACCCAACAGTGAACAGTAAGAGACAATTTGGGGAAGTGGAGCTGAGAACCGTGCACAGCGTTTCTGTCCCTGCTGTGAAGAACTCGACGGCTGCAGTCATCTCTGACTCACGTTGGCCTTTGAGCTCAGGGCTGATGGTGAAACAAATCTCAGATGTCTTTGTTTAATACTATGTTAGTACACATAAATAACCCAGCACCATGGGGGGCTTACATAAGCACACTGGCTTGTGCTTATGTAACGTCTTTGCCAGAACAAACATGCAGATCAGCAACAATGACATCTCCGTATCGGATCAATCAGGGTGCGACGGAAACCGAGGCCAAAGGAAGCAGAGAGAGAGCTGACAGTATGATGTGCTTACTGTTCTGCCATGGTGAATATAGGAAGATAAAGGGTGTGGGAGTCATTCTGAAGGAGAGAGGACCAGACAGGATCATGAGTCTGAAGCTGGAAATCCAAGTGGTGACGCTGAATGTTGTCAACATCAGTTTACTGTAAAGCAGAGGTGTCCAACTCCAGGCCTCGAGGGCCGGTGTCCTGCAACTTTTCCATGTGTTCCTGCTGCAACACACCTGAATAAAATTAGCAGGTCATTAGCAAGAGTATAGAACGTGACTGCATGCGTGGTGATTCAGCCATTTAATTCATGTTACAGCAGCTCATGAGTGAATGAACACGGTGCAATAAAAGTACATTTGTCCAAACACATACTTCACTTTTATTTACTTGAGTAGGGTTACAGGTTGCCACCTCGGCATGCAGTCAAGTTCGATAGTCTTGCTAATGATCTACTCATTTTATTGAGGTGTGTTGCAGGACAGCCGCCCTCGAGGACTGGAGTTTGAGAACCCTGGTCTAAAGGATGCATTTGGAAATCCAGAAGAGGAAGCAGAAGAAGGATTAATGCTGCACAGAGTTCAGGAAGGAGCTGAGTGGTAGGGAAGAGTCGGCAGGTGACTGGGAAAGTTCAGCTGCAGTGCTGAGTGAAACTGCCAGGAGGTGTTTGCTGTTTCCTCTGAGGAAAGAGGACGAGGAGACTTTGAATACTTTCCTGCTCTTCCTCATTCCTCCACAAAGGACGAGGTAAGAGAGGAGTGCTGAGAGGTGGCAAAGCTGTTGTACGTGAGTGTCGACTCTAAGGAAGAAGTCTAAGTTGCTTGAAGACGTTTCACCTCTCATCCGAGAAGCTTCTTCAGTTCAGAACTGAAGAAGCTGAAGGGGAGACGACAGAGATGGGAGCAGCAAAGTCTTCCTGAGACTCCGGGTTCGATGGGCTCGCCTTTCAGCTTCAGATATTAAATAATGATTTTATAATCCATTCTTTCTTTCTGCAGTTTTCTCAGCATTTTAAGCCAATCCTGTGAGTGAGCTCTGAGCTCGCTGTCAGCCTTCCTTCCAAACTCATTAAAGGCACAAGAAGCATCAGGTGGCCGTGGACAGGAGCACATTTTTCAGATTCTGGTTTCAGCTCCACTGCTAACACGCGATGTGATTTATTACAGTCTGAAGTGACTCATATGCCCTCCATTCATCTGTAACAGCCGTCTTATCTCTGGCACACCGATTCCTCAGCCTAGCTCATCATAGACGAGTCCTTTCATGTGCACCTGATTGTTGCTGCCACGTTTGGTTCCAAGTGAGAAAACAGAATATTCGTTTAGCAGAATTCACTCAAAGATACTTCATGTAAGAGCTGATGAGACAAAGTTAATGGTCAAAGATGTCATCTGTATATTTAGTAACGAGATGACAGGCAGCACCACATGAATGGTTTCATCTTACATAAACTGGAAGTAGCTGGCCTTTTCCTCCTTGAGTCATATAATTGGTCATACTTTTAGTACCGTCTCATACAGTCCAGCGATGTGTTGCCGACCCATATGTGCTGTGATTTCTACGTCACTTAGCGTTGCTTTGCTTACATTTGACCTCTGATTTTTTTGATCAAATCCGATGTTTTTGTCTGCTCGTTCACACTACAAATAAAATGCGACAGCAAACGCGCTCTAGTGTGAACGCTCAAAGCGCCACATGCGCAAAAGAAGACGTCACACACAACGCGCTCTGTTTAGACCCAGAGTACAGTATTGTTTGACTGATGACCTTAATATAAAGACTTCGGACTTTACGTTTCCCAATTTTTGCTTTAAGTTATTTTGTTATTGACATAATAATGTAAATAACCTAATAATGATCCTTATTGCTGTTTTAGAGGAGCGCTGCTTCAAAGGATAGCTGCAGATTTCTGTCAGAATCTGCAGATTATACAGAACAAAGAAAATGTTCACGTTTCTCCAACGCTGTCTTCACTGACATCTACACTGGTTGGACAGGAAGCGTTCGCGATGTCTTCTCCGGAGCTGATAATTGGCGTCTGTCTTGTGTCGGTGACGTAAAAGACGGATTTAATGCGACATGGCCATCAAACAGCAGTCGCTTTCTAAAACATCGGATATGTATGGGATTCAGCACCACATATGAAAGTGACCCAGATCGGATTTGATGCCCTTTCGCCTGCAGTGTGAACGTAGCCTTGGTGAGGTACGGCGTAACAAGCTGCTCTAATAAACCCAGCAGAGACTCATACGTGCTGGAAGAGTGAAAACGTGGCACTTCCAGATTATTCTAAAACCTCTGCAGCCAACAGTTTTAGTTTGTATTCTCTCAGCTGTAGACTCTGTTAAAGGATTTAAGTATTTAAATATTAGAAAATGAACTCAAACAAGCTTAGTCTACCTACAAAGTTGATGAGGTCTGCAAGTACAGCGTGGGTGTCCGTGTTTAGGATCAGATACAGGAAAAAAAAATACTCGAGGAATAAAGCTGCATCAGGAATGTAGATGTATCACTGATGCTAAAGATTTCATACACTGAGAAACATTAAACCCTCCTACTCGTCCACAGAGGACTGAGCGATCTTCCAGGAATGGTGATGGTGGAGAATTGATTGGTTGGCAGGCATCGATAATCAATAATCAAGTTCCAGGTTCCCCAAACAAAGTGACTCTCTCCTCCACGTGTTTGTGGCAGGATGAATGTTATTTCTCGGTTCAACCCACTTTCAGCCTGGCGCATTAGTATAAATAGTGGCCATTTGAGCATTCCTGGATCGCTTACCTGTGATCTCCTTTTTGGTCACCTGACTTCCCTTTGGCGTTGCAGAGATCATTCTGAAGCCTCCGTCGCGGCTGGTAGGTGTGTACTCATTGTAGTGCGTACATTACCTTACTTGGTGGTAAACAGATATTGTTTTTAGGTCATAGCTGTGGAAGCCTCCTATGAGCCACTCTGCTCATGTTTCATGACGCGCTTTACTCAGTACGTAATTCAATTTTGTTACGATCTCTGCCTTTTGTTGTTCTTTTATAGTAATTATTATGCTTTGCAGGAAGTGTGGGCCTTAGTTTTAGGCAACGCCACGCTAACTGAAGTGCTGCTGCTTTGCTTTGACCGTCTGTTCCCGTTGCGAGGTTTCTTTTCCTGCTGCTGCCAGCTTTTCAAAGTGGACGTCGGCGTGGACAGCGGCCATATGCATGCCGGTTATGGGAGTCAGCTGGCGTACATATTAATTGACCGGATGATTAACTTATAGTCGGGCAGACGGCAAGTTGGAGCAACGCGGCGATTCCGTTTGCTCCAGATTTTAAAGTTTGAACTCGATTGTATTGTATGTTGTTTTTTAGTTTGGATTTTTGTTACGCCACTGGTGGGAGGCCCTTTTTCTTGCTGCAGATCACCAGTGTGGTCATGCAGTTGGGTTATTCTCCAGCGCTACATTAGTTTTGTTGTAATATATTAAAATTTTCTTTATTCTTTTTTTCAGATGCGGAGTGCCGACGTGGAGGAGACGAGGGTGGTGGGATCCTTTGAGTGCACACACCTGCCTTGTTTAGTTTATTAGTGTGAGTGTGTGATTTTGTGTTGCACTTGTGTCTTGGTGTGTTTTCTTTTTGAGTTTGTGCGTGGCATCCCTGCCCCTCCACTGGTAAGCCTCAGCTCTGAATACCTTTTTAAGCATATCTGTACATGGATATTTATGATTGTGCTTTTATACGGTGTTTTAAATAATTATTAATAAATTGTCAACTTGTTTTACCATTGAACCTCGTCTCTGTACTGAGTATAACAAACCTAACTGCCTTCTTGGTGATTAGTGTTACTTCCAGTATTCTCTGGGTGAAATTCCCAGAGTGGCGTTGTCTTTTAAACTGTGAAGAGTATTTACTTTATTCTCCAGCACAAATTAATCATTAAGCAGCACAATCGACACATCAGAGTTACACCTGTTAAAGTGTTGGGGGGTAAATTTAGAACTGGGTTCTAGATGTCCTGTTCCAAATTGGGCGCTCCTGGTTTCTGGATAGTCGGGGAGGACATCCTGCCCTAAACCCCACCAAGCAGCATGAACGTTGTTTATGTCATTCACATTATTCACTGAGAAGCAGCTCACAGTGCCTCCTGCTGAACTGCAGCCAGTGTGTGTTTGCGAGGCCAACAAGAAGTGCAATACCTCCCCTCAACTGACTGCACACTCACAAGAAAAATTCAATAATGAAAGCCAATATTTTGATTAGAAGAATAAAACTAGAGTGTCTGAAACTGTAACCCAGTAAATTCGATTGCTGTATTGTGCCGGCCTCTGAGCATTCACTGAATTACCTCTTAAATGTCCTGAGAACAAAATCACATCTCTCACAGCTCAAGTTGAAAAAATAGAGGACTGAATAAAGAAGCATCTTCAGCTGTTTATTGAACACTGTGCAGGATTCATTTTAGCGACGACTTCCTCATTCAAACAAAACACACTGAAAAAGCCAGAACAGCAACAACACACACATTTCAGATTTAATGAGGAAGTCTCAGAGCAGAAAAGACGAATGATTCTCTTTTCAAGTCTGCTCACACTTCACCTTTTATTCAACAGACGTAAATGTGAAGAGCTCCGACAGCCCCCCACCCCTGCTCGGCTCTGCCCCCACCACATGGCAGGTGGGGAATGCTGAGGACGATTAGGTGGAGGAAGGCAGAAAGCCTGGGCTTAGCACAGAATACAGCAGTGGACCAAACGTTCTGATGAATCGCCTTCAGTTTTCTTCACACACTGAGCTTTTTAGATGTACTAGCTTATCTGTCACGGCCTTATAAGCCCAAAACAAAAAAAAGAGTCCAATAAAGGCCGTGGGTGGAAACAGGTGGTTCGTCCCAGAACGCACTTCCAGCTTGATTCTTAAAAAAATAAATAAATAAAAAAAAGGTTTGTTTCGTGCTAAAATTTAAACCTAAAGTCAACCCAATCATTTTTGCAACTTGGACATGAAAGTTAAATTAATTTGTTCCCAAGTGTTCAATCTTAAACCCTCGGTCGTTTCCATCGCACCCCATCCGTTAATCCATCAATTAATGGGAGGCTTTTCCAAAAGCAAGATTACAGATTTAAATAGCAAATCTAAAAGTTCTTACTGTTCTAAATTATGATTCATAAGAAGTAAGCAAAAATGGCCACAGCATTATAGCTGAAACACCAGCACGGTCTAGCTGCTTCCCTGCTCTGTGTGTTTAGTTACTCCTCAGACCGGAGTCGGTGAATTGCAGCTCGACCCCACACCACGCAGAGCACTGTAGGCAGCCAGGCTCCTGTAGACTGTGGCCCTGTTAGCTCTCCCCCAGCAGGACTTTCAGAGCAGCTGGAAATGAAGCCCTATGAACTGCATCCTCACTTACCCGAAGTCTCAACCTCAGTGGCTGCTGGTCATCAGCAGAGAGGAGGCGGCGAGAGATCCTCAGTGATGTCATCAGGATATATTCTGCACATTAGCTGATTCTTTGTTTACAAGCCTCTGAGATGTAGCTGAAGCAGGCATGATGGTGCGCTGGAGAAACCTGGAGTCACAAGAGCAGAAATTTCTGACGCTCTCGTGGTTAAAGGAACTTTAATCATCCTTTCAACACGTCAAATTTACTGATACATGCGGCAGGTCCAATGTCATCAATGCAGTCGTCGATGAGCGGTAAAGGAGATGCGCCAGGAAGCGTTACAGCGTTCCCGTTGCTCAGGTCTGTAGCATCCTAGACTTTGATCAGCTTTTATGTGCAGTGACATGGAGAACTCCATGAGCTACAGCGTCTAACGAGAGATTCCACTTCCTTTTTCATAACCTCTTTTTATTGGGTTAGCATGTTATGTACTCTGTTTAATATGTGCAGGATTGGTGAGAACAACCACCACAAACCTTTAACAAACAGAAGAAATGCCCCAGAGCAGGAGGAGAGAGCCCAGCCACATGCAGGCTTCGATCGTGGCTGGTAACACTCAGTAAGACTTAACTAGTGAGTGAGACAATAGACCCATCAGGAAAGAGCTGACTGATCTGAGAGATCATGTGAGCAGCGGTTTCACTTCCTCGTACTCCTATACAGTGGCGTGTCCAGCGGGGTGGCCTGGGGGGGCACAGGCCATCCCCCCAACCAGACTGGCCACCCCAGGTGCCACCCCGAAGCTAAAACAATAAAATTCAATCAAATATCAAATGTACGATCATGTTAATGATGATAATAATGGATTGGATTTATATAGCGCTTTTCAAGGCACCCAAAGCACTTTACAATGCCACTGTTCATTCACTCTCACATTCACACACTGGTGGAGGCAGCTAGAGTTGTAGCCACAGCTGCCCTGGGGCAGACTGACAGAAGCCAGGCTGCCATATCGCACCATCGGCCCCTGTGGCCAACACCAGGGTAAAGTGTCTTGCCCAAGGACACAACGACCAGGACAGAGAGCCCAGGGATCAAACCGGCGACCTTCCGGTTTTCACAGTGAAGCTCAGATATCCGAGTGTAAGTGAATGCAGCATCGGCTTCTGCACTATGAGCATCACCTTAGGAAAGGTAGGAGAGCCAAGCACGAAAGACGGTGTTCTGGGAATCCATCCTACCTGGCAAACCATCCTACCCGTTGTTTCTGCGCATGCGCACAACACGAAATTAAGTGCCAAACCGTCCTACCTTTGTGAATGTCACCTACAAGCATACTTAAACGGCTAAAATTTAGTGGCAAATCGTCCTACTTTTGTTAATAACAGCTACAAGTATACTCTGATGGGCAAAGTTAGGTGGCAAACCGTCATACCTACTTAAATTGGTGCTGGAATTACTCTGTGACAGCAGAAATGTGCATAAACTACTTACGGTAGGACGTTTTGCCAAAGTAGGATGGTTTGTCAGAAAACAATTTTCGGCGAAAGAAAATGAGGAGAGAATAAATGTCCCGGTACGTAATATTAAGTTTGTTGAGTTTAGTAAACTTCGGTGAAATTAGAATACAAAGAAAAAAATAACACTTGAAGAATTATTGCAGCCGTCGAATATTTCAGACAGTATGCTACTGAGGGAGCTAACATAAGAGTTATGAGTTATAAGATATAATCCAAGTCGTAACATTGCTGTATGGAGCTGCAGATTTGGTTGCAGGTTAAAGGCCGGTCTGTGAAAATATTGTCGGGCATAAACCGGTCCGTGGCGCAGAAAAGGTTGGGGACCGCTGCTTTAAATAATGTTTCCTTTTATAAAAGTAGGATAATGAAAAAACATTTATCATAAAATTTATTATTGACATGTTTGTGGCAATTAATATGTGAATCAACTAAATGGGGGGGGGGGGGTGTTAGCCCAACTGGTCTTAAACTAAGAAACACTAAAGTTACATTTGAAAACAATTTAAAACAAAACATCCCCATTCTAAAATGTCATGTGACAATCTGATTGGCTTACGGAGTGATGATGTCACAAGGACTTTGTTGCCTTTGATCTGAAGTCTATAAATAGGGGTCAGAAGCAGCAATTAATCAGTTTGTTCACAGCCTTCAAACATTCGACCAGAGATACATTTGGAAATATTTCTAAGCCTTTTCAGAGTCACTGTGCACGGGCTCCAACATGCCTCCACGAAAAGGCCAACAAAGACAAAAAGATTATGCTCCCTGTCCTTTGTGTTCTGGCCGGCCAATCTCTCCAGGAGAAATTGTGCGGCCAATCTCTCCAGGAGAAATTACCACGGATGGTGTCTTATCAGTCCAAAGAGCATTACAGGAAAGTCAGAAGGAAAAATCTGACCTACATTACAAAATTAAACAAATTGAAGAAGAGAAGCTTCAACTAGAGGAAAAGTGCAGACAACTGGAAGCACGAAATAAAGACCTGGAAGAAAAACAGCAACGCCAGCCTGATATAAAAATGATCAACGAGGGCTCGGGAGTGAAGTTTGATGAAGGACGAGAGAAGATTTTTTCTCGTTTTCTTTCATCAGGAACACAGAGTGCTGAATTAAAAGAAACATCTGCCCAGCTTCAACGAAAGAAAGCTAATATTGAGGAGATACAGTGGGATCTCCAAAACATTGAGAAACAGAATCAGGTGCTTCGAGGAAAGCTCAATGAAGCGGAGAAAACAATTGAAAAAATCCACCAACAGAAGACTGAACAGGAAATACAAATGCAGGACGAACTCAAAGCCATGCAGAAATTGTACAACAATCTGAAAGTCAAGTGTGGTGAAACAAAGCGCAAAAATAAAGAGCTTCTTGAAGAGAAAAAGCAACAGGAAGAAGAAAAACGTATTATCCAGGACTTTGAGAGAAGGCATCTAGAATTGCAAGAATTTTATAATAAAGAATATGAGGAAACACTTCAACTGAAAAGAGAAAAGGAAATACAAATGAAGGACAAACTCAAAGCCACACGGAAATTGTACAACAATCTGATAGTCAGGTTTGGTCAAATAAAGCGCAAAAATAAAGAGCTTCTTGAAGAAAGAAAGCAACAGGAAGAAGAACAACGTATTATCCAGGACTTTGAGAGAAGGAATCTAGCATTGCTAGAACTTTGTGAAACACCTGAACTGGAAAGAGAAAAGGAAATACTGGAAAAACGATGTTCAGAGATGCAGTGTAGGATTGATAGAATGAAGAGGAAACACTCAAAGGTCATTAAGGAGATGTTGTTGGAGTCCAGTGACTTGAAGAGCCAAATAATTGAAATGCAGGCACAAAAGCAACAACAAGAGAAAATGCATGAAGACCTGCAGCGTACGAGTCAAGAAATCCAGAGAAAAAATGAGCTGTTAGAAGAGATGCACAACAAAAAGCAAGAAAAGCTTAGAAAAAAACAAGCAACCTTAAAAGAAATGAAGCAAAGATGCCAGCAACTCGAGCAGCAGAATGCAGAAACAAACGATCAGCTGAGAACCCTTATCCTGGAGAAGGAGCTCATGGAAAAATACCTGAAAAAGAAGAAAAAAGGCTGGTTCTGCCGCTTATTCAGATGATTTAGCCTCGTCCTCCTCCACCTGTGATCCATCTTACTTTTCACCTCTCCTGTCCCCCCTAACACATATTCTCCACCTTCTTCATCTTTTTTCGTTTTTCACCCTCCCCCCCCAACCAGTCCCAGCAGTTGACTGTCCCCTCCTGAGCCTGGTTCTGCTGGAGGTTTCTGCCCGTTAAAAGGCAGTTTTTCCTCCCCACTGTCGCCTCGTGCTTGCTCAGAGGGGGTTGTTGGGGTTTCCTCCCCTCCTCCTTTCCCCCCTTCATTTACTTATTTGCTTGTTTAACTTTTCTTTTGTTGTTTCTGTAGTTACTTGTTTTACTTTTTTCAACTTATGTAAGAAAATAATAAACCAATTGAATTTATCCTTTGAGTATTTTTCATCTAATCTTTACAGAGTTAAGCTCTGTCTTTTATTTGCTTGTTAAAACCCCATCAATGGTGAAGTAAAAACCCTGGGACATGGTTTAAAACGTTGAAATAGACTAACCAGCTAGTCTAAAACTAAGAAACACTTAAATATTACGTTAAATTGAAAACAGTTCAAAAGAAATATCCCCATTCAAAACTGTCATGTGATAATCTCATTGGCTTATGGAGTGATGATGTCATAGGACATCATCACTCCAGCAGTTCAATAAGGCTGATAGAAGGGTACAAAGAAAGGGGCAAGGCAAACTGATGCAAAACTAAACTTTAACCTAAACTGGGTGAACTAAAACACAACATGAAGAACCCTGACATGAACAAACCTGGACATGAATACATGCGACCTGGAAACATGGTGTGAAACAACAGACGACCTGGGCCCTGTTTCAGGAAGCCGGTTTAGAAAACTTAGAGTGAAAAACGATACTCAGGGTTGAGTAACCCCGAACTGTCCAACTCGGAATATTCGGTTTCAGAAAGGCTGATAACAAGTAGTTCAATCAACGCGGAGTTGCTTTAACCCCAAGTGAAGCGCGCGGACGAGCATACATAAAGCCCTGATAAGCGGAGCACAGAGTAAGCGAGTCACCATGGAGACGGAGGGAAAGAAGGCGCGGTCAATGTATTTTACAGCGCTTGAGGCCGAAATTCTGATGGCAGCATATGCCGATAACATGCAAATTTTGCGGAAAAAAAGTAACACAGCCTCAGCTGCAAAAGAAAGGGAGCATGCATGGCAAAACATAGCCGACAGCGTCAATGCGTGAGTGTTAATATAAACATTGATCTAGGGATTTCCACCCATTTAACACGTTATTTTATCATATGTTATTTTATTTGTTATTTTATACATTTTGTTGTGATGTGATGTGAGCGCAGGTGCAACCCAACAGGCCCCAAACGTGCCTGGCAGCAAGTAAAAATGAAATATAAAAATATAGTCCAAACAGGTGAGGTGTAATTGTATTATGAGCCATAGTGCTTGGTCTGTTTGTCCCATGTAAATCAATTGCAGTTAGAGGCTACATTAATATTCTTTCTGTAAGCACTTATTGAAATTATCTGAGCACATTACAAGTACATATTTGCTTACTCTGTATGCTCAAATGTGACCCCGTTATAGCCAACAGAAAAAAAGCGGAGGCCCGAAAAACAGGTGGGGGTCCTCCACCACTACCACTCACAGAGGCTGAGCAGTTGGCCCTCAGCCAAAACAGTGGGCGCCCTGTGGCTGAAGGCATCTCTGCGGGGACATCCTCTGAGTCAATAACCCCGCAAGACACAAGTGCCTACATAGGGGGTAAATTCAAAATAATACATGATGTGCATACATCCTTTCTTCACAGTCACCTTTGCAGTGCGACACATTCATTTGATAAACTCTTTACCATAATGGATTATTTTGTAGTGAAGTTATTGTCCTACTGATTTTGCCTTCCCTCAGTCTTGGTTGTCCTTGAGAGCATAATGACAATGACGTGTAAGCTGATTGGTATGTTTGTTAATTGCCATTTGGTCCCTTGTAAGTTATAAGTGACCTGTATAAACCTCATATTCTATCAGTTGATGGTGATGGTGTACTGCATCTGGTGCAGCCTCCTGTTGAGCCAGACCAACATGCAGTTGTGAGTAATACTCCACAGATTATATGAGTTTACAGTAGAACAGCAATGTTGTTTATTTCTTTACTACAGGAAAATAATGGAGAAACATTGACAGCTGTTACAGAGGAGGAAGCAACAGAGACACTTTATGAGGTTTACATCTTTTAATACTTTGTGTACAGGAAACACAGGTGACCAATAAAGCCAGTTGAACAAAAAATCTGTTTATTCTTCTTTCAACATGTTGAGGTGATGGGTCAAAAGAAATGATTGTGACATATGGTGTCTCTGACTGCGCTTCCATCTTGTATGTCCGTGGGAGGGTCAGGATGTTCATGGTTTGGATCACTGCTGATGTTTGGTTCAGAAGGACAGTGTTCTCCTCTAATTGTGGCAATGTTGTGAAGAATCACACATGCCACAATAATGTCACATGCCCTTTCTGGGGTGACCCTGAGTCTTTGCAGGCACTGGAACTGGGCCTTAAGCATTCCGATAGTCATTTCAATTCTGGCTCTTGTCCTGCAATTAGCCAGATTATATCGCTGCTGTGGGTCAGGGTAAGGGGTAAGCAAATAGGGTAAACATGGATACCCCCTATCACCAAGCAAGTAGCCAGTGAACTCTCCTAAGACAGGATACACTTCAGTTCAAATGTCCCTGAAGCAATTGGTCTTTATATATTTTAAAGTATTCTCAACTCACCATGTCCAAATTTTGTGCTCAGTGTACATTCACGGAATATTTGTGAGTCATGGACAGAGCCTGGCCACTTGGCTTCCACATTTGTGATAATGTTGGCAGCATCACATATGATCTTCACAGTGCAGAGAACACAAATTAGCATCCATTACTATAATGAAATAATTTGTTAGTTTGAAATGCTACAGGGAACTATGTACCTGTACATTAATGCTGTGGAAAGACTTCCTGTTCACATAGTCTCCTCCATTTACTGAAGGAGCAATGATTGGAATGTGAGTGCCATCTATACAGCCAATCACGCCTGGGAACCCTGGAAATAAATGTAAAATTTAAGTAGTAGTTCAAGTATCACCACATCATGAATTAAGTTTTGTTCATCCTGCTACCTGCAATTTTGTGGCATCCCTCTTTGATAAATCTTGTGGGTCTATGACCGGGGAACACCACAGACGAGTACAGGAGACGTTTCAGTGCAACTGTAACATTCCTGACTGCCCGACAGACGGTAGCCTTGGAAACGTGCTCAGCGTCACCAATATTATACAGAAAGCTCCCGTTTGCAAAAAACGAAGTGCAATACAAATAATATGCAATGAACTGAGAGCATGTCCGCGATGTGTCACATGCGTAATATATGGCCTGAGGATGTTATCCAAATAACTTATAGATTGTGCTGTGAAACGGTAACGTTCGCACAGACAATCATCAGGAAATGATAAAATGTCCAAACGCGCTCTGATCACTCTCTCCCGGCGGAGAGCTCTGCGGAGAATTTGGGCTTCACGATCTACTGGCTCTTCAAGGACGGGGCACGCCATGTCTGACACTTCCTACTGTCAGGTTTCCGACAAAGGGGCGGAGAACGTCAGGGTTAGTTGAAGCAAACCTGCTAGGGGGCAGGTTAGCTTCACGGCGTGTGTCGTCATAGTGACTCACTGAGGCTTCATCTGAACTCGCTTTGTGAAACCGAAAACCCAGAGTTTTCGTTAACTCAGGGTATACTTACTCAGTTTTTCCACTAAACCGGCTTCCTGAAATAGGGCCCTGGACATGAATACATGCGACCTGGAAACATGGTGTGAAACAACAGACGACCTGGGCCCTGTTTCAGGAAGCCGGTTTAGTGCAAACTCTGAGTAAGTATATCCTGAGTTAACGAAAACTCTGGGTTTTCGGTTTCACAAAGCGAGTTTAGATTAATTCTGAGTGAGTTACTATGACGACACACTCCATGAAGTAAACCTGCCCCCTAGCAGGTTTACTTCAACTAACCCTGACCTTCTCCGCCTCTTTGTCAGAAACCTGACTGTAGGAAGTGTCAGACATGGCGTGCTCCTTCCTTGAAGAGCCAGTAGATGTTGAAGCCCAAATTCTCCGCAGAGCTCTCCGCCGGGAGAGAGTGATTAGAGCGTGTTTGGACATTTACATCTTACTTTAAATGGAAAGAAGACAGAAATTATTGTTTTTGACCAAAATATGCCTCTGGGACAATTGACTGACACATTTGGGCCTGTTGCTAACTACCTTACTGATACTGCCAGGAATCTTGGAGTTTTCATGGATAGTTCCTTCAAACTTGACAAACAGGTCTCTAATGTGGTAAAAACTAGCTTTCATCAACTACGCCTAATCTCTAAGGCTAAACCCTACATACCACACAAAGATATGGAGAAACTCATCCATGCTTTCATTATGTCAAGACTGGACTATTGTAACTCTCTCTACTTGGGTCTACAATCTTCTCTTCTGCAGCGTCTCCAGCTGGTCCAGAATGCCGCAGCACGTCTCTTGACCGGCACTAGAAAGTTTGACTCTATCACCCCTGTTCTGAAAAATTTACACTGGCTTCCTATCAAATATCGAATTGATTTTAATATTCTATTGTTTACTTATAAAATTTTGAACAATATGGCACCTGACTACTTAGCTGATCTCCTCTGTCTGTACAGCCCTCAGAGAGCACTAAGATCATCGGGCCAACTGCTCTTGGTGCAACCTAGGTCTCGGCTGAAGACCAGAGGAGGCCGTGCCTTTGCCGTTGCTGCACCCAGGCTATGGAATACTCTCCCTCTTCATATTCGCGCGTCAGATTCCATTCAGTCTTTTAAATCACGTTTAAAAACGTATTTGTTTGATCTGGCATTTAAGGCGAATTAGGGTAATTTACATCTGGCTCTGTATTTAGATTATGTAATTATCTTATATTTTATATATTTGTAATTTATATTTTATTGTGATTTTATTTGTACTGCGATTTTAATGGAAAGCACTTTGGTGTACTTCGGTCTTAAAAATGTGCTATATAAATAAATTTTGATTGATTGATTGATTTTATCATTTCCTGATGATTTCCTGTGTGAACGTTACCGTTTTTCAGCACAATCTATAATTTATTTGAATAACATCCTCAGGCCTAATATTGCTCATGTGACACATCGCGGACATGCTCTCAGTTCTATTAGATTATTCTGTTATTATATGTTACCTTATATATGTAATCAAAGTAGGTGAATTAGAATACTGCTGTAGATCACATTATACCCTTTAATATAGAGTGTGTGAGCTGTATGTAGTTTAGTTCTCATTATACTTTTGAGTTAACAGAACATATTCACATATTAGTTCATTAGATAAATGTGCATCACTCTGTATCCTTGATCTGCTGGGAATGTGTTACACTGTTTTCTTGACATGCTTAATTGTTGAATCATGAAGAGAAGGTTGTAAGCAGGAGACTCTGTGTCTAAAGACAGGGGAGATAGACAGACCACATTCCACACCCCCACCTTACAGAAAGCAGAGAAACAACTGCCGAGGTCATAACTTAGGCGCTGTAACAGAGAAAAAATGTGATGTTTTGGCTTTTACGACTAGCTGGGGGCCACTAGAGACTATAAAAAGCTGAGCAACCCGTCACCATTTTGAGACATGTGCCTGACCCTCTGGTAGCATCTCTCCCGTCCGGACGTTGTAATGCTCTGACTGTTGAATTGTATGGAAATAAATGATTGTTGATTGAGCATTGATACACCGAGTATTGTCCCTCCTTCAGCCCAAAGATTCAAAGAATTGGGAGAATTCAACAACTTGGTGCCGTGTGACCCGGATCTTTGGTGTGCTGAGGAGGTGCAGATTTGACCTTTGGTGAGATCGTGAGGCGAGGTGAACAGAAGGCCGGCCTAAAACAGAAAGGTAAGCACAGCCTGTTGTATTATAAATACCAAATGTGCATATTGGGCTTTCCAAATTACTCTGTTCGCTGAGTCACATGTATTTTCACAGTAAATTTGTCGGTGTCTGGTTTTTGGCGCAAGATACTAACAACATAAGTTGAGGCTGAATTCCAGTGTGTTAAATAAACTGCTTCTACCGAGAAACTAATAAGATACTACGTTGAGCCAGTTGCAGCCACTTTACCTTCCACATTTAATTTTGTCTAATACTGGCTTCTGTAGCAATAATACATTAGAATTTATTCTGAAGACGCGGCCATTAGTCCAGTACATTGAAGTCGAGGTTTGTTTATTTTGTTTATGGTGTCAGTGACGTCCTGGCTTTTGCCGGCTATGAAATAGAAGTTGATTTAAGGAAAAGCAGATGCTGGCTTCACGGTGCAGTTGAACGCTGGCAACGCGAGAGCGAAACACGTCCGTAGGTTTGGTTTATGATACTTTTTTGTGTTACTTTTTTCCGCGGAATTTGCATGTTATCAGCATATGCTGCCATCAGAATTTCGGCCTCAAGCGCTGTAAAATACATTGACCGCGCCTTCTTTCCCTCCGTCTCCATGGTGACTCGCTTAATCTGTGCTCCGCTTATCAGGGCTTTATGTATCCTCGTGCGCGCGCTTAATTTGGGGTTAAAGCAACTCCGCGTTGATTGAACTAATTGTTATCAGCCTTTCTGAAACCGAATATTCCGAGTTGGACAGTTCGGGGTTACTCAACCCTGAGTATCGTTTTTCACTCTGAGTTTTCTAAACCGGCTTCCTGAAACAGGGCCCAGGAGGTCACACAAACGCACGCCCAAACACACACACACACACACACACA
The DNA here is from genome assembly GCF_057382095.1 of Aulonocara sp. 'chitande type north' Nkhata Bay. Lineage (NCBI taxonomy): Eukaryota > Metazoa > Chordata > Actinopteri > Cichliformes > Cichlidae > Aulonocara > Aulonocara sp. 'chitande type north' Nkhata Bay. Next base: position 68,712,080 of record NC_141350.1, read on the forward strand.
CACATTGGAATGCTGATTCACTGAGAAGTGATCCACACACACACACACGCACACACACATACACGCTGATGCAATGAAGAATGCTTTGCTTATGCTGATATGCAAAATGCTGCACACAAACATCCCAATACATAATTTTTATGAGGAGCCATTGATTACTTAGAATGTGTTATATGTCACCTAGAAGGCATTTATGTAGATTTTAGGAATAAGGTCTAAAAAAGTTTGGTTATGAAAACAATGTCTGTGCGTGATGTCTGTTTATGGCTCAAGGCCTTGACTGAGTTCTTTGCTGTGCTTCACACAGCCCTGATGAGGAACAGTGGCACAGAGTGAAAATGATGAATTAATAGTGTAAGGTTAGGTTGGAGTACGGCATTTTCTGTGATTGAGTTTTAATTCAAGGAGGAACAAAAGGTGTTACGGCACCTGAGCTTCTCATTCCCACACAATATTGTCCCGGCAGGAAGCAAAATGTTCCTGTGAATTTCTGGTTGATTGTTTGGTTTTGTTTAGCGCTAGTTTCTTAATGATATTCTTGTAATCACTGATACTGGACGCTCTATGGTCCTAGTTTTACTGGACCTCTCTTCGGCCTTTGATATGGTAGACCATAACATTTTATTACTAAGACTTGAGCACACTGTGGGTATTAGAGGCACTGCCCTCGACTGGTTTAAATCATACCTCGCTGATAGATCCTTATCAGTTCACTTAGGCACCTTCTCCTCTTCCTCCGCTCCGGTCTGTTGTGGTGTGCCTCAAGGATCAGTTTTAGGCCCTATTCTCTTCTCATTGTATTTGCTCCCTCTAGGCGCAATCTTTGAAAAATACAATATCGCCTTCCATTGTTATGCCGATGACATACAGATCTATTTTGAACTTACTGACGACCTTGCTGTGTCCCTGCACTACTTTCAAGAATGCATGCGGGAGGTCAAAGAATGGTTCCTGAGTAATTCCCTCGTTTTAAATGATAAGAAGACTGAGATTGTGGTGTTCAACAGTAAAATCCCTCGTGCCCAACTCTGTGCTGCCCTGGGTTCCTTTGCTAGTTTTTCTTGTGACTATGTCAGTAACTTGGGTGTACTGCTGGATAGCTCGCTCAAACTCGATAAGCAAGTGTCTGCTGTAGTGAGATCTAGCTTCCACCAACTGCGCCTTATCTCTAAGGCTAGGCATTATATTCCGCATGAGGACCTGGAGAAGCTTATTCACGCTTTTGTGACCTCCAGGTTGGATTATTGTAACTCCTTGTACTATGGTCTTCCCTCTTCTCTTCTTCTTAAACTGCAAACAGTCCAAAATGCAGCAGCCCGCCTTTTGACTGGTACCAGGAAATTTTGCCATATTACCCCTGTCCTAGCTAGCCTGCATTGGCTGCCCATAAAGTACCGTATTCAATTTAAAGTATTACTCCTTACTTTCAAAACTATTAATAAATTAGCGCCAAGTTACCTTAGTGAACTTCTCAAACCACATACTCCTGCTAGAACACTCAGATCTGCCACTCAACTACTTCTGACCCGACCCAGATCTCGACTGAAGTCCCGGGGTGACCGTGCGTTTGCTCTGGCTGCCCCGGTACTGTGGAATACCCTTCCTCTCGACCTCCGCGCATCTGATTCCATTGCACTGTTCAAATCACGATTAAAAACCCACTTATTCAATCTTGCCTTTCCCTCTAGTTAATATTTCTTTTATGATTTTATATCATGCACTTTTATGCTCATTTAAATTCTTGTTTGCTCTGTACCTGTTGCTTTCCTATGTATTAGTGACAGTTATCTGTTTGCATATTTAGTACTTGCTTTGGTCCTATTTCTATTATCCTCCTCCTATACTCTATTTTACTTGTTAAGCACCTTGGCATACCCTTGGTTTTTAAGTGTGCTTTATAAATAAAGTTTATTATTTATTATAGTTTGATGTTATCAGTGAGCTTTGGCTTGTGTTCTTTCTCGTAAGCGAGAGAGGGATAGTTTTATGCTTGGACATGTCTGCAACGGGCCCTAGTTTGTGTTATTTTAGTAGTATTTTGTTGGTTATGTCTGTTTTCGTTTTGTTACAGTGCACTGAGATAAGAAAATCTGAGAGGTGTGATCCACCGGTGGTGATATGTTGATATTTTGTGAGTTTATGATTTAACAATCAGCTCTTTAAACCAGGCCTGAAAGATTGAGATTTAAAGCGCTATAAAATATTCTTACAAAAACAGTTGCAAAGTGTGCTTCTCCATGATTGCAATTGGCTTGGGAGAAATTCACTTATAGGGAACACTGAGAAGTTCTGAGTCTAAAAGGATTGCACCGAGTCAATCCGGCCCAAAAAACAACAAGGAATTGTTTTCCTTTAAAATGATGACGTCATCTTGCTGGTGATGGAGGCTCGAATAGGTTGCGCGTGAGACTCCATTATCAGCAACATCTGGTATGAATGTGTATGGATGTATGCATGTGACTGGACTGTGATGGACTGACGACTAAAAGTTTTGACTGACTTGATACTGAGACAATGACTGCACCAACTTTAGGATTAGTAAATGCCAATAAACAATTCATAAACAATTCACCCAGCTGACAAGAGAAGGGTGGATGCTTCGCTTTGTTTTGTTTTGTTTTTTCAGGAGCAGGAGGATAAGAGAGACTGGAGGAGGAGACTCTAGCTTCACATAAGTATGAACTGCAGACTTAACACTGTGGTTGCTGATTTTGAGTTACTGATGTTTGCATCAAGAAAACTGTGCTATATTAACTGTGTTTTGATTAAGGTATCATGTTATATTATTGGGAATGCCAAATGCTACAGTGGAGATAACTATTGATATCACTCATGACTGGAATATGTTATTATTAACCATAGCAGGCCACTGTAAAAAGTCAATTAAATTTTATAGAGGAAAATCGCCAAAATTGAACAATACCTATGAATGACTGGCCACATTCAGAATAGAGATATGCAATAATAAACATTGGTCCACGTGATTTAGGTTCTCACTTGAAATAGTAAGTTATTAAATGTAGAATATAATCACCAGGGACATTTGATAGGATGTGGTACTGCAAAAGAACAAGAGCAAAGTAAATAAAGAAAATATTGTGTTTAGTTTGGATAAATTCAAATTAAAATGTACCATTACACTCAGAGGATCAATATGGAATAAAACATATGCAAAATTTGTAGGAAGTACATGACTGATAACTGTTCTGTCCTGAGCGTTTGTTTCCAGAGCACCCACTTGACCACACCAACAGTTTCTCGCCACCGAGGCGGGGTACTTGTAAAAAGAATAAAATAAAAATCTGAGTTTAACAAAACATTTTAAATGTAAATATCAAGCTTACCTTTCTTTTTCCATGAAATGTGCTTGTGGGCACGCCAGCCATTTTGAAAAGGTGGGCAAAACAATTGGCAAGGCCACACCCCCACACGTGTGATATAATTTTAAAGGTACTGTTGCCCTCTCTAAGAAACATCAGGACTTAGAGGAGTGGCAAGTAGAGTATGCGAGCTACAAGCAAAAACTAAAATGTGTACTACAGTGTGCAAAAATGAAATACTGGGTCATCAGGGGGTCATGAGGGACATTTATAAAACTAAAAGTCCCACTAACCTTAAAGTGCACTTGAAAAGCTCACACAAGAAGGTTAACCTAGCTTACCTAGAAGACCTCATCAGGGGGAGCACACTCCCCCTCCTTGAAGAGCTCACCCACTCAACCCGCATCCCCAGAAAACAGCTAACCCCAGATAAGGCAGCGTGATGTATCCCGAGACAACAGGACTGGGACATCTAAATAAAGGTGTGAAACAATCGCCTTCAAAAGGTTATCAATTCACTTCAACCAAAATTAGGACCACACGGTGCGGCAAGAGTTAATAGTTATTAGTCTCAACACCCAAGGATAACCAGAAGAGCATGACTGATATGATGGAACTGGGATTTTGTTACACTTAATTTTTGCAAAACACAAACAAAACTAAATTGAAACTAAGGATTTTCAGAAAATAAAAACTACACTAAACTAGCAAAGAATTGGTAAAAACTGATTAAAACTGATGAAAATTGCAAAACTATTACAACCCTGGTCCAGACTAAGATGGTGTTGGACATCTTCAGGGCAGAAAAGGGTTGGTGTGACCAAGGTGTGGTTTGGCTTGTTGTATGTACATTTCAAAATGTTACAGCTCTGGATGGACCAGTTACCAGGGCATGGAAGGATGACAGACTTTATTACATGAGGAGAAGGGACATTTTCGGGATCGAAGATCCTCAGGGATGACAAGGCTGGAGCAACGGTACTCGAGAGAAGAATTTCTGATACTTTCTGAGATATGATGTCACCAACCTTCTCTTTTAATTGTCTAGCTCCAATGAATTGACACATGGGAGTGTGTCAAAAAGGGGGAGTTGAGTCCGAACATCAAACAATGGTTTTATGAACATCTTATGACGTTATTTCTGTGTTTAATAATTTAGCTATGGTAAAACTTAAGCTTATAATGTGTTAGACTTAGAAAGGGTTCACTAATTTTTGATTTCTTTTACACACACATAGATTATGATTAGAATAGGTCCTGAACATAATATTTTAAACCAAATTTGAATCATTAGAAGAACAATGGATAACAATATTAGATTATCAAGGCTAGGGAGAGAGGTGTTTTGGTTTTCTGTCTCTTGCAGAGAAAGGAACAGACACCAGACGGGGACACGGAGATGTGAGGACCCTTCACAGCAGAGACAGATGTAGGGACAGCCGAGACAGCAACTGGGGTCAAGTGTCATGACGTTTGGGCTCCTGGAGAAGATGGATCCCACAAACACAGCAATAACCATGAAGGGGTTGGCGAAAACCAGGAACACCAGACACGCCGGTGACCCCAAAATACACAGATCCTTGTTTGAAATCGGGGCAGAATAATCCCCAGAACTGTGCAATGACTAAAGGGTGGTCTAACCCCGGAGGTCGAAGAAAGAAGCTGAGAATCACCCAACTGGAAGACACTGGTAGCTGCAGCAATAAAAATAAAGGTTAAAAGCTCCTTAGACAGAGGTTCTAGTCTAAGTACATTTGAAAGGTATAAGGTGGCATTAAAATGGGAGTGGAAAACTGGAGCACCAAAATAAAGCTGTGGGAGAATTGGGGAGTGATGGGAGAGTCATCTGTAACTGCTGTTATGGTTGTAAATCTAACTTTGCTTGCATCTGAACTGCGTGAACACAGAGGTCATCCCACATATGGTCCACCCGTTAAAGGGGGACAGAGGGCCTCAGGATCAAGAAAACTTGGACCTTGCGACCCTGGAGTGCATGTTGTAAGTGATCTCTTTCAGAGATCAAAAGGGGGAATTATTAGATTATTCTGTTATTATATGTTACCTTATATATGTAATCCAAGTAGGTGAATTAGAATACTGCTGTAGATCATATTATACCCTTTAATATAGAGTGTGTGAGCTGTATGTAGTTTAGTTCTCATTATACTTTTGAGTTAACAGAACATATTCACATATTAGTTCATTAGATAAATGTGCATCACTCTGTATCCTTGATCTGCTGGGAATGTGTTACACTGTTTTCTTGACATGCTTAATTGTTGAATCATGAAGAGAAGGTTGTAAGCAGGAGACTCTGTGTCTAAAGACAGGGGAGATAGATAGACCACATTCCACACCCCCACCTTACAGAAAGCAGAGAAACAACTGCCGAGGTCATAACTTAGGCGCTGTAACAGAGAAAAAATGTGATGTTTTGGCTTTTACGACTAGCTGGGGGCCAATAGAGACTATAAAAAGCTGAGCAACCCGTCACCATTTTGAGACATGTGCCTGACCCTCTGGTAGCATCTCTCCCGTCCGGACGTTGTAATGCTCTGACTGTTGAATTGTATGGAAATAAATGATTGTTGATTGAGCATTTATACACCGAGTATTGTCCCTCCTTCAGCCCAAAGATTCAAAGAATTGGGAGATTTCAACAGTTCATTACATATTATTTGTATTGCACTTCGGTTTTTTGCAAACGGGAGCTTTCTGTATAACATTGGTGACGCTGAGCACGTTTCCAAGGCTACCGTCTGTCGGGCAGTCAGGAATGTTACAGTTGCACTGAAACGTCTCCTGTACTCGTTTGTGGTGTTCCCCGGTCATAGACCCACAAGATTCATCAAAGAGGGATGCCACAAAATTGCAGGTATCAGGATGACCAGAACTTAATTCATGATGTGGTGATACTTGAACTACTACTTAAATTTTACATTTATTCTCACGGTTCCCAGGCGTGATTGGCTGTATAGATGGCACTCACATTCCAATCATTGCTCCTTCAGTAAATGAAGGAGACTATGTGAACAGGAAGTCTTTCCACAGCATTAATGTACAGGTACATAGTTCCCTGTAGCATTTCAAACTAACAAATTATTTCATTATAGTAATGGATGCTAATTTGTGTTCTCTGCACTGTGAAGATCATATGTGATGCTGCCAACATTATCACAAATGTGGAAGCCAACTGCTCAGCCTCTGTGAGTGGTGGTGGTGGAGGACCCCCACCTGTTTTTCAGGCCTCCGCTTTTTTTCTGTTGGCTATAACGGGTCACATTTGAGCACACAGAGTAAGCAAATATGTACTTGTAATGTGCTCAGATAATTTCAATAAGTGCTTACAGAAAGAAAATTAATGTAGCCTCTAACTGCAATTGATTTACATGGGACAAACAGACCAAGCACTATGGCTCATAATACAATTACACCTTACCTGTTTGGACTATATTTTTATATTTCATTTTTACTTGCTGCCAGGAACGTTTGGGGCCTGTTGGGTTGCACCTGCGCTCACATCACATCACAAAATAAAATGTATGAAATAAAAAATAAAATATAATAAAATAACGTGTTAAATGGGTGGAAATCCCTCGATCAATGTTTAAATTAACACTCACGCATTGACTCTGTCGGCTTTGTTTTGCCATGCATGCTCCCTTTCTTTTGCAGCTGAGGCTGTGTTACTTTTTTCCGCGGAATTTGCATGTTATCGGCATATGCTGCCATCAGAATTTCGGCCTCAAGCGCTGTGAAATACATTGACCGCGCCTTCTTTCCCTCCGTCTCCATGGTGACTCGCTTAATCTGTGCTCCACTAATCAGGGCTTTATGTATCCTCGTGCGCGCGCTTAATTTGGGGTTAAAGCAACTCCGCGGTGATTGAACTAATTGTTATCAGCCTTTCTGAAACAGAATATTCCGAGTTGGACAGTTCGGGGTTACTCAACCCTGAGTATCGTTTTTCACTCTGAGTTTTCTAAACCGGCTTCCTGAAATAGGGCCCAGATAAGGAACGAATGAAAACACAGACTAAAGCACACAGGAGGTGATCAGGGGTAGTGAAAGTGTTGGAGTCAAATGTTAAATGTTGCCATCATTGTACTTAAACTTGTAAGTCTTGGTTCAAACTATATGGTCAAGGACATTCCTTTGTTTGTGACCCCCTCCCCAGCCTGTTGAATGGTGGGGGAGGCTGTAGTCTTTTATTACAGGCACAGCCTATGTGAGGGTTCTGTTTTCTTGTTTAGTAAACGTCCTGCCTTTATGACCCTTTTGGTGAGCAGGAGGTCACACAAACGCACGCCCAAACACACACACACATGCACACGCATACACACAGACACATACCTAGAAACTAGAATTCTGTGATCTGTTGTGTACACGTAGCCTGGGTTTTGGGGTAAGTCGCGTTTCCTGCCGCAAACGTAAAAGAAGTCCAAGGGTGAAATACACTGCAAAGTATTTATTGGGCAGTACGTGGTGTGTGGATCGTTGACGAATGAAGTGAAATTGTGCGCTAAGCAGAAGTGAGTGTGTCTGGCATCACGGTGTGTGTGAAAAGGTATCCAGCTGGGGCAGACATGATTCTGCAGGTCACCTGCCCAGTGGACAAAAAGAAATAAAATATTTGTGTGGATGAAGTATGAATGATAACATGAAGAGTGTTTGGTGTTTCTCAGTCTGAAACAACTGTAACGCTACTTTCTGTTTTGGAGAAAAGGACAGTTTAAAAAAAACAGAGAGATGTGTGTTGTTTTAAGCAGTGATGAGAATAATGAAAATTTGATGACAGAGGAACACAAAAACATACAGAAAATGCATTAACCATGCTAACCCTACATGCATATACACATACAATGATACTCATGAAGACCAGACGGCATCTTAAGCATGAGATTCTGCTTGTCATCTTGTCCAAGTCACTTAGTGTGATGAAAAGTGATGCAAAGACCATTGGACTAATAGCAAATTAGTTTAAAAAAAAAAAAAGATCAAATAATAGCAAACAAGTGTGTAGGAAAGGCAGCTTTAACAACATGTTCTGCTGGAGATGCAGCTCCTCAGACATCGATTAAACCTGCCTAATAACACACACACATGCAATGAAAATCAGCTTGTTACCAAATGCTGAATTTATCCAATGCTGACAAATTAACTCTGTAGGCTGCAGGACAACAGTTTAACTTTTGTGGGGAAAAAGATTCTGGTTTGAACAACCAGTGATCAGACAATAAATTTAGTTGTTAATATAGTAAATTGGGAGATGCTTTCTGTCTGATGCAGCACAAGTAATTTACTGTATGAGGGAAATTCTATTTTTGTGATAACATTTTGAACATGCATTTCTGTTGTCCTGTCAACTTGGTGGGATGGTAGCTGATATGCAAATTAGCTGATCATAATTAGATTAAGGAAAGGTGACTGAATTTTAGCACAAGTGAATGGGATGTGTTGGAGACTCTAAAACACTGAGTTTCCTGTTTTGATGTGCGAGTGAACCCTGCACCCAGATACACAATACTGAACACATAAGAACAAACTTGTTTTGTGAAGTGCATGACAACATGTCACGTGTTTTATGATGAAGGGAAAGAAGGAAAACTGAATAAAACGTGTCTGTGGCCTAAATGAGTGAGCTGATTGTGAGTTTCTGGTGTGTGAGAATTTAAAAAACAATGGGGAACTGACTGACTGGTTAAAGCTGACAAGACTGACTGATTTAACATCATTGTGTGAAGTTCAGTGGCATGTCCAGCGGGGGGGCACGGGCCACAGCCCCAACCAGACTGGCCACCCCAGGTGCCACCCCGAAGCTAAAACAATAAAATTCAATCAAATGTACGATCATGTTTTCACAGTGAAGCTCAGATATCCGAGTGTAAGTGAATGCAGCATCGGCTTCTGCACTATGAGCATCACCTTAGGAAAGGTAGGAGAGCCAAGCACGAAAGACGGTGTTCTGGGAATCCATCCTACCTGGCAAACCATCCTACCCGTTGTTTCTGCGCATGCGCACAACACGAAATTCAGTGCCAAACCATCCTACCTTTGTGAATGTCACCTACAAGCATACTTAAACGGCTAAAATTTAGTGGCAAATCGTCCTACTTTTGTTAATAACAGCTACAAGTATACTCTGATGGGCAAAGTTAGGTGGCAAACCGTCATACCTACTTAAATTGGCCTGGAATTACTCTGTGACAGCAGAAATGTGCATAAACTACTTACGGTAGGACGTTTTGCCAAAGTAGGATGGTTTGTCAGAAAACAATTTTCGGCGAAAGAAAATGAGGAGAGAATAAATGTCCCGGTACGTAATATTAAGTTTGTTGAGTTTAGTAAACTTCGGTGAAATTAGAATACAAAGAAAAAAATAACACTTGAAGAATTATTGCAGCCGTCGAATATTTCAGACAGTATGCTACTGAGGGAGCTAACATAAGAGTTATGAGTTATAAGATATAATCCAAGTCGTAACATTGCTGTATGGAGCTGCAGATTTGGTTGCAGGTTAAAGGCCGGTCTGTGAAAATATTGTCGGGCATAAACCGGTCCGTGGTGCAGAAAAGGTTGGGGACCGCTGCTTTAAATAATGTTTCCTTTTATAAAAGTAGGATAATGAAAAAAACATTTATCATAAAATTTATTATTGACATGTTTGTGGCAATTAATATGTGAATCAACTAAATGGGGGGGGGGGGGGGGGGGGGTGTTAGCCCAACTGGTCTTAAACTAAGAAACACTAAAGTTACATTTGAAAACAATTTAAAACAAAACATCCCCATTCTAAAATGTCATGTGACAATCTGATTGGCTTACGGAGTGATGATGTCACAAGGACTTTGTTGCCTTTGATCTGAAGTCTATAAATAGGGGTCAGAAGCAGCAATTAATCAGTTTGTTCACAGCCTTCAAACGTTCGACCAGAGATACATTTGGAAATATTTCTAAGCCTTTTCAGAGTCACTGTGCACGGGCTCCAACATGCCTCCACGAAAACGCCAACAAAGACAAAAAGATTATGCTCCCTGTCCTTTGTGTTCTGGCCGGCCAATCTCTCCAGGAGAAATTGTGCGGCCAATCTCTCCAGGAGAAATTACCACGGATGGTGTCTTATCAGTCCAAAGAGCATTACAGGAAAGTCAGAAGGAAAAATCTGACCTACATTACAAAATTAAACAAATTGAAGAAGAGAAGCTTCAACTAGAGGAAAAGTGCAGACAACTGGAAGCACGAAATAAAGACCTGGAAGAAAAACAGCAACGCCAGCCTGATATAAAAATGATCAACGAGGGCTCGGGAGTGAAGTTTGATGAAGGACGAGAGAAGATTTTTTCTCGTTTTCTTTCATCAGGAACACAGAGTGCTGAATTAAAAGAAACATCTGCCCAGCTTCAACGAAAGAAAGCTAATATTGAGGAGATACAGTGGGATCTCCAAAACATTGAGAAACAGAATCAGGTGCTTCGAGGAAAGCTCAATGAAGCGGAGAAAACAATTGAAAAAATCCACCAACAGAAGACTGAACAGGAAATACAAATGCAGGACGAACTCAAAGCCATGCAGAAATTGTACAACAATCTGAAAGTCAAGTGTGGTGAAACAAAGCGCAAAAATAAAGAGCTTCTTGAAGAGAAAAAGCAACAGGAAGAAGAAAAACGTATTATCCAGGACTTTGAGAGAAGGCATCTAGAATTGCAAGAATTTTATAATAAAGAATATGAGGAAACACTTCAACTGAAAAGAGAAAAGGAAATACAAATGAAGGACAAACTCAAAGCCACACGGAAATTGTACAACAATCTGATAGTCAGGTTTGGTCAAATAAAGCGCAAAAATAAAGAGCTTCTTGAAGAAAGAAAGCAACAGGAAGAAGAACAACGTATTATCCAGGACTTTGAGAGAAGGAATCTAGCATTGCTAGAACTTTGTGAAACACCTGAACTGGAAAGAGAAAAGGAAATACTGGAAAAACGATGTTCAGAGATGCAGTGTAGGATTGATGGAATGAAGAGGAAACACTCAAAGGTCATTAAGGAGATGTTGTTGAAGTCCAGTGACTTGAAGAGCCAAATAATTGAAATGCAGGCACAAAAGCAACAACAAGAGAAAATGCATGAAGACCTGCAGCGTACGAGTCAAGAAATCCAGAGAAAAAATGAGCTGTTAGAAGAGATGCACAACAAAAAGCAAGAAAAGCTTAGAAAAAAACAAGCAACCTTAAAAGAAATGAAGCAAAGATGCCAGCAACTCGAGCAGCAGAATGCAGAAACAAACGATCAGCTGAGAACCCTTATCCTGGAGAAGGAGCTCATGGAAAAATACCTGAAAAAGAAGAAAAAAGGCTGGTTCTGCCGCTTATTCAGATGATTTAGCCTCGTCCTCCTCCACCTGTGATCCATCTTACCTTGCACCTCTCCTGTCCCCCCTAACACATATTCTCCACCTTCTTCATCTTTTTTCGTTTTTCACCCTCCCCCCCAACCAGTCCCAGCAGTTGACTGTCCCCTCCTGAGCCTGGTTCTGCTGGAGGTTTCTGCCCGTTAAAAGGCAGTTTTTCCTCCCCACTGTCGCCTCGTGCTTGCTCAGAGGGGGTTGTTGGGGTTTCCTCCCCTCCTCCTTTCCCCCCTTCATTTACTTATTTGCTTGTTTAACTTTTCTTTTGTTGTTTCTGTAGTTACTTGTTTTACTTTTTTCAACTTATGTAAGAAAATAATAAACCAATTGAATTTATCCTTTGAGTATTTTTCATCTAATCTTTACAGAGTTAAGCTCTGTCTTTTATTTGCTTGTTAAAACCCCATCAATGGTGAAGTAAAAACCCTGGGACATGGTTTAAAACGTTGAAATAGACTAACCAGCTAGTCTAAAACTAAGAAACACTTAAATATTACGTTAAATTGAAAACAGTTCAAAAGAAATATCCCCATTCAAAACTGTCATGTGATAATCTCATTGGCTTATGGAGTGATGATGTCATAGGACATCATCACTCCAGCAGTTCAATAAGGCTGATAGAAGGGTACAAAGAAAGGGGCAAGGCAAACTGATGCAAAACTAAACTTTAACCTAAACTGGGTGAACTAAAACACAACATGAAGAACCCTGACATGAACAAACCTGGACATGAATACATGCGACCTGGAAACATGGTGTGAAACAACAGACGACCTGGGCCCTGTTTCAGGAAGCCGGTTTAGTGCAAACTCTGAGTAAGTATATCCTGAGTTAACGAAAACTCTGGGTTTTCGGTTTCACAAAGCGAGTTTAGATTAATTCTGAGTGAGTTACTATGACGACACACTCCGTGAAGCTAACCTGCCCCCTAGCAGGTTTACTTCAACTAACCCTGACCTTCTCCACCCCTTTGTCGGAAACCTGACTGTAGGAAGTGTCAGACATGGCGTGCTCCTTCCTTGAAGAGCCAGTAGATGTTGAAGCCCAAATTCTCCGCAGAGCTCTCCGCCGGGAGAGAGTGATTAGAGCGTGTTTGGACATTTACATCTTACTTTAAATGGAAAGAAGACAGAAATTATTGTTTTTGACCAAAATATGCCTCTGGGACAATTGACTGACACATTTGGGCCTGTTGCTAACTACCTTACTGATACTGCCAGGAATCTTGGAGTTTTCATGGATAGTTCCTTCAAACTTGACAAACAGGTCTCTAATGTGGTAAAAACTAGCTTTCATCAACTACGCCTAATCTCTAAGGCTAAACCCTACATACCACACAAAGATATGGAGAAACTCATCCATGCTTTCATTATGTCAAGACTGGACTATTGTAACTCACTCTACTTGGGTCTACAATCTTCTCTTCTGCAGCGTCTGCAGCTGGTCCAGAATGCCGCAGCACGTCTCTTGACCGGCACTAGAAAGTTTGACTCTATCACCCCTGTTCTGAAAAATTTACACTGGCTTCCTATCAAATATCGAATTGATTTTAAAATTCTATTGTTTACTTATAAAATTTTGAACAATATGGCACCTGACTACTTAGCTGATCTCCTCTGTCTGTACAGCCCTCAGAGAGCACTAAGATCATCGGGCCAACTGCTCTTGGTGCAACCTAGGTCTCGGCTGAAGACCAGAGGAGGCCGTGCCTTTGCCGTTGCTGCACCCAGGCTATGGAATACTCTCCCTCTTCATATTCGCGCGTCAGATTCCATTCAGTCTTTTAAATCACGTTTAAAAACGTATTTGTTTGATCTAGCATTTAAGGCGAATTAGGGTAATTTACATCTGGCTCTGTATTTAGATTATGTAATTATCTTATATTTTATATATTTGTAATTTATATTTTATTGTGATTTTATTTGTACTGCGATTTTAATGGAAAGCACTTTGGTGTACTTCGGTCTTAAAAATGTGCTATATAAATAAATTTTGATTGATTGATTGATTTTATCATTTCCTGATGATTTTCTGTGTGAACGTTACCGTTTTTCAGCACAATCTATAATTTATTTGAATAACATCCTCAGGCCTAATATTGCTCATGTGACACATCGCGGACATGCTCTCAGTTCTATTAGATTATTCTGTTATTATATGTTACCTTATATATGTAATCAAAGTAGGTGAATTAGAATACTGCTGTAGATCACATTATACCCTTTAATATAGAGTGTGTGAGCTGTATGTAGTGTAGTTCTCATTATACTTTTGAGTTAACAGAACATATTCACATATTAGTTCATTAGATAAATGTGCATCACTCTGTATCCTTGATCTGCTGGGAATGTGTTACACTGTTTTCTTGACATGCTTAATTGTTGAATCATGAAGAGAAGGTTGTAAGCAGGAGACTCTGTGTCTAAAGACAGGGGAGATAGACAGACCACATTCCACACCCCCACCTTACAGAAAGCAGAGAAACAACTGCCGAGGTCATAACTTAGGCGCTGTAACAGAGAAAAAATGTGATGTTTTGGCTTTTACGACTAGCTGGGGGCCACTAGAGACTATAAAAAGCTGAGCAACCCGTCACCATTTTGAGACATGTGCCTGACCCTCTGGTAGCATCTCTCCCGTCCGGACGTTGTAATGCTCTGACTGTTGAATTGTATGGAAATAAATGATTGTTGATTGAGCATTTATACACCGAGTATTGTCCCTCCTTCAGCCCAAAGATTCAAAGAATTGGGAGATTTCAACAACTTGGTGCCGTGTGACCCGGATCTTTGGTGTGCTGAGGAGGTGCAGATTTGACCTTTGGTGAGATCGTGAGGCGAGGTGAACAGAAGGCCGGCCTAAAACAGAAAGGTAAGCACAGCCTGTTGTATTATAAATACCAAATGTGCATATTGGGCTTTCCAAATTAATCTGTTCGCTGAGTCACATGTATTTTCACAGTAAATTTGTCGGTGTCTGGTTTTTGGCGCAAGATACTAACAACATAAGTTGAGGCTGAATTCCAGTGTGTTAAATAAACTGCTTCTACCGAGAAACTAATAAGATACTACGTTGAGCCAGTTGCAGCCACTTTACCTTCCACATTTAATTTTGTCTAATACTGGCTTCTGTAGCAATAATACATTAGAATTTATTCTGAAGACGCGGCCATTAGTCCAGTACATTGAAGTCGAGGTTTGTTTATTTTGTTTATGGTGTCAGTGACGTCCTGGCTTTTGCCGGCTATGAAATAGAAGTTGATTTAAGGAAAAGCAGATGCTGGCTTCACGGTGCAGTTGAACGCTGGCAACGCGAGAGCGAAACACGTCCGTAGGTTTGGTTTATGATACTTTTTTGTGTTACTTTTTTCCGCGGAATTTGCATGTTATCAGCATATGCTGCCATCAGAATTTCGGCCTCAAGCGCTGTAAAATACATTGACCGCGCCTTCTTTCCCTCCGTCTCCATGGTGACTCGCTTAATCTGTGCTCCGCTTATCAGGGCTTTATGTATCCTCGTCCGCGCGCTTCACTTGGGGTTAAAGCAACTCCGCGTTGATTGAACTAATTGTTATCAGCCTTTCTGAAACCGAATATTCCGAGTTGGACAGTTCGGGGTTACTCAACCCTGAGTATCGTTTTTCACTCTGAGTTTTCTAAACCGGCTTCCTGAAATAGGGCCCAGGAGGTCACACAAACGCACGCCCAAACACACACACACACACACACACACACATACACGCTGATGCAATGAAGAATGCTTTGCTTATGCTGATATGCAAAATGCTGCACACAAACATCCCAATACATAATTTTTATGAGGAGCCATTGATTACTTAGAATGTGTTATATGTCACCTAGAAGGCATTTATGTAGATTTTAGGAATAAGGTCTAAAAAAGTTTGGTTATGAAAACAATGTCTGTGCGTGATGTCTGTTTATGGCTCAAGGCCTTGACTGAATTCTTTGCTGTGCTTCACACAGCCCTGATGAGGAACAGTGGCACAGAGTGAAAATGATGAATTAATAGTGTAAGTTTAGGTTGGAGTACGGCATTTTCTGTGATTGAGTTTTAATTCAAGGAGGAACAAAAGGTGTTACGGCACCTGAGGTTCTCATTCCCACACAATATTGTCCCGGCAGGAAGCAAAATGTTCCTGTGAATTTCTGGTTGATTGTTTGGTTTTGTTTAGCGCTAGTTTCTTAATGATATTCTTGTAATCACTGATACTGGACGCTCTATGGTCCTAGTTTTACTGGACCTCTCTTCGGCCTTTGATATGGTAGACCATAACATTTTATTACTAAGACTTGAGCACACTGTGGGTATTAGAGGCACTGCCCTCGACTGGTTTAAATCATACCTCGCTGATAGATCCTTATCAGTTCACTTAGGCACCTTCTCCTCTTCCTCCGCTCCGGTCTGTTGTGGTGTGCCTCAAGGATCAGTTTTAGGCCCTATTCTCTTCTCATTGTATTTGCTCCCTCTAGGCGCAATCTTTGAAAAATACAATATCGCCTTCCACTGTTATGCCGATGACATACAGATCTATTTTGAACTTACTGACGACCTTGCTGTGTCCCTGCACTACTTTCAAGAATGCATGCGGGAGGTCAAAGAATGGTTCCTGAGTAATTCCCTCGTTTTAAATGATAAGAAGACTGAGATTGTGGTGTTCAACAGTAAAATCCCTCGTGCCCAACTCTGTGCTGCCCTGGGTTCCTTTGCTAGTTTTTCTTGTGACTATGTCAGTAACTTGGGTGTACTGCTGGATAGCTCGCTCAAACTCGATAAGCAAGTGTCTGCTGTAGTGAGATCTAGCTTCCACCAACTGCGCCTTATCTCTAAGGCTAGGCATTATATTCCGCATGAGGACCTGGAGAAGCTTATTCACGCTTTTGTGACCTCCAGGTTGGATTATTGTAACTCCTTGTACTATGGTCTTCCCTCTTCTCTTCTTCTTAAACTGCAAACAGTCCAAAATGCAGCAGCCCGCCTTTTGACTGGTACCAGGAAATTTTGCCATATTACCCCTGTCCTAGCTAGCCTGCATTGGCTGCCCATAAAGTACCGTATTCAATTTAAAATATTACTCCTTACTTTCAAAACTATTAATAAATTAGCGCCAAGTTATCTTAGTGAACTTCTCAAACCACATACTCCTGCTAGAACACTCAGATCTGCCACTCAACTACTTCTGACCCAACCCAGATCTCGACTGAAGTCCCGGGGTGACCGTGCGTTTGCTCTGGCTGCCCCGGGACTGTGGAATAACCTTCCTCTCGACCTCCGCGCATCTGATTCCATTGCACTGTTCAAATCACGATTAAAAACCCACTTATTCAATCTTGCCTTTCCCTCTAGTTAATATTTCTTTTATGATTTTATATCATGCACTTTTATGCTCATTTAAATTCTTGTTTGCTCTGTACCTGTTGCTTTCCTATGTATTAGTGACAGTTATCTGCTTGCATATTTAGTACTTGCTTTGGTCCTATTTCTATTATCCTCCTCCTATACTCTATTTTACTTGTTAAGCACCTTGGCATACCCTTGGTTTTTAAGTGTGCTTTATAAATAAAGTTTATTATTTATTATAGTTTGATGTTATCAGTGAGCTTTGGCTTGTGTTCTTTCTCGTAAGCGAGAGAGGGATAGTTTTATGCTTGGACATGTCTGCAACGGGCCCTAGTTTGTGTTATTTTAGTAGTATTTTGTTGGTTATGTCTGTTTTCGTTTTGTTACAGTGCACTGAGATAAGAAAATCTGAGAGGTGTGATCCACCGGTGGTGATATGTTGATATTTTGTGAGTTTATGATTTAACAATCAGCTCTTTAAACCAGGCCTGAAAGATTGAGATTTAAAGCGCTATAAAATATTATTACTGTAAACAGTTGCAAAGTGTGCTTCTCCATGATTGCAATTGGCTTGGGAGAAATTCACTTATAGGGAACACTGAGAAGTTCTGAGTCTAAAAGGATTGCACCGAGTCAATCCGGCCCAAAAAACAACAAGGAATTGTTTTCCTTTAAAATGATGACGTCATCTTGCTGGTGATGGAGGCTCGAATAGGTTGCGCGTGAGACTCCATTATCAGCAACATCTGGTATGAATGTGTGTGGAGGTATGCATGTGACTGGACTGTGATGGACTGACGACTAAAAGTTTTGACTGACTTGATACTGAGACAATGACTGCACCCACTTTAGGATTAGTAAATGCCAATAAACAATTCATAAACAATTCACCCAGCCGACAAGAGAAGGGTGGATGCTTCGCCTTGTTTTGTTTTGTTTTTTCAGGAGCAGGAGGATAAGAGAGACTGGAGGAGGAGACTCTAGCTTCACATAAGTATGAACTGCAGACTTAACACTGTGGTTGCTGATTTTGAGTTACTGATGTTTGCATCAAGAAAACTGTGCTATATTAGCTGTGTTTTGATTAAGGTATCATGTTATATTATTGGGAATGCCAAATGCTACAGTGGAGATAACTATTGATATCACTCATGACTGGAACATGTTATTATTAACCATAGCAGGCCACTGTAAAAAGTCAATTAAATTTTATAGAGGAAAATCGCCAAAATGGAACAATACCTATGAATGACTGGCCACATTCAGAATAGAGATATGCAATAATAAACATTGGTCCACATGATTTAGGTTCTCACTTGAAATAGTAAGTTATTAAATGTAGAATATAATCGACAGGGACATTTGATAGGATGTGGTACTGCAAAAGAACAAGAGCAAAGTAAATAAAGAAAATATTGTGTTTAGTTTGGATAAATTCAAATTAAAATGTACCATTACACTCAGAGGATCAATATGGAATAAAACATATGCAAAATTTGTAGGAAGTACATGACTGATAACTGTTCTGTCCTGAGCGTTTGTTTCCAGAGCACCCACTTGACCACACCAACAGTTTCTCGCCACCGAGGAGGGGTACTTGCAAAAAGAATAAAATAAAAATCTGAGTTTAACAAAACATTTTAAATGTAAATATCAAGCTTACCTTTCTTTTTCCATGAAATGTGCTTGTGGGCACGCCAGCCATTTTGAAAAGGTGGGCAAAACAATTGGCAAGGCCACACCCCCACACATGTGATATAATTTTAAAGGTACTGTTGCCCTCTCTAAGAAACATCAGGACTTAGAGGAGTGGCAAGTAGAGTATGCGAGCTACAAGCAAAAACTAAAATGTGTACTACAGTGTGCAAAAATGAAATACTGGGTCATCAGGGGGTCATGAGGGACATTTATAAAACTAAAAGTCCCACTAACCTTAAAGTGCACTTGAAAAGCTCACACAAGAAGGCTAACCTAGCTTACCTAGAAGAGCTCATCAGGGGGAGCACACTCCCCCTCCTTGAAGAGCTCACCCACTCAACCCGCATCCCCAGAAAACAGCTAACCCCAGATAAGGCAGCGTGATGTATCCCGAGACAACAGGACTGGGACATCTAAATAAAGGTGTGAAACAATCGCCTTCAAAAGGTTATCAATTCACTTGAACCAAAATTAGGACCACTCGGTGCGGCAAGAGTTAATAGTTATTAGTCTCAACACCCAAGGATAACCAGAAGAGCATGACTGATATGATGGAACTGGGATTTTGTTACACTTAATTTTTGCAAAACACAAATAAAACTAAATTGAAACTAAGGATTTTCAGAAAATAAAAACTACACTAAACTAGCAAAGAATTGGTAAAAACTGATTAAAACTGATGAAAATTGCAAAACTATTACAACCCTGGTCCAGACTAAGATGGCGTTGGACATCTTCAGGGCAGAAAAGGGTTGGTGTGACCAAGGTGTGGTTTGGCTTGTTGTATGTACATTTCAAAATGTTACAGCTCTGGATGGACCAGTTACCAGGGCATGGAAGGATGACAGACTTTATTACATGAGGAGAAGGGACATTTTCGGGATCGAAGATCCTCAGGGATGACAAGGCTGGAGCAACGGTACTCGAGAGAAGAATTTCTGATACTTTCTGAGATATGATGTCACCAACCTTCTCTTTTAATTGTCTAGCTCCAATGACTTGACACATGGGAGTGTGTCAAAAAGGGGGAGTTGAGTCCGAACATCAAACAATGGTTTTATGAACATCTTATGACGTTATTTCTGTGTTTAATAATTTAGCTATGGTAAAACTTAAGCTTATAATGTGTTAGACTTAGAAAGGGTTCACTAATTTTTGATTTCTTTTACACACACATAGATTATGATTAGAATAGGTCCTGAACATAATATTTTAAACCAAATTTGAATCATTAGAAGAACAATGGATAACAATATTAGATTATCAAGGCTAGGGAGAGAGGTGTTTTGGTTTTCTGTCTCTTGCAGAGAAAGGAACAGACACCAGACGGGGACACGGAGATGTGAGGACCCTTCACAGCAGGGACAGATGTAGGGACAGCCGAGACAGCAACTGGGGTCAAGTGTCATGACGTTTGGGCTCCTGGAGAAGATGGATCCCACAAACACAGCAATAACCATGAAGGGGTTGGCGAAAACCAGGAACACCAGACACGCCGGTGACCCCAAAATACACAGATCCTTGTTTGAAATCGGGGCAGAATAATCCCCAGAACTGTGCAATGACTAAAGGGTGGTCTAACCCCGGAGGTCGAAGAAAGAAGCTGAGAATCACCCAACTGGAAGACACTGGTAGCTGCAGCAATAAAAATAAAGGTTAAAAGCTCCTTAGACAGAGGTTCTAGTCTAAGTACATTTGAAAGGTATAAGGTGGCATTAAAATGGGAGTGGAAAACTGGAGCACCAAAATAAAGCTGTGGGAGAATTGGGGAGTGATGGGAGAGTCATCTGTAACTGCTGTTATGGTTGTAAATCTAACTTTGCTTGCATCTGAACTGCGTGAACACAGAGGTCATCCCACATATGGTCCACCCGTTAAAGGGGGACAGAGGGCCTCAGGATCAAGAAAACCTGGACCTTGCGACCCTGGAGTGCATGTTGTAAGTGATCTCTTTCAGAGATCAAAAGGGGGAATTATTAAATTATTCTGTTATCATATGTTACCTTATATATGTAATCAAAGTAGGTGAATTAGAATACTGCTGTAGATCACATTATACCCTTTAATATAGAGTGTGTGAGCTGTATGTAGTGTAGTTCTCATTATACTTTTGAGTTAACAGAACATATTCACATATTAGTTCATTAGATAAATGTGCATCACTCTGTATCCTTGATCTGCTGGGAATGTGTTACACTGTTTTCTTGACATGCTTAATTGTTGAATCATGAAGAGAAGGTTGTAAGCAGGAGACTCTGTGTCTAAAGACAGGGGAGATAGACAGACCACATTCCACACCCCCACCTTACAGAAAGCAGAGAAACAACTGCCGAGGTCATAACTTAGGCGCTGTAACAGAGAAAAAATGTGATGTTTTGGCTTTTACGACTAGCTGGGGGCCACTAGAGACTATAAAAAGCTGAGCAACCCGTCACCATTTTGAGACATGTGCCTGACCCTCTGGTAGCATCTCTCCCGTCCGGACGTTGTAATGCTCTGACTGTTGAATTGTATGGAAATAAATGATTGTTGATTGAGCATTGATACACCGAGTATTGTCCCTCCTTCAGCCCAAAGATTCAAAGAATTGGGAGATTTCAACAGTTCATTACATATTATTTGTATTGCACTTCGGTTTCTTGCAAACGGGAGCTTTCTGTATAATATTGGTGACGCTGAGCACGTTTCCAAGGCTACCGTCTGTCGGGCAGTCAGGAATGTTACAGTTGCACTGAAACGTCTCCTGTACTCGTCTGTGGTGTTCCCCGGTCATAGACCCACAAGATTTATCAAAGAGGGATGCCACAAAATTGCAGGTATCAGGATGAACAAAACTTAATTCATGATGTGGTGATACTTGAACTACTACTTAAATTTTACATTTATTCTCAGGGTTCCCAGGCGTGATTGGCTGTACAGATGGCACTCACATTCCAATCATTGCTCCTTCAGTAAATGAAGGAGACTATGTGAACAGGAAGTCTTTCCACAGCATTAATGTGCAGGTACATAGTTCCCTGTAGCATTTCAAACTAACAAATTATTTCATTATAGTAATGGATGCTAATTTGTGTTCTCTGCACTGTGGATCATATGTGATGCTGCCAACATTATCACAAATGTGGAAGCCAACTGCTCAGCCTCTGTGAGTGGTGGTGGTGGAGGACCCCCACCTGTTTTTCAGGCCTCCGCTTTTTTTCTGTTGGCTATAACGGGTCACATTTGAGCATACAGAGTAAGCAAATATGTACTTGTAATGTGCTCAGATAATTTCAATAAGTGCTTACAGAGGGGAAATTAATGTAGCCTCTAACTGCAATTGATTTACATGGGACAAACAGACCAAGCACTATGGCTCATAATACAATTACACCTTACCTGTTTGGACTATATTTTTATATTTCATTTTTACTTGCTAAAATAAAATAATATAATAAAATAACGTGTTAAATGGGTGGAAATCCCTAGATCAATGTTTAAATTAACACTCACGCATTGACTCTGTCGGCTATGTTTTGCCATGCATGCTCACTTTCTTTTGCAGCTGAGGCTGTGTTACTTTTTTTCCACGGAATTTGCATGTTATCGGCATATGCTGCCATCAGAATTTCGGCCTCAAGCGCTGTAAAATACATTGACCGCGCCTTCTTTCCCTCCGTCTCCATGGTGACTCGCTTAATCTGTGCTCCACTAATCAGGGCTTTATGTATCCTCGTGCGCGCGCTTAATTTGGGGTTAAAGCAACTCCGCGTTGACTGAACTAATTGTTATCAGCCTTTCTGAAACAGAATATTCCGAGTTGGACAGTTCGGGGTTACTCAACCCTGAGTATCGTTTTTCACTCTGAGTTTTCTAAACCGGCTTCCTGAAACAGGGCCCAGATAAGGAACGAATGAAAACACAGACTAAAGCACACAGGAGGTGATCAGGGGTAGTGAAAGTGTTGGAGTCAAATGTTAAATGTTGCCATCATTGTACTTAAACTTGTAAGTCTTGGTTCAAACTATATGGTCAAGGACATTCCTTTGTTTGTGACCCCCTCCCCAGCCTGTTGAATGGTGGGGGAGGCTGTAGTCTTTTATTACAGGCACAGCCTATGTGAGGGTTCTGTTTTCTTGTTTAGTAAACGTCCTGCCTTTATGACCCTTTTGGTGAGCAGGAGGTCACACAAACGCACGCCCAAACACACACACACATGCACACGCATACACACAGACACATACCTAGAAACTAGAATTCTGTGATCTGTTGTGTACACGTAGCCTGGGTTTTGGGGTAAGTCGCGTTTCCTGCCGCAAACGTAAAAGAAGTCCAAGGGTGAAATACACTGCAAAGTATTTATTGGGCAGTACGTGGTGTGTGGATCGTTGACGAATGAAGTGAAATTGTGCGCTAAGCAGAAGTGAGTGTGTCTGGCATCACGGTGTGTGTGAAAAGGTATCCAGCTGGGGCAGACATGATTCTGCAGGTCACCTGCCCAGTGGACAAAAAGAAATAAAATATTTGTGTGGATGAAGTATGAATGATAACATGAAGAGTGTTTGGTGTTTCTCAGTCTGAAACAACTGTAACGCTACTTTCTGTTTTGGAGAAAAGGACAGTTTAAAAAAACAGAGAGATGTGTGTTGTTTTAAGCAGTGATGAGAATAATGAAAATTTGATGACAGAGGAACACAAAAACATACAGAAAATGCATTAACCATGCTAACCCTACATGCATATACACATACAATGATACTCATGAAGACCAGACGGCATCTTAAGCATGAGATTCTGCTTGTCATCTTGTCCAAGTCACTTAGTGTGATGAAAAGTGATGCAAAGACCATTGGACTAATAGCAAATTAGTTTAAAAAAAAAAAAAGATCAAATAATAGCAAACAAGTGTGTAGGAAAGGCAGCTTTAACAACATGTTCTGCTGGAGATGCAGCTCCTCAGACATCGATTAAACCTGCCTAATAACACACACACATGCAATGAAAATCAGCTTGTTACCAAATGCTGAATTTATCCAATGCTGACAAATTAACTCTGTAGGCTGCAGGACAACAGTTTAACTTTTGTGGGGAAAAAGATTCTGGTTTGAACAACCAGTGATCAGACAATAAATTTAGTTGTTAATATAGTAAATTGGGAGATGCTTTCTGTCTGATGCAGCACAAGTAATTTACTGTATGAGGGAAATTCTATTTTTGTGATAACATTTTGAACATGCATTTCTGTTGTCCTGTCAACTTGGTGGGATGGTAGCTGATATGCAAATTAGCTGATCATAATTAGATTAAGGAAAGGTGACTGAATTTTAGCACAAGTGAATGGGATGTGTTGGAGACTCTAAAACACTGAGTTTCCTGTTTTGATGTGCGAGTGAACCCTGCACCCAGATACACAATACTGAACACATAAGAACAAACTTGTTTTGTGAAGTGCATGACAACATGTCACGTGTTTTATGATGAAGGGAAAGAAGGAAAACTGAATAAAACGTGTCTGTGGCCTAAATGAGTGAGCTGATTGTGAGTTTCTGGTGTGTGAGAATTTAAAAAACAATGGGGAACTGACTGACTGGTTAAAGCTGACAAGACTGACTGATTTAACATCATTGTGTGAAGTTCAGTGGCATGTCCAGCGGGGGGGCACGGGCCACAGCCCCAACCAGACTGGCCACCCCAGGTGCCACCCCGAAGCTAAAACAATAAAATTCAATCAAATGTACGATCATGTTTTCACAGTGAAGCTCAGATATCCGAGTGTAAGTGAATGCAGCATCGGCTTCTGCACTATGAGCATCACCTTAGGAAAGGTAGGAGAGCCAAGCACGAAAGACGGTGTTCTGGGAATCCATCCTACCTGGCAAACCATCCTACCCGTTGTTTCTGCGCATGCGCACAACACGAAATTCAGTGCCAAACCATCCTACCTTTGTGAATGTCACCTACAAGCATACTTAAACGGCTAAAATTTAGTGGCAAATCGTCCTACTTTTGTTAATCTGAGCTAGAAGCATACTTTAACAGCTAAGATTCAGTGGCAAATCATCCTACCTTTGTTAATAACAGCTAGACACATACTCTGACAGGTAAAATTAAGTGCCAAACCATGCTACCTTTGTGAATGTTACCTACAAGCATACTTTAACGGGTAAACCATCCTGGCTGTATGAATATGAGCTACAAGTATACTCTGATGGGCAAAGTTAGGTGCAAACCGTCATACCTACTTAAATTGGCCTGGAATTACTCTGTGACAGCAGAAATGTGCATAAACTACTTACGGTAGGACGTTTTGCCAAAGTAGGATGGTTTGTCAGAAAAAATTTTCGGCGAAAGAAAATGAGGAGAGAATAAATGTCCCGGTACGTAATACTAAGTTTGTTGAGTTTAGTAAACTTCGGTGAAATTAGAATACCAAAGAAAAAAATAACACTTGAAGAATTATTGCAGCCGTCGAATATTTCAGACAGTATGCTACAGAGAGTGATATTATACCCCTTTCGTCAAAAAAAGTGACAGGTTACTTCCGGAGCTCATTAATTATTCATGAGCTCCGGAAGTAGGAAGTAATTAAGTAATAAAAATATGATATTCATAAAAATATGATATTCATAAAAATATAATTGATTATTTAGAAAGTTTCTTATATATCAAAATAGCATTCTTTTATTTCTTTAAGCAATTAAATTTTTATTTTTATTTTTTTTTATGCTCAAAAAACGCCATCTGGTGGCGGGTCAGTGTGTGTGTGTGTGTGTGTGTGTGTGTGTGTGTGTGTGTGTGTGTGTGTGCGCGCGCCTGAGGCTGTGTGTCTGGGCGCGCGGGGGCGCGCCCGTGTCTCCGGACCGTGCTCTCTCGGGCTCCGTGCTCATGTGTTTAAAAATGTATTAAACCATATTAAAATTGTTTAGTTAAACTTGTGCTTTTGTAACGTTCAGTATGGCCACAAACACATGCTGCATGCCTTGGGGGAAAACTTTATTTAGATTTATATGCATTTGTAGATTTAGAATAAAACTCATACTCAGAAAAAACTCGCGATCCCCTAACCCTCCTTAGATACATAAGCAGGGAAAACTCCTTAAAAAACCCTCCGCGATTTCTCCAAAACCCTGCAATAACTTGTTAGGGTACCCCCTCTATTCCCAAAACCTTATATTCGATAACAGGGAAAATCCTGAAAAAATCCTTAGTCTTTTTTCTCAAATTCAGCGCCCCGCGGCTCCCTTCATGCTCAGCCAAACAAAGCCAAAACTCCTTTTAAAAATTTCTCCGCGATTTCTCCAAAACCCCTAGAATAACTTGTTAGCTACCCCTCTATTCCCAAAAACCTTATATTCGATAACAGGGAAAATCCTTATTCTTTTTTCCTTCAAAAACTTCCCTCTTACTAGCAAGCTCTAAAATTCAACCCACACTCTAAGTTCTACCTCGCTCTTAATCTCCGATCCACAACTTCTTGCAGAGCACAATTTTTTCCTGCTTGTTCGCTCCCCGCTCTGCTCCCTAATGCGCTGCTTACCTCGTTTGAAAATTCCCCCCTTAGACCAACTCCGCCTCACTGCGCCCCGCTGCCAATCACATAACCCTTGCACCGCTCCCTTCGCACCCCGGTTAGCCAATCCGCTCCAGGTCTGATTTTACGATCTCCCGCTGATGTTAAGACTATCTTCGAACCCCCAGAAGACATCTGACTTCAGAGGTATCAACAACTGGCGCCGCTCAGACTGCTTGCGAGCTCAACAGCCATGAAACCAGGGATCAACAACTACCTTCGCGTGCCCTATGTGCATATCACTCGGTAAGTGTTAATCTTCCTCTCTAACTACATTTTCGCATTTTCCTTTTTACCATTCTGTCAATCCTTTCATCTTCAAAAAAGCCATGCAAATAGGCTCTGTAACACTTGGAATACACTTTTTAAAACATATATAAACTCCCCTCTAACACTCAGAGCTAAAAAGTGCGTTTGTAAGTTAAACTATAGCAGCGATCATGGCCTCATCAGGTACCTCATTTTTTCTCACTCTTGTTCATATAATGTTTATATTTTTACTGTTTTTTCCCCGTTTGTAAATACTCGATG
This sequence comes from Aulonocara sp. 'chitande type north' Nkhata Bay, assembly GCF_057382095.1. Taxonomy (NCBI): domain Eukaryota; kingdom Metazoa; phylum Chordata; class Actinopteri; order Cichliformes; family Cichlidae; genus Aulonocara; species Aulonocara sp. 'chitande type north' Nkhata Bay. The sequence continues at coordinate 68,738,939 of NC_141350.1, forward strand.
TTATTTCTTTTCAGACTCTGAGATAAACCTGCTCAACTCCTCTTTTTTTGAGTCTCTCGATCGAATTGGTAGGTTTGGTTCATTCTTGTTCCCCTTCTTAACAGCTAATTGTACAAGAAAAACAAAACATTTACCCTCTTTTTTCATTTTTATCAAACTTTCTAGATATCTCTGACTTGGACACCTTTATTGGTACGAGTTCCCCGAATTCTTCACCACCAGTGCTTGTGCGATCCACAGGAAAGAATATTCGTCTCTCCACACGGGACAGACAGCATTTGCTCTCTACGCTAGATCGCCCTGCTTCATCTGGCCCCAGTTCCATTCCCGTCGGAGCTTGTTCTCTCCCGCAACCCTCTGGGAAAAACTTGCGCCTGTCCGCCGGGGACAGGCAAGATTTGCTCTCCGAGCTCACTCCCGATGCTCCGGCCGATCGGAGCCCCAGAAACGCTTCTTATTCTCCGCCATCAGACACACGAAATGCACCGCGCCTGCCTTTGAGACCCAATCACGGTCAGTCTCTCTAGGTTCTCGCTTTTTTTCTCATTTCTTTTTTAAAATAAAAACTAACCCTTTTCTATTTAACTTTACTAACTGTTTGTATCTTACCCTCAAATTCTCAGGGCGTTTCAGAAGGAGGAGTAGCAGGACCCGCAGGATCGCAAGGACAACGAGGACAACGCGAACACGCACCCGAAGGCAGCTGGCTTCAATCGCTCTTCGCGCGGTCTCTCTGTTCGCTGAATTAGTTCAGCTCATCTTATAAAAACTTTGTTTTTGATTTTTTTTTTTTTCAGTTTGCTTTTCAAACATACTCTCTTTTGTGGTTTTTTGTTCTTTTAATATATTCCTGTTAAACAATAATAATAAAATAAATGGATAACCAGGAACAAGATATTACAGACCCGTTTCTTGCTTTAGAAACAGCGTTAGCTAGGTTAAATGAAAATATACACCATTCTCAGATTACATATTCACAAAACAGTGAGCAACCTGAGGTGATCAATAATAATGATCCTTTAGAATTGCTTAATTTAGCTCTTGCCCGATTAGCACCCAATGAAAGTGCCTTTCAAAATATTTCTTTGAGTTTGGGATTGGATCATGATGAGATCCAAACAGAGTCAGACGCGGTTCATTCACAAATGAGTCTGACACAAAACATCTCCTCTTCTGATCCGTTTTTAGCAATTAATAGAGCTTTAGAAGCTTTGGCCCAAATACAAAATGAGGTTCAAATACCGCCAGAGTTATTGAGTCAAATAAACAGGCTAAATCAAAATCGTTTCATTGATTCTCAAAGCCAGCATTCGCTAGTCTTTTCCCCAGAAAATGCGTGTCCCAACGAACCGCTCAGCCGCAGCCCCCCGATACAGCTGTCAACCACTTTCAATGACTCTAATCCTCATCAATCACTCAGCTCTCCCGCAGACATTGTCTCTGCGAACGAGCCACTTAACCCAGTAAACCATGATCACTCCTTTCAACAAGGGGGTAATCCAGACCAGAGTTGCGCCAGTAATTCAGCACAACCCTCTATAGTTATTAGAAATAAATTTAATAACGTTGAAATTAGAGAAATTTTGAATTTTCCTCCTCCAAACGATATACCCGACTATGCGCATTATTATCAAAGCGTAATGTCTAGTGCACGTGAAATATCAAACAGGGTTTTCTCTCACGCACGTCCAGGTGATTATATCCAGTTAGAATTGATAGGCCAGCAGCTACAAAATAATGTTTCAGTGATTTTACGTGATAATCATGATTTATCTGAATTTGAAAATTTATTCTTGAGAGCGGTACAGTCAAACTGGTCAGTAATGTGTGATGGCTCGTTGGAGGTTGTAGCTCAGATTGTTACACCCCCAAATGGCAGTGGGAAAAGATTGCTTAAACACATACTCGACAGCGAAATTGTGAAAAAGAAAACACGTTTTTTTATACGTGGTCCATAACCCCTCGAATAAGTTGTGTTTTGCTACAAGTGTTGCCCACCTTCTGCAACCCGATTTTAATGACTATCAAGCACAAACATTAGCTAGAGAAATTCAACAAAAAGCTGGTCTAAATGATCAAACGCCTGTTGGGTTTAATCAAATAATTACATTTGAAAGGTTACTAGGATGTAAAATTATAGTATTTTACCGTAACGAGCATGATCGCACCCTTTGTAAATTTCAGACTAGTACAGTGAATAGCGCAAAAGCCTTGTGTTTATTTTTATTTGACAATCATTACTACGCTATCAAAAATCTTAAAGGATTTTTGGGCACAGCGTATTTGTGTACTCATTGTTACATAGGCTTTAACCATGTGTTATCCCATTTCTGCCCTGCTCGTTGCTCAGTCTGTATGCAGCCTGACTGCAACGATCATTTCCTCTCCCCTATTGTATGTACCGATTGTAATCGCACCTGTAGATCTCGTTATTGTTTTGAGAGCCATAAAAAAACTCGTTGAGAGGCGTGAAAGGTCTGCCAGCAACTGTGAGCTCTACAGGAAATGTATCAAGTGCTCAAGGCTATATTACTTAGCAGCACATGAAAAACCTCACAAATGCCAAAAGAGAAAATGCCAAATCTGTCGTCAGGAAATCTCTAGTGATCATCAAACACATCAGTGCTACATGCAGGTTTTACAACGTGAAACAAAACATAATAACAAGTTGATTTTTTATGATTTTGAAACTTTTGTTAACGAACACGGTGAGCACAGCCCTTTTCTGGTGTGTACAAAAACATCAGATGGTAAATCTTGGAGCTCTCAGGGCGAGCATTGCGTTGAAAACTTTCTTGCTCATTTTAGACGCCCCCTCTTCAAGGGCTCAATCTTTATCGCTCATAATGCAAAGGGTTTCGATGCGTACATTATCCTTCGCGGGTTAGTTAGGCGAGGATTAAAACCAAACTTGATAATGCAAGGTTCCAAAGTGATCAGCTTTACAGACCCAGACTTTAATCAACGTTATATAGACTCGTCATGCTTCCTACCTATGCCATTGTCAGCTATCCCGAAAGCGATGGGATTTTCAGATAGTGTTAAAGGTTTTTTTCCTCATTCTTTCAGCTCCAAACAAAACCTAACTTATGTTGGACCGTACCCTCCCCCTTCCGCATTTAGTCTCGAGCGCATGACATCAGAAATTAGACAGGAATTTTACAAATGGTATGATTCAGTCAGCTCTGGCCCCTTCAATTTCATGAAACAGGCACTGTTATACTGTAAAAATGATGTTGAAATTCTAGCTCGGGGTTGCACATTGTTTAGAAACGGGTTTATTGAAGAGACAGGAGTAGATCCTTTCAGTCGCAACACGCTTGCAAGCGCTTGTCTTAAAACGTATTTGACAAACTTCATGCCTGCCAATTCTCTGGCCCTGCCCTGTCCTTTAAATTACCATAATCAGGTAAAATCATTTTCCTCATCCTCAATTCAATGGCTCGAATATCTCTCGTTTACGCAAGGTGTTTTTATCAGACATGCGCTCAATCAAGGAGAAAAACAGCTCGGTAGTTATTATGTAGATGGATATTCCGAAAATAATGGTAAAACATACGTGTGGGAATTTTTGGGCTGCTACTTCCATGGGTGTATTAAGTGTTTTTCCAATCAGTCCGATGTTAACCCCCTGGTAGGTTCCTCTTTTGCAGAGTTAAACAGCGCCACTCAAGACAGGCTCGCTAGATTGAGAGCTGAGCATAATGTCTCTCTTGTTATAATCTGGGAGCATGAGTGGACCGAGTTAAAACGTAGTGATGAGAGTGTAATCAGCTTTCTCAAACGTTATGATCCACCAGAGCCTTTGAACCCCCGCCATGCTCTCTGTGGAGGCCGTACAAGCCCAGCACAACTTCGCTGTAGTGCCGGGCCCCGTGAGAAAATCAACTATGTCGATGTCACATCCCTGTATCCATATGTAAATAGTACATGTAGTTACCCCTTAGGTCATCCTCAAATAATCTTTCGAAATTTTCAGCACCCTAAAAACTACTTTGGGTTTATCAAAGCCACCGTTTACCCACCACGACGGCTCTATTTTCCGGTCTTACCATTTAAAACAAAATCAGGAAAACTTCTCTTTACTCTCTGTCGCACTTGTGCTGAAATGAACAACCAACAAGGAGCCTGTAACCATAGTAACGAGGATAGAGCACTGAGAGGGGTGTGGACCACTCCCGAGTTTAACCTCGCATTAGAAAAGGGTTATGAAATAGGTCGAATCACAGAGGTATGGCACTTTGAGAGACAGAGTAACACAATATTCACAGACTATGTACATCATTTCCTGCGCAAAAAACAAGAAGCTTCAGGCTACCCATCAGATGCTGTAACTGAGGAGGCTAAACAGCTTCACATTAAAGACTACCAGGTTAAGCAAGGCATCACTTTAGACCCTGAAAACATAAAACTAAACCCTGCTAAAAGACAAATGGCCAAACTGTGTTTAAACTCTTTTTGGGGAAAATTTGGTCAGAGAAATAATCTCACACAGAGCAAACTGGTGAGTGACCCCGAGGAATTCTTTAACCTCATGTTCTCTCCAAAATACAAAGTGAGCTATTTCTCTTTTGTCAGTGATGATGTGGCTCTTATTCAATGGTGTTATGGTGACCTCTGCACTCCACTCCCAAACTCCACAGATAACATCTTCATTGCGGCCTTCACTGCTTCATATGGGCGTATGAAACTCTACAGTTACTTGGATCAGCTGCAGGAAAGAGCTATTTACTATGACACTGATAGCGTAGTGTATCTCACTAAAGAAAATCAATCTGAACTAGAAACAGGCAGGTATTTAGGCGAGCTAACAAATGAGTTAGACCAGGATGATTTCATTACAGAGTTTGTTGCAGCAGGACCTAAGAGTTATGGTTACATGACCAGAAAAGGTAAAGTTGTTTTGAAAGCAAAAGGAATCACACAAACACATGATGTCTGCGAGAAGGTCAACTTTGAATCTGTAAAGACTCTTGTTGACAATTACATTGATAACTGTGAAGGAGGGTCTACACTTGAGGCCCCTCAGCACAGTATCGTTCGTAATAAATCAGCCTTTTCACTACAAAATTCATCATTTCCCAAAAAATTCCGTGTTGTTTATGACAAGCGTAGATTGCTGCCAGGAGGTCTGACTTTACCCTTTGGTTATTGATTTTTTGTTATTCGTTTGTTTGTTTTTTAAAAAATGTTTCAGCCTGCTTTAATCGAGTTTGACCCCAGACTTCATGTGCCATTTTCCTGTATGGTTGTCGGGCCAAGTGGCTCTGGAAAGACCTTTTTTGTGAAATCTGTATTGGAAAACTGTGTACATGTTTTGAACAAGCTTATTGACAATGTTGTGTGGGTTTATACATCCTTTCAACCTCTGTATTCTGAGCTTCAAGAGAAAAATAAAAACATTAAATTCATCGAGGGCATTCCTGAATCATTTCAAGATGAGACCTTGTTTCCCTCACACCAAAGTCATCTCATTGTACTGGACGATGTTATTTTTCAAGCAGCTAATCATCCGGAAGTGGTCCGGATTTAAAAAATAAAAATAAACACACTATCAAAGCGCCTGCTCTCATCTGAAAGAGCCTGTCACGGCCTTTATGTTCCAAACCTCCCGTTGCCACCCACGGCCTTTTCTTGGACTTTTTTGGTGTTTGGAACATAAGAGGCCGTGACATTTAAGTCAAAATAATTTTCTAACCCTCCCGTCTTCCCATCAGACATTTGGCAAACAAAAAACCATCTTTACCACACCCCTCTTTTTTTTTGAGACATAAAGATGTGAAAACATTTATTTAAAAACATTCAGAAAAACAAAGTTTATTTTATATAGATTCAGAATTTTAACATCTGTATGAGTACACTCATACAGATGTTACTTTGCAGCTGGTGTGTCTACAATATCTGGGCTTGATCTTGTAGTAAACTGTTCTAAATAAGAAAGCCTATCCTGCATGTTATCAGTCTTAGTTTCTATTCCTTGCTCAAACGCCTTAAGAAAGGATCTAAAATGCAAAGGATCACCACCAAAAACAGGAATTTCTATTGCTGGAAGCAGTGACAACCTGTCTCCTGCCTTGGGCTTTCCCCTTCTGGTTTAACCTTAGCAGGTGCATGTGTCTCTAGTACACAAACAGCAGAACAACACTTCTTCCCTGTCACTGACCAAACCCACAGCACTGCGTGCACTGAGAGTGCATGCTGTCCATTCTGAGAAATGACTGCACATGTGCTGTCAGTGTCAGGACACGTGTCATACATGGCACAAACCTTTTGCAGTCCACTCTGTAGGCTCAGTAAGTTCACCTTCAAACACATCAACATCTCCACTGACAAAACCTCCGTACTGCCCCGGTGCCGCCGTCATCGGGAGGTTGACAGAACTGTTATCAGGTGTAGCTGTAACATCCGCGTCCACAAACACTGCAACACTCTCCCTGTCATCCACGTCTCCTGACCTACCTGCTAACAGCATACCACTGTATCTAAAGAGTACTTCAGATTTCTTAGAAACGTATTTCTTATTCACAATATTTCTTATTTACGTTTAATGTGGAAAGACTTTAGCCCTCCTCTTAATCTTCCATCTTTTTATAAGATTTTAACTAGTTACACACAGACCTTAGAGTCAAAGAAAAGTCGAAATGAAAACATTTATAAAATGTTCACTTCTGTCAGCATCTCCTCCTTTGTCTGAGTCGTGGCCTCAGTCGCATCTACGAGCAGCCAACCCTCTCTTCAGCTGCACCTGTCGTACCAACAGTCCCGTTGCCCTTGCACAAAGGTCATCTCTGCTAACCCCTGGGTCCAGGCATGCATACTGAAATTACAAAATATTTTGGATCATAGCAATTTAGAAACAACTATAGATGCAATAATTTCACATGTCTAACTATACTCCACTGTGAAAATTTAATTTCCATGATTTTTCCCTTTAGTATTCAAAATACAGAGTCCTAGCTTTTACCTACATCGGTTTGGCTTATTTGTAAAAGTTGACAGTTGGATTCTTGTCGTAACTCTTCCACTTCGGGATCCTTAATCCCAGATATGCCATTCTGTAGTAATAAAGTATCGGGTTAATTAGTTACATCTACAAACATGAGAGCTTCAAAGACAAGAAAATGCAAATTTATTTACTTATTTTTCTGGACAAACTAGTCTTAGCATAAACCTTAAACATGTTTTTGGAAACATGACCAAATAAGCAAGACCAGTTCTGCTCCTTCCCCAGCAGGAACAGACGGTGGTGTTCCTGCTGGGGAAGAAGCCGCGGACGGCTGGAGGGGACTCTCCACCAGTGGGAACAGAAAGGGAACCAGCAGGTGCTGAGACCTCTGGCTGCACCGCTTCCTGAGGTCAGCAGCTCGGCCTCTGGGGAAGCGCTTGGAGGGAGTGAAAGTCTCTTGAGATGCCAGTCTAGCAGCTACACGTCTTAAATTCTGACGAGAACAGCTCAGATGAAACAGTCTTTAAATTTACAGTCCGTCTTTACCGACCCCGAAGAATCAGGCTGAGTTAACAGACTCGGGGTTTGCAACTCCAGGCCCAGGAAGAGCAGAACGAAATCAGTCTGTCATTTCAGTCTCAAAAGGAGCAGGAAAATTGTCTCTCACCACAGCTGACTGCTCTGAAGTCGTGGGGGGGCGCTGCCTCCTCCTCGAAGGTGGGGCTGGTGGGCTAGGAAGGTAAGCGGTTGCAGTTGGGGGTGGAGAAGAAAGTCTGAGTGGATGGAGTGGGTCTAGTAGCCAGAGAGGCCAGAAATGAGTTGCTATAGCCGGCTTGGTACGGCACAATAGTACTCCCTCCTGGATTGATTCAGCCACTGGTCACATAGGTTGTCAACTGAATAAATGATGCCCCCCGCCCCCACGGTGTGGCTGGTTCATACCGTCAATGTTGGTGATGCAGACGTGGGGAGAGTGTGGACCCAAGGGCAGCACTGACGACTGACAAAATACAAAGAAAGGCAGAACACGGCAGCGACTTAACTAAGAAAAGCTACAGAAATAACACAAAGGAACAGAACGCCTGGGACTCGAGACATGAAACAAAAACCTGAGACAGGGAACCGCGGAACATGAAGACCAGCGAGGGGAACTTCAACAGGAGACACACAAACCTGCCTGTGTATTTAACACATTAAATACACAGGCAGGATAACGAGAGGATGGGAAACTGGTGGGAACACAGGTGGGACAGATCAGACATAACGAGACAAAAGAAGCACGCAGAATACAAAGACCCACTGAGACATGACTGAATGGACATGCAACAGGGAAGACACAGTGAGTGAAACTAGGAGCTAGAACTGCAAATATAATATGAACAGACAACAACCAAACAAAACAAATTGCTGGTACTCATGCTGCCCCGACATCAGCCAGCGCATACTGGGAATGTCACAGGCACCGATCGGTCTTCTGTCGCCCATTTGCTGGGAGTAAGGGCGCCCTCCGTTTGCGAGGTGCGCCTGCTGCTTGCAGCGCAGACAGGAGAGGGCGGGGCGGTGGGGGATTCACTGGTGGCTGGAGCAGCATCTAATAACCAACTCGCAAAATAAAACAAAATGAAAACAAAACAACAAACACGAAAACACCAGACATCCTGATACAGACGTATAATTTGCACCGATGTTTTTTCGAAACGTGAGAAGTGAGCGCGAGAGCCCTCTGGTGCGCGTGCACCAGAGGGAGTGTACGCCCAGGGCGCCAAACAGGCTAGAACCGCCACTGCTGGATGGTATTTTAACTGCTGGTTACACACATGCTATGCATCAGTGTGACATTACATCAGACGGTCCAACGCCACCTGGTGTTTGTAGCCCTCTCATGGCTGCCTGCAGCTTTAATTTAAATTATATCCATAATCCGCTCCCCTATTTGCTATTAAAGCGGACAAAGATCTACATTTACATCCTTTATTAATTCTTTAGGGCTCCTATCATTATTAGCTTATCTACATTGATGAATATCAGAAACCTCACTATCGTCCCACATTTGTATCTTTCTCGTATTCGTACTCTCGTCATTACAGTCCTGTTAAAGTCTGTCCTAGAGATGGCATGATACCACTTTGTCCGACACTGATGTCATAAATTTGGATATCTGCCGATACTGATATGAATCCAATATTATGTATCTTATAATCAATAAAACAGTTTTTTTTAATCTTTCTACCTTGTGTATGTTATACCTGTATGTAAAAAATACACTGCATCCAAAATATTTTGTAGTTTGGATGCAGCAATACTGATCAATCTAATAAACTTAAACCTGCTCCATCCTCCCTATTCTGGTATTTTAAAGAGTACTTAGCAGAAATATTAAACATGTGAGTGAAGTTGGCCCCCCCACCTTCTTCAAATCCAACAAAAGTGGTATCAAAGGTTTGTGCTACGTTTGTGCTGCTAAAATTTTTGCAGCACAAATGTAGCACAAACGTTTGACATCAATTTTGTTGGATTTGGGTAATGTGGGGGGGCTGGTTGACCTCTGATGACCTCTAGAAATTTTTATTAATATCTTTAAAATGATAGCAGCACAAACGTAGCACAAACGTTTGGTACCACTTTTGTTGGATTTGAAGAAGGTGGGGGGGCCAACTTCACTCACATATATTAAACAGCCTAGCTAACAGGGTTGCAAACTCCCAGCAAAAAAAAAAAAAAAAAAAAAAAAAAAAAAATAGGGAACCACCCCCCACCCTGTGATGCTTAATCGACGTAACAGACTTTAATTTAATGCACGTGTTAAAAAAAAAAAAAAAAAAAAAATGCACAGCAGTCGCTCCATATATCGATCGTTACGCTTAACGTTGGAATGCTTTACAAACATTTAGAGATGAACTTACACACTTTATTTCTCTGGGATAACTTCCTCAGAGATGAAATGCAGGTGTTCTATCAAAACATCTTACGGTAGCGTGCTACCTTACGTGGTTTATGCCATCGTATGTCTATAGGTAGGACGTTCTGATGGCCAAATCACACTATCAAAACACGCCTCCAGCGCACATTCATCTAATGTTAACACAGAATACAAGGAGACATGGAGTGGAAAAGACAGCTGTTTATATTTGAAGTTGTTATAATTAATAACTAAATGAAGACATATCACAAGAATCCAGTGTGTACCAAAGTTCACAGGACACATCCACATGTCTTCAACTGGGAACTTCATTTGTGGGATTGGAAGTGTAGAATAATTTCGATTTACTTAGGTACCATACGTCTCAGGGTGTTTTCAAATATAGTCTTCTTTAATGGAGCTGAACTCTGTCCACAGAAAGAGGAAGGAGTCCACTTTTTGGACCACTTCTGAACTTCCAATTTACCTTGGTGATGCATCTGAACTGCCCAGAAAACAACGAGCTTGCAGCCACTGAACAGAGCAGGTGTACAGCATTCTGTATAAGTATAAATGTTAAAATGTTTAAATGTTACAGAACAGTAAATACATTTTTTGTATTTCAAAATAAGTGGGCCAAGGACATTTCTTACTTACCTTTCGTCTCTCAGTGAGACGGTGCAGGTATCCATCAATGACCTGTTTTGAATAATCAGTTTTTACACCAGCAGCAACAAGTTCTGAAGTAACTGCTGAGTGCTGTCCATCAAAACCTAGAAAGGACTATAATTGCTGATAAGGGTTCTTTCTGCATGTACTGGAACTGGTAATTATGATGTCACAGATGTCACAACATCTGTTGTGGTTGATAACAGTCTTTCCTATTGAAGTGTATGGGTGAAACCTTATCGGAGTTTCTCAATATACCACCCCCCAGTATCCTTTGCAGCCCATAGCCGCTTTACTAAAAGAAAAATATGATAAGTTAGCTCAGGCATGCATGAGATTTTTAGTGGAAAGCCGGGTAAAGGCCAACGAGCCACAACAGGAAAAAAGTCAACACAATAAACATGCATTTTCACGCAGAGAAGTAGGAAAGTTACAGCGGGTGGGAGAAATTACTGACAGACCAATCTATTGTCAGACGTCCACAAGCTCAGTGCACGTTGCATGTTTCATTACATCCAGTATGAGATGAAGACTGCAAAATGCAAACAAAGTCATGCAACAGTGAATCAAGTTGCCAAACTGGCAACAAATGACCAACTGGTCAAAAAGAGTTGTTCACTATGCCACCTTCATTTTCTAAGCTTTGTTTCCAGGAGGGAAGTTCTTGTTCAAGCGTTTCTGGTCCCGGAACTGAATTTGACTCTTGGTGGGAGCAACAACTGTTGTCAGCCGTTTTGGGTGCATAATGAAAAACAGAGGGTCTGGTATCCTTTGCTGGTACCGAGGGTTAGCAGTAGGACGGCAGGGGGGCATCTTCAGGTTTGTGCTGCTGTTCATTGTCTGACTGTGAGTTGGGCATTTTTCATTGTCACTGACATTTACAGGGTGGCTTCTTCTGTACGGCTTAATATGGTCAATCCTGTACTGATTGTTGCTCCTTTTTAAATCTCACACATTTGCCAGCGATGTCCTGAATGGTTTAGGGTCCTGAAAAATCTGGATCAAGTCTTCCTCCCTTCCTTCGACGTTTCATGTTCCGGAGAAGAACTTGATCTCCAACGTTGTACACGAGGTTTCTGTACTTCTTCTGGATTCGTCTGGCAAAGGCTTGTTTTTTTTTTTTTTTGTAAGTCTTTGCCCAACTTTCCGCTACAGTTTTTAACTTTGTCTTGTGCGTCTCTTGTAGAAGATACAAAGTCACTGTAACTCGACATTTTCATTAACTATTAAACTCAGAATGGCAAATAATGCATAAACAAAAAAATCTAACAATAACTGATGTTTAAAAGTAAATATGCTATTATAGAGCTCTGAGTACAGAAAGCCACAAAGAGACTCATATCATTTTTTTGTATAGTCACTTTTTACTCTTGTCACACTTGCACAGGTGAACACATACTGAAAGGTCTCCTCATCATTTATTACTTTACATAAAGATACAAATACAAACAAGTAATTAGTCACTTTATCTTTAAAACGTGTCTTGCATATAGAAGTTAAGCAGAGAAGATTAAGTCTGCAGCCAATATCGATATGCACGCTCTCCAATGAAGATTACATTTACATTATGATAGTAGTTGCATAAACACAATTCCTTAGAAACACTTACCGGGACTTCAACAGGAACTTCAGTAATCAGGAAGTAATCAGTAACTAATTACTGATTACTTCCCCCAAAAAGTAATCCCATTACTTTACTGATTACTTATTTTCAAAAGTAATTACTTAGTTACTTTTTAAAAACACGATTTATCATCATCATCAACTTTATTTATAAAGCACTTTAAAACAACCACAGCTGACACAAAGTGCTGTACACTGGAACTGTAAAATAAAATTACATGAGATATAAATAAAAAAAATAAAAAAATAAAAGAAGAGTGAAATCATTAATTAAATAACTACAATTAAAAGAGAAAACTAAGTCTCACTGAGGTTAAAAGCCAAGGAATAAAAGTGGGTTTTAAGACACGATTTACAACCTGAAGAGGTGATAAAGCGATAGATCTTTCAGCCCAATTCTACTTTTTCTGCATAATCATCATACAAAATGTAATCAAATGGAAAAGTCTCTTTTTAAAACTTGTTTTATTAGTTTTAATCTTTTAACTTTATGCATCAAGCAAAAATTTAATTATCTGCAACATTCTCTGACTGGAAGAAATTAGTTTAACATTTAAACCTATTTTCTGCACATTCCAGCACATAAAATAAAATATTTTGTGTGTTTACACTCAGTCTTTCAAATAGATGCAAGTAAAACACAGCAGAAAATAAATAAAGTCAAAGACTCAGCGGTCCTGTTGCTCTATTTTCACCTGTAAAGCAGGAGTAGGGCAGGCGGAGGTTTACCCTGGTGCAGGTGTGCCGCGGTCAGTGGAAGAATCCGCGAGTGTCTCTGTGAGTTTCCCATCACGTCGTAGCTACTCGGTGCTTGTTGGAAGTTTAGGGGTTTTTTCGCTGTAAAAAGAAGTTTTCTTCCCACGCACAGCGGACACTAATGTTTTTGTCACTTTTTATGGAATCAAACTCAAAGTAAGGTCAGTACTTCCACGCTTTAAACGCTGCACGCTCATACTCTCTCTGCACTCGATATGTGATCCATTGTTGATCTGCACACAGCTGTTGTCACTAACGTCGCACTCGCTTACGTCACTGTCGTGAGACATTCTCGCAAAAAATCTCGGTTTTAGTAACGCAGTAACGCAGCGTTCCTACGGGAAAGTAACGGTAATCTAATTACTGTTTTTGCAATAGTAATCCCTTACTTTACTCGTTACTTGAAAAAAGTAATCGGGTTACAGTAATTTACTTGCGTTACAAGTTACGCGTTACTGCCCATCTCTGGTCACGAGTGACTAAAGGGCCTTTAATGGGGAAGTGCAGTGCCAAAATCAGTCAGGGCCAACTCAGACCTCCCAGATGGGACTCTGTGCTTTTCCCAAAGGTTTGGTCATTCAATGCTGTCCGATGACTCAGTAACAACTTTAATATCTGGACATACAGTCAGGGTTAGAGTGGGTACCTAGAGTTTCTAGGGTCGCCTCTGGGAGCGCAAAGAGGAGTGTGAAAACGGAGAGTGAGGAGTTGTTGTGTGGAGTGTGTTTTGGACCTGGATTCCTGGAAATCTGTCTGTCCCTTGCACTGGATATAGTTTCACCAATTGTAAATAAACTTGTGACTTTTATTCTAAATCCAGCTGGTCTGAGTCTGTTCCAACTGCGTGACAGAATATCTAAGGGAGGGAGGTGTGCTCCCTCTCTTGGGGGTCCGTCAGCAGTTCATGTGGAGTCAAGTATGTCTCCTTATGGGTGGAGGCTTTTCCATTAGCATATATACCTGAGATCCTCACCACACATCATTTTACTATCATGGCATATCTTAGCAACTTTTCTTTTCAGGGTTTGGTTTGCTCTTACCACAGTTCCTTAGGATGCCGGATGATACGCTGTCCCAAATCGATGTGTTATGCATAGGGCTCCCTCGACTTTGGAGAGATGCTTATTGTTGAAATGCGACCCATTGTGTGACCTGATGGTTCTTGATACTCCATATCTGGGTATTAATTCATTTATCAACCACTTTATTACAGTCTTTGCATCCTCCTGCTTCCTTCTGTATTCCCTTGATGTCCTCTTTGGTGAGTTGTGGTAAGGGTTCTGTTACATTCACCATCATGCCGCTGAGACAGCAGCCCTGTGGTGATCCAGGGCTGATGGTGAGCTCAGCAGACATGCATCCTCCCATTCTCAATGCCTGTGGTCTGTCTGTCAAAAATTTCAGAATCCAGTTGTAGGTGGGAGTCGGGATGTTAGGGTCTGGCAGATTCCTGATTAGCTTGCCCGGGCGGATGGTGTTGAAAGCAGAGCTGTAGTCCAGGAAGAGCATCCTACGTTCTACTACTTTCCAGGTGTTGCAGAGTGTGGTGCAGGGCTATTGCTGTTGCAGTATGCAAACTGGAGGAGGTGTATAATGTCTGGGACCATGTGATTGATAATAATAATAATAATGGATTGGATTTATATAGCGCTTTTCAAGGCACCCAAAGCGCTTTACAATACCACTATTCATTCACTCTCACATTCACACACTGGTGGAGGCAGCTACAGTTGTAGCCACAGCTGCCCTGGGGCAGACTGACAGAGGCGAGGCTGCCATATCGTGCCATCGGGCCCTCTGGCCAACACCAGTAGGCAAGTAGGGTAAAGTGTCTTGCCCAGGGACACAACGACCAGGACAGAGAGCCCAGGGATCGAACCGGCGACCTTCCGGTTACAGATGCGATTCCCAACCCCCTGAGCCACGGTCGATGTGTGTGAGAACCATTTTTTTCTAGACACTTCATAGCGACTGGTGGGAAGTCATTCAGGGCGGAAGTGTCTGTTTTTGGGGGGAACTGGTATAAATATGGAGGATTTAAAAATACGAGGGACTACTGCCCGGGATTGTGACAGGCTGAAGATGTCAGTGTACACACCAGCTAGTTGTCCCCCACAGGCCTTCAGTAGTGTGGGAGGAGCTCCATCAGGTCCCTCAGCGTTGCACACACACGTCAGAGTTTGAGGACGTGTGTGGGGTCACATGGGGCCTTTGAGGACGAGTCTGTGTTCAGTCTGTCAAACCTGGCATAGGTGTTGAGGCTGTCTGGAAGGGGGTGTCTCGGGGCTCTGTGGTGGTTGTGGTTCCCCTGCAGTTTGTGACAGCTTCAATTCCCTGCCAAATCCTGTGCATGTTGTTGTTGAGGTAGCAGCCTTCAAAGCTTTTTAGAGTGGGCCTCTTTGCTGCTCTGATGGACTTCTGCAGTTAGTAGCAGGCCCTCTTATACTCCACCTGATCTCCTGCCTTGAAGGCCTCCATCCTCTCCCTGATTTTTAGTTTAATGTCTCCCTTAGACCAGGGCTTTGGTTGGGGAACTGACGCACAGTCCTGGGAGGGGCACAAACAGACGTACACCAGTTTATGTAGTCGCTCACAGTCTATGTATTTGTGGACATCGTTAGCTGCTCCTTTAAAGATCAGTCCAGGTGTTAATAGTCCTGACTGTGACTGGGTTCGTCGTGAGCTTTTTGTTATAGATGGTTTCAGCTGGATTGCCAGGTGGTCAGACTTTCCGAAGCGAGGTTTTTGTTTCAGCTGAGAAGCCATTTCTGATGTTGGTGTAACAGTGATCGAGTATTTTATTTGCCCTGGTGGGGAAGGTTACAGACTGATGTAGTTTAGGCATATTTTTCTGGATGTTAAAATGATTAAAGTCTCCCAGAACAATTACAGAGCCAGAGGTTAATAATAACTAAGGATGAAATGCAGAGAGGTGCATAAACACCTCCAGCTGTGGTAGCAAAAGGCAAATTAACCACAGACTGTCATCTTGTATGCAGACTCATTTCATTCATGCAGTGTGCTGAAGGCCAGCATGAAGGCACTTCAACTGCATTCAAACACGTTTCATCTGTTCAAACTTTAAAAAGTTGGTTATAACACACAATCTTTGGGTTCTTTGAAAAGCTATTTGAAATAAAGCCGCAGTTTGAGTCGTGTCCTTTCTCTTGTGGCCATGTCTGCACGCTTTTATCCCAGCTGCGATTTCCATATGAAGCCAGTCTTTCATGTTCTGCACATTCCTCTGCTCTCTGCCTGAATACAAGGTTTGTGTATGTGGATATCTATCTAGATCTATAAATATTGTGAAAGAGCAAGGATGCATGCCAACTAAACAAGGCTCTTTTCTTAGAAAAGGCGATTCTTTGTTCCTACCAGCAGAAACTAAATTGTTAGTCTGGCAAATTCCTGTGAAAGTAGATTTATTGTCCTGTCTCTCCTTTTCAAAGCACACAGAAGGTAAACGGTATTAAGTCGGCCGTATTCAGTCCGAACCATAAGCTTTTATCAAAAAGGAAAGTTTGAAGGCCGAACTTAAAAGTAGAGTGGGTCACAGCTTTTTTTCTATGTCATTTAGACTTCAGCAAAAAGCTGAACTGTATCTAATGGCTGTGTGAAATCACCCTGGATGGATTTACAGTAACAAACTTGACAAAAACAACTTCCCACAATTACTCGGCCCACTAACCTCCAGAGTAAATGCTGCAGTCTGCCATAAAAGCCGTGATTAATTTGATATCAACAAGGCAGTGCTGTTCAGTCAGGAAACACTCTGTGCTGACTGCACACTGTAGCTGTCGTCACACCTTCATCAGGTAATGTTTTAGTGTTTAAAATCTGCAATGCATTATAAGCACCTGAAGGAGTAACACTGTGATTGACACAAAACAGTCCTGCAGACTGAGGCCAGCTTTAAAGGCATTCACAGGTTCACCTGAGTCTTCAGTGTGATGGCTTTAAATCACAGCCATGTTATTGGAGATGAAGTAGAACGAAACATCAGCTGTGGGAATCTGGCTGGATCCTACGGGGTGTTTCTCCTGCAAGAAAACATTTCCCCAGGAATGGCCTGTGTGAAATGAAGTCGTAGCCAACATAACTGATGCAGTTATTGATACTTGGTGTAAATGTTCCCTCTAATGTTTCACGTGTCTGAGCGAACACACAAACTCCCTGAGCGTCCCGTGGACCACTGTGAGCAGCAGTAGACGTGTGCACTGTGGTCACGCCAGCATCCAATCCATGCAAGTTACATGTTTATTAAAGTAATCAAATTACAGCATTTACATTTATGTCAGACTACTTTTAATTAACTGCTTTAGCCCACTGACAATGAAAATTAAAACAATCTTGTTCATGTGCAGTATGTTAACACTATTGGAAGCAAAAATAACCTGAACTCCAATTTTGAAAACACAACTTTATTATTTTTATTATTTTTGCTCTGACTTGTATTGTGAGTCTGTGGTCTGGGAGAGAGTCTGTAACTCTGTCTGCAACATACAGTAAATAATGACCATCCATGTTCATCCGCTTTATCCGGGGCCGGGTCGCGGGGGCAGCAGCCTAAGCAAAGAGGCCCAGACCTCCCTCTCCCCAGCCACCTCCTCCAGCTTATCCGGGGGAACACCAAGGCGTTCCCAGGCCAGCCGAGAGATATAATCTCTCCAGCGTGTCCTGGGTCTGCCCCGGGGCCTCCTCCCGGTGGGACATGCCTGGAACACCTCACCCAGGAGGCGCCCAGGGGGCATCCTTGTCAGATGCCCGAACCACCTCAGCTGGCTCCTTTCGATGTGGAGCAGCAGCTGCTCTACTCTGAGCCCCTCCCGGATGGCCGAACTTCTCACCCTATCTCTAAGGGAGAGGCCAGCCACCCTTCGGAGGAAGCTCATTTCTGCCGCTTGTATCCGCGATCTCGTTCTTTCGGTCACTACCCACAGCTCGTGACCATAGGTGAGGGTAGGGACGTAGATCGACCGGTAAATTGAGAGCTTCGCTTTTACACTCAGCTCCCTCTTGACCATGACGGACCAGTGCAGCGTCCGCATTACTGCAGCCCCAATCCGTCTGTCGATCTCCGGCTCCCTTCTCCCATCACTCGGGAACAAGACCCCGAGATACTTGAACTCCTCCACTTGGGGCAGGAACTCATCCCCGACCCGGAGTGGGCACTCCACCCTTTTCCGGCTGAGAACCATGGCCTCAGATTTGGAGGTGCTGATCCTCATTCCCGCTGCTTCACACTCGGCTGCGAACCGTTCCAGTGCGAGCTGGAGGCCCTCACCCGATGAAGCCAACAGAACCACATCATCTGCAAAAATCAGAGATGAGATTCTGAGGCCACCAAAGCGAAAGCCCTCCGCCACTTGGCTGCGCCTAGAAATCCTGTCCATAAAAATTATGAACAGAACCGGAGACAAAGGGCAGCCCTGGCGGAGCCCATCACCCACCGGGAACGAGTCCGACTTATTGCCGGCAATGCGAACCAAGCTCTTGCAACGGTTGTATAGGGATCGAATGGCCCAGACACCCCATATTCCCGCAACACCTCCCACAGGACACCCCGAGGGACACGGTCGAATGCCTTCTCTAAGTCCCCAAAACACATGTAGACTGGTTGGGCAAACTCCCATGCACCCTCGAGTATCCTGGAGAGGATAAAGAGCTGGTCCAGTGTTCCGCGACCAGGACGAAAACCGCATTGTTCCTCCTGTATCCGAGGTTCGACTAACGGACGAACTCTCCTTTCCAGCACCCTGGCATAGACTTTCCCAGGGAGGCTGAGGAGTGTGATCCCCCTGTAGTTGGAACACACCCTCCGGTCCCCCTTCTTAAAGATGGGGACCACCACCCCAGTCTGCCAGTCCACAGGTACTGCCCCTGATCTCCACGCAACATTGCAGAGGCGTGTCAACCAGGACAGCCCTACAACGTCCAGAGCCTTCAGGAACTCGGGGCGGACCTCATCAACACCAGGGGCTCTGCCACCAAGGAGTTGTTTAACTGCCTCAGTGACCTCGCCCCCGGAAATTGGCGGGTCATTCCCCTCATCCCCAGACTCTGCGCCCTCCTCGGAAGACGTGTCAGTGGGATTAAGGAGGTCCTCGAAGTATTCCTTCCACCGCCTGACAATTTTCTCAGTCGATGTCAGCAGCGCTCCGCCAGCACTATACACAGTGCAGGTAGAGCACCGCTTTCCCCTCCTGAGACTCCTGACGGTTTGCCAGAATCTCTTCGAGGCAGTCCGAAAGTCTTTTTCCATGGCCTCTCCGAACTCCTCCCACACCCGAGTTTTTGCTTCAGCCACTGCCCGAGCCGCATTCCGCTTGGCCTGTCAATACCTGTCAGCTGCTTCCTGAGTCCCACAGGCTAACCAAGCCTGATAGGACTCCTTCAGCCTGGTGGCTCCCTTCACCTCTGGTGTCCACCATTTGGTTCGGGGATTACCACCACGGCAGGCACCAACCACCTTGCGGCCGCAGCTCAATGCAGCAGCTTCGGCAATGGAGACGCTGAACATGGTCCATTCGGACTCAATGTCCCCAGTCTCCCTCGGAATGCTGTTGAAGCTCTGCCAGAGGTGTGCGTTGAAGATCTCGCGGACTGGGGCCTCTGCTAGACGTTCCCAGCACACCCTCACTACGCGTTTAGGTGCACCAGGTCTGTCCAGCGTCCTCCCCCGCCACCTGATCCAACTCACCACCAGGTGGTGATCAGTTGACAGCTCAGCCCCTCTCTTTACCCGAGTGTCCAGAACATATGGTCGCAGGTCTGCTGATGCGATTACAAAATCGATCATCGACCTATGGCCTAGAGCATCCTGGTGCCACGTGCACTTATGGACACTCTTATATTCGAACAGGGTGTTCGTTATGGCCAAACTGTGGTTAGCACAGAAGTCCAATAACAAAGCACCGCTCGGGTTCAGATCAGGGAGGCAGTTCCTCCCAATCACGCCCCTCCAGGTCTCGCTGTCATTACCCACGTGAGCATTGAAGTCTCCCAGCAGGACAACAGAGTCTCCAGGTGGAGCACCCTCCAGCACCCCCCCCCCAGGGACTCTAAGAAGGCTGGGTACTCTGAACTGCCACTCGGCGCATAAGCGCAGATGACAGTCAGGACCCGTTCCCCGACCCTAAGGCGCAGGGAACAAACCCTCTCGTCCACCGGGAAAAACCCCAACGTACCGGCAGCAAGCAGAGGGGATATTAGAATACCCACCCCAGCCCGCCGCCTCTCACCAGGGGCAACTCCAGACTGAGACAGAGTCCAGCCCCTCTCCAGGAGACTGGTTCCAGAGCCCAAGCCATGTGTATAGGTGAGCCCGACTATATCTAGCCGGTACCTCTCAACCTCACGCACTAACTCAGGCTCCTTCCCCACCAGAGAGGTGACATTCCATGTCCCTATTGCCAGTCTTGGCAGCCGGGGGTCAGTCCGCCAGGGCCTCCGCTCCTGGCCGCCACCCGGCACACAATGCACCCGACCCCTATGGCGCCTCCTGCGGGTGGTGGGCCTGCGGGAGGATGGGCCCATGTCTCCTCTTCGGGCTGTGCCCGGCCGGGCCCCATGGACTAAGGCCCGGCCACCAGACGCTTGCCCTCGGGCACCCTCCCCGGGCCTGGCTCCAGGGCGGGGCCCCGGTAACCCTATCCCGGGCAGGGTAAACTGTTCCCTCTGTGTCCTTTTCATAAGGGTCTTATGAATCGCTCTTTGTCTGGTCCCTCACCCAGGGCCAATTTGCCATGGGAGACCCTACCAGGGGGCAAAAGCCCCCCAGACAACATAGCCCCTGGGATCCCTGGGACACACAAACCCCTCCACCACGATAAGGTAGCGATTCAAGGAGGGGACCAATGTTGGGCAATTAATTATTTAGTTATGGAAACAAAGTTTTGCAGCTGTTTACCTAAAAATGCAGCCAAGGCGTTTTTAAACAAACATTTCAAACTATTTACAGAACAATCAGCTGTTCTGCATCAAATTATTTGTGCCACTCCAAAAATAATTTGTGTCCACTATGAGATGAAGGAGAACAACAGCCTGATACCTGCAGGCCTGACAGCAGCAGATGTATCACTGCTGTAACACCTGTAACACTCAGCAGGCGCCTCATTGTTCTGACACACAACAAAACTATTGGCTACACTACACACTAACTACACACTAACTACACAAGATTTGTGCTAAACGTCTCAAATCTCTCACATCTCAAACACGCCGTCACTCCTAAAACGTCCTCCTCCCTAAACAACTAAATGCCATGTTGCCATATCATTTTTTGATTGGTCGACATGGTACATTTTTCCACCAATAGGAAAGGGAGAGGGGAGGGGTTTGGTGTTGTTTTTGCTCGCAGGCTTTCGAGCGTTTTCCTTATAAAACGCCGTTTTCACCGTTTCTTCCTGCAGTAAATATAAACAACGACAGTATTCAGGAAGAAAACCAAACATTGCAGATATTTTTATCATAACTCTGGTTTTACGTGGCCGATCAACACAATTTAAAAACTGGTATAAAGTCCACACTTTGTCCGTCAGTTGTTCCGTCTGTGCTGCTCACATCTCCAATGGTTGTACACGTTGTCATTAACGTGGCTTCACTCCACATCAGCCGCTTTGCTAAAACACCGGTGTCGCACATAAGGACGCTGTCATAGCCTGTCAGCGACGTTGATCAGCTGCGTATATACGAATGTGAATCGCATCATTGGCTGGACTTTGGGATAAGGTGGCATCGTTCTGATCACATACGGGAGCAGCCAGTCACTGACTAACACTGCAGAACAGGATTGTTAAAGTTTAATTTTAATTTCAGCGCAGGTTAGATTTTTTTTTTTTGTGCGCAACGCAGATTTTCTGTGCGCAGAGGCCGAGCCAGCAGTGCGCAATTGCGATGTATGACTCGGGGGTGTTGATTCATTTAAACTAACCTAACTATCCTGCTGTAAGCAGGTTTGTGTGAAGCCGAGTAAAACTATTTGTGTATCAGTTATTAATTCATGTGGGTAACAGAGACTTTGTGGATTATTAAACATTCTCTTGTTTTTTGACTGTTTGGGTGCTGACACAGTCTCTACGGGCAGAAGCTGCAGAGAGGCGTGTAAGACTGCTTCCTGTACCCAACTCTGGATAGTCACATTTTGGTGGGTTTAAGAAACAAACAAACTGTTTGATTTGATTTACCTTTATTAGTCCCACAAGGGGAAATTTCATAAGGCTGCCGACCTATTGCACGCAATGGCGGTGCCATCTCACCCTCCGACCATACGTACATTACACAAAACATCACATGGGGAAGACGTACACAATCATACAGAGTACAACATGCAGTGAAATGTCTTGTGTCTGAGCGACAGACAGGCTGCAGATGTAGCCGCAGGACCCTTACTGGATACTGGGTGGGAATCAAACTTGTGACTCGTGCTGCAAAGGTGTGTAGTCTTACCACTACACCAGGAGTGTCAAACCTCAGTCCTCGAGGGCCAGCATCCTGCTTGTTTTTGAGATATCCCTGTGCACATCCAGCTGCAGCTCGGTATTATATTATTTTGGTGAGTGTATGTGATGTGTTGGTTTGTTTGTTAGTACGGACATACTGCAAATCAATTTCCCGTTAGGGACAATAAAGTTATCATTGACCATTGTCTATTCAATCAGGCCATCTCTAAAAATGACAGCTGCTCCATCCAAAGTGAGCGGATAATAGGGGAACTCTCTGGGGAAAACCTAGTGTTGTTAGGACAGATGACATCCATCCCAGAACATGCGGTTAAACATGTCACCCCTGGTCGTAGGAGAGCAGAGAAAACTGCAGTCTGCCACAGAGCAGCTACATGTCAGTGTGATGGTAGCACTGGTCCCAAAGTTTGCATGTACCATATCAGCGCCTTGCTTTTCTGTTTATCCCCACATAACCTGCAGACTGCTGGCACAGGCATTAACTACCTTGGGTAAAAAATAAAGATGATAATGCTGAAATGCCAAAATAAAAGTAGCGAGCATCAAACACGCGACAGATTCTGTGGTCCAGAGAGATTCTAGAAACAAGGAGCCTTAATTTCTTCTCTTCATGCAGTTTGTTCAGTCCCCTCCATCCAGTCTTATGCAGAATGTCCCCTAATGAAAGCACTTTGGAAATGTGAGCTGATATCCATCTACAAAACGCATTTTACGTGTTCCCATTTATCATGGGATGGTTTGTGTGGCATGTTGCTGACGTGAAGAAAGGTTTTCCCAAAGTGAACTTGAGGACAGTGGAAATAATTTCCAGTTAAGGTTCCTGGTGCATAATAATCTAAAGTTCAAAGAACATCGAATAACGGTCAGTAATTGGGAAGTAAATAAATGATGAGAACCTAAGATGAATGTTTCATGTCCTGAAGAGGTCATGTTGAATGTGTTCCTGCTAAAAAAGGAAAGCTCTTTCATAATAAGACATTTAGTGCTTCAGGCCATAAAATAATCAGCCTCTCTACTTGTATTTGGCTGTGTGGTTAAATCTGTAGTTTGTGCAGGTGGCAACGCTGCAGTGACAGGAATGACTGTGGAGCTACTTACTGATATTGCACATTAAACACGTATTAACTTCCTTTTTGAGGGGGGAGAAGATCAGATGGCTTAAAGCCCAGCTAAAATGAAAATCTGTTTAAACCTTATTTTCTGTTCTTTTCAATACAAATGTTTTCTGTATTTCTGCTGCGTCAGCACCGATAATGAAACAGAAACTGAAGCCAGTGATCAACTGTCTAAAACCAGCATGAATTTAATGGTTGGCAGTGGGTAAGTAATTAGTGGTGATTATATAGGAGCAGTGGCGTGTCTAGAAAATGTTTGTTGGGGGGGCCAGGTAGGGGCACAGATTTGGAGAAGGGTGGCAGATGTAATTGGCAGATAATGTTAAAAAAAAAATCTACCAACCGTTAACCATAATTCAATAATCCTGTAAACCTAACAACCAAATGCACTTTTAACTCTTATTAGAATGAGATTTTAACCACCACGGTGCAAAGTTTTTAGATACTGCGTTGATAAAGTACAAGAGATACAATCAGTGCTCTGTCAGTGTTTATTATTATTATTATGTTAACTTTATTTGCCTATTTAAAAAAGGCAGATTAAAAAAAGAAGATAATCTTCTCACAAACTGGTGTTTGATTTTGAAACAGGAAAAAAGTGGGGAAACAACTGAAAAGACTAACATTTGAATAAAACCTGAAAGCAAGTAAATACTTTCTATGCTGCCTTATGGTAAACTCTGGTAATATTGATAAAGAGCAACACTGGCTGATGATGAAATCCAGTCAGCTGGCATGGTGACGCTGCCAGTATTAACCTGCAGGGCTGGACTGGGACAGAAAATCGGGCATTTTCACTACAGACCGACCCACCAGGTATTAAAGCCAATGTGAGTGAAGTTGGCCCCCCCACCTTCTTCAAATCCAACAAAAGTTTGTGCTGCAAAAATTTTCGTTTGTGCTACTAACATTTTAAAGATATTAATAAAGATTTCTAGAGGTCAGAGGTCAACCAGCCCCCCCACATTAATTAAATCAAACAAAATGGGTGTCAATCAACTGTGCTACGTTTGTGCTGGTTTGTGCTGCTAAAATTTTCGTTTGTGCTGCTTCTGTTTTAAAGATATTAATGAAAATGTAAAGGTCAAAAGGTCAACCAGCCCCCCCATATTAATGGAATCAAACAAAATTGATGTCAAACGTTTGTGCTGCTAACATTTTAAAATGTTTAATAAAATAACGTCTTGATGCGTGCTTAATCATCCAGGTAAGTAAATCCCAAAAGGTTGATTCTGTTCATCTGGACATTTTCAGTTGGAGAAACGTTTCGTCACTCATCCAGGTGACTTCTTCAGTCTCAGCTGACTGCAGGTTTCCCCAACCTTATAAACACATGTGAGTGAAATTGGCCCCCCTACCTTCTTCAAATCAAACAAAATTCATGTCAAACATTTGTCCTGCAAATTATTTTGTTTGTGCAGGTTATGTTTCCCTAATTTTGTAAACAATACATGTACAGTGAGAGAGATGTTACATCTGTCTTCACTTGCATCCCAGTCATAGAAGCGTTGGAGGTCGTTCATAAGAGATTACAGGATCATCCCAACCTCAGCAACAGGACCACTCTCAGCACTGATCAGTTGTGTTTGCTTTTGGAACTGTGTCTTAATTCCACCTATTTTGCATAAGGGTCAGTACAGGCAGAAATCTAGGTGTGCCATGGGTTCCCACAGGTAAACCAAACCAAAGTCACCAAACCAGTTCGTAAGCAGGTACAGGTGTGGCCAGAAGGGTCCTCAGAGGCACTGCTTTTCCACCACAGGCCGCCACACACGACAACACCACAGACTTTCAGGAATATACAGAAACTGTCACTGCCTACATCCCAAAATGCATCGATGATGTCACAGAGACCAGGACTATCACTGTCCGGGCCAATCAGAAACCATGGCTCACAGGTCAGGTTTAAATGCTCCTAAAGTTGAAAAATGCAAGCCTTCAGAGCCGGGAATTAGGTGAGTCTAAGAACAGCAAGGGCAAACCTGTCACGTGGCATCAGCTACAGCAAAGCTTCAGCGACAGCAGAGATACTTGGAGGCAGTGGCAAGGAATACAAACCATCACAGACTACAAGCCCACTCTACAGACCGTGGTGACACAATCCCCAGACAGTGTGTGGAGATCCCTCCACCATCATTACTGAACCCAAGAAGTCATCTATCTCCTGCTTTAAGGACTACCGTCCTGTCAAACTCACCTCCATCATTATTAAGTTAAGTGCTTTGAACGGTTAGTCATGCATCAAATCAAATTATTGCTTTCCCCCAACCTGGATCCATTTCAGTTCGCATACCGGTCAAAACGCTCAACCGATGATGGAATTTCAACTGCCCCTCACTCAGCCCTCACACATCTGAACACTAGAGACTCATATGTCAGAGTGCTGTTCATAGACTTCAGTTCAGCATTCAACACCATCATTCCCCAGCAACTCATTCACAAACTGGATCTGCTGGGGATCAGCACCTTGCTGTATAACGGGCTGCTAGATTTCTTGACAGGAAGACAGCAGACAGTACGGGTCAACAGCAACACCTCCAGCCCAAGAACACGGAATACGGGGGCTCCCCAAGGATGTGTGTTGAGCCCCCTTCTCTTCACTCTGCTGACCCACGACGAGATCTACTACAGGGGTGAAGTTAACCATCTGCCAGAGTGGTACAGCAACAACAACCTGTCCCTGAATGTGGAGAAGACCAACAGTGACTCTACTTCCTCTGCAAACTGAGAAGCACAAGAGATTCAACCCCCATTATGAGCACCTTCTACAGAGGCACAGTTGAGAGTATCCTCACCAGCTGCATCACTGTGTGGTATGACTCCTGCACTGGGTTCTGCAGGAAAAAATGACAACGGGTAGTGAGAGCAGCCGAGAGCATTGTGGGGACCTCTCTTGCCTCCCTCCCCAGGAGATCTACTGCACCTGCCTATCTGAAAGGTCCTCTCCATTACAGGTGACTCCACTCATACCTTCAACAGCGTCTTCAGTTTGCTGCCATCAGGAAGGATACTGAAGAGCCTCCGGACCAGAACCAGCAGACTGAGAGACAGCTTCGTCCATCGGGCTGTCAGGATGCCGACCATCTCTGAATCGAGAAGGGGGGCCCAAGGGTACATCTTTCGCCATCCTACAATGCTGTGATTGTAGCCATTCCCCACTTTCTGTGAATGGTACTCATGGCCATTAATCAGTAGGCTTTGATTAGTTGTCATTGATCAATGGTCATAAGAATTTGCATACTAACAATCATGGAACTAACCCCCCGGCACATTGTTCATTCAGTGGCGCTAGTTTCCTTCACTATGCAAATGTACTGTTTATAAGGTTGGAGAAACCTGCAGTCAGGGATAGCTCAGTAGGTAGAGTGGTGGCCCCATGATCGGAAGGTCGGGGGTTCGACTCCACTGAACGGCTACCCTGAGGTACCCCTGAGCAAGGTACCGTCCCTACACACTGCTCCCCGGGCGCTGCACTGGCGGCTGCCCACTGCTTCACTGAGTGAATGGGTTAAATGCAGAGGAACTATTTCCCTATGGGGACTAACACGCACACTTTACACACTTTACACTTTACAGCTGAGACTGAAGAAGTCACTTGGATGAGTGACGAAACGTTTCTCCAACTGAAAATGTCCAGATGAACAGAATCAACCTTTTGGGATTTACTTACCTGGATGATTAAGCACGCATCAAGACGTTATTTTATTAAAAATTTTTAAAATGTTAGCAGCACAAACAAACATTTTTGCAGCACAAACGTTTGACATCAATTTTGTTTGATTTGGGTAATGTGGGGGGGCTGGTTGACCTCTGATGACCTCTAGAAATTTCTATTAATATCTTTAAAATGATAGCAGCACAAACGAAAATTTTTGCAGCACAAACCAGCAAAAACGTAGCACAAACGTTTGATACCACTTTTGTTGGATTTGAAGAAGGTGGGGGGGCCAACTTCATTCACATTTAAAGCCACACCAATTTTTATATACTGCAGGAAAAAGGAAAAACAATCCTATGATGCAAATTTGCAAAGAAAGCAGCAGGTGCATCAAAATAAACTATTTCCAGCAGTGCAATTCAAGTTCTCAGCATCCCAGAAACTATTCAGAAAAGCATAAAGTCAAACATGACTTATAAAAACACCAGTATAGGCTTTTGAAGCCTACAAGTAAAAAAAAACAAACAAAAAAAAAAAAAAAACGACATTTTCCGCGAAAGTGACGTCACTTCCAGTTAAGGGCAGGAAATGGCGGACATGCGATCGTTTGCACTGACGTCTGTTTCACTGTGGGAAGTGTTACGAACAGCTGATCAGATCGGCAAAGCCTGTTTCTGGAATATTATGTTTTTGTTCCTGCAAGAGCTTTTTATGCAATTTTTGCAAAGCTTTATGTGGAAGGAAACCGTGACCGAGGACAAGCTGATGGCATAAGATGTAAGTACAACTCCTCCGGTTTCATAAGCAAAAAAAATTATTGCGCTAGCTTAGGTGGTTGCAGAGCTACAAGGATTTAAAAATAGTCACGCAAAACGGAGCGTGCCCGCTCCGACCGGCTTTAAAGGGTTAAATGATGCACTTTAGAACAACACGCAGCAACACCACATATGAGTGGGCAAGAGGTGTGGTGTCTTCACACCCCATCGGGGTGGGCGGCGGAGGGCTGGGGAGGAGGAGTTGGCCACCTAGCTCATTTTGCTTTATTTCTTTTTTCCCTCCTTTCAACAGGTGATCTTCTCTTAATATGGGGTGTGTGTGTGTGTGTGTGTGTGTGTGTGTGTGTGTGTGTGTGTGTGTGTGTGTGTGTGTGTGTGTGTGTGTGTGTGTTGGGGGTGCCCAGAGGGAGTGTTCGCCCAGGGCACCAAACAGGCTAGGACCGCCACTGTGCAGAAGTAATGTCTTTAAAGCAGAGTTTAAATGTAAAGTTCCCAAGATCTGTTTAAATCAATTTTAGGGACTTTTGGTCAGAGAAATAATTTAATGCAAGCCTGAGGAATTTTTAAATTTTATGTTTTCAGGTAAAAAGTCAGATATTTCTTCTTTGTCAGTGATCAGTAGTCGTCGTTCAGCGGCCTCAAAGAAAGCTCTGCATTTCACTTCAAAAGCCGACAGTATTCATCGTGTTCAGAAAGTGAATTTTCAAAGCTCTCGCTGAGAGTTACGTTCAGAACTCTGAGGGTTGAACCTCCTCAGTATAACCCTGTGTGACTTAAAAATGCTTTCTCTTGAATATCTCTTTCCAGAAGAGGTTTAGGGTTGTGTATAAGAGGCGGCTGCTCAAAGGTCATTTTGAATATTGAAATATTTGACCCAACTTCAGCTGTCATGTTCACCTCAGGCTGTGGGTCCGAGTGGCAGTGGGAAGACTTTTGTAAAAACGTGACAGAGCCAGAAAAGTAGCAGTGGATCAAGTCAAATACTCGTGTAACCAACTTCTCTTTATTTGTGCCAATAAACAAAAGCAGCTTATACAACACAAACGCAGTACTTTTCACAAACACTTCTACTGCTGTGCCAAGAAAAGTAGTCCTTCAAGTAAAAAGTATCAAGATCAAAACTCCTAACAGACCAAAAGACTAATACTGACATTTCAGTTTCATCTTGGTGCTGATATTTTGAGTATTTTGGTCCTTGGTTACTTCATTTCTGGAAATGTTCAAAAAGACTGTAAATGATGCCATGTCAGACCTGTTACTTTATGTAACTGATCAGGTAATGGAGTAAATGACACAATGATGGCGACTGGGAATCATACTACAGACTTAAGTCAGAGTCCCAGTGTGAAAGGAAAAGCTGGCTGAAGGCCGTCTTTGTTATTTAATAAAAACTGCAAGACTCAAACACATTTGAATTATTGCTCGCCAGTGATCAAAGCATCAGAATGGTAAGTCACCAGTGGAGTTTCCTTTCATACTCATGGGAAAACCATGGCATTTAACTGAAGTGTTTTATTGGTCGTCTCAGATAAAAACTGTGAAAAACTTTTAGTCGAACGACTAGAGAATGAGCGAGTAATCTTTAGCGGAGCTTTGCAGTATAAACAGCTGAGGCACAGCTAACTCCTGTCACAGCGCGAGGCGTTTCTGCTTCTTCACTCACGTCAGTTTATGACTGAACTAGTCAAAAATAAATAGCAGAAGCATATACTTGGACTCTTAGGTTCCATAGGAATATTTCTGTGTAATGCTTCTATGGACAGTTCTCATTTAGTTTTTATTATTCACTAATCTGGTGGACACGTTTTTGCTAAACAATAATTCCAGGACCTTTCTGACCAGCAGACCTGCTTTCAGGCTGAGCTTAGTCACAGCCCATCGCAGCTGATAAGGCTGAAACCACTCTGTACAACAGAGTTTTAGGATTTATAGTCTGTTTCTGGTCATTTCAGTTCAATAAAAGTATTTTCTAGTTGGTTGTGCAAAGTATCCCCTGCCAGCTGATGACTGATGTTCACTAAGATTGAAGAATATTTGAAGAAACCTCTCCAGCTGAAACCCTCAGCTGATTTAAATCAAATCTGTAACCTCGAAACATCCATCTAACAGTGTCGGAGTGTTAGGGCAGCCTGAAAATTCTCCTGGGCTGCTCGCGTGGAAATTTACAAAATCAACATTGAGATTGCGGACCCCCATAACGGCGCCAGCTGCAGGCCCAAGGCTGGAGCCGAACAATCACTCCCTGATAACGACTGTGTTACGGCTATTCTTCCCATCCCATGCAAGGACACCTGGATTGGCTGGAGGACTGTTTACTTAGCCTGATAGGCCGAAGGACACTGTCTCAGCTAAACTATGGACACGCGCACACACACACACTTACACTGATAAGCACTCACTCATTCCCCCTCCCTTTTCAACGCCTTCGATGCTTGTGCCCTACCGGGGAAGATGGCAGTCGACTGGACCAGCACAGATGCTGCAGGACCGGATGCGCTGTCTACACCGGCTCTCTCTTACCCTTTACCCGCCCCTGTTGCTTGTCTCGTGTTTCTATGGTGTATTGATAGTCATGTGCTTTTGTGCTGAGGTGTTTTTTCTGTTATCAAACTGTTCTCCCACTAGGAGCTCAGTCTGAGTGGAGTTTTTTTTTCTCCTCCTCTTACCTCATGTAGTGTATTTTCGTTGTTTTTTCCTATCAGCCTACCTTTCTGACATGTCTGCCCAATGTGATGTTTGTGTAAAGTTGGTCAGAAGGTTTGTAAGTGCGCATGCGCCATTAGCGTGCTGCCTGCTGTAACCCTAATTTCCCTCGGGATGAATAAAGTATTCTGATTCTGATGCTTTGTGCTGTGTTACAGCTGGAGGGGAAAACCTGCAAACAGATTCCAGAGGAAACCACAAGGGTTATGTTTCTCAGGGCCACCTCCCACGGCCCCTCTGAAAATCCACAGCCTCGTTAAAACTTTTAGTATAATCACAAAAACACCATTAACAAAAACTAAACGAATCAACTCGACTCTGGGTTTGATGGCTCAGGTTATCGTCCTTCCTGAAATCCACTCGTTCCTAAAATTAAGACGAGCTGAAAAGCAGCAGCTCTGTGGACACGTAGCAGTCTGTCAGGAGTCTCCATAAATATAATCTTTTTTTTTTTTTTTCTTCTTTTTTTTCCCGCCTGTCCCATTTGGTTCTTTAGCCATCAGAATTGTTGTCTGAAGACCAACAAGGATACCCAATGGATTTACTTTGCCAAATGGATCATCGTGGCATTGCCTTATTGGTCCATTTGGTCGATCTTTGTTTTTATTATTTATTATATTTTAATTTCAGATGTTACAGACGGGACAGACATGAGTGAGGGATAGGAAAGGGAGAAAGAAAGAGGAAGGAAAGGAAAAACAGAAGGGGAGAGGGACAGTGAGAAAGGGGGGGAGAAAAAAAATAAAAATCTCCTGGATCACCTGTTGAGAGAAGAATAGAAAACAAGCAAAAAAAGACAAAAAACAAAAACAAAAAACAAAGCAACATACTAAACACAACACCATCGCATTAATCTAGCTAAGTGTAAACAGCAGTAAATACTAAATATTCAATGTTGTTGTGCAGCACGCAGGACAGATGTGCTTCGAAGTAGCAGCCAAGCAAGGTGTAATTTGGGTCTACGAGCAGTGAACACCTGTGTGCATACCTGTGTGGATCAGCGCGCTTGTATTCCAAAGGTTTCTCCATGTAACGATCTGCTAGGGAGTGTGGGGGGGGCCACAGCCCCGTCCTCCAGGGTGTGAAGCAGGTATGGAGGAGATCAAAACTCCAGACATCCAGAGGCCCCCAGAACACAAGAGACCAAGGAAGACCAACAGAGGGGCAGCCGCGCCACTGTCCCAGAAAGAGCTGAGGAGAGTCCCAGATGAGGGTTCACTCAGCAGCCTCGGAGCAGAAGCCAGGGGGAGTTGCAGTGACGCGCCCGTGAGCTCCGCCGGCAGCCAGCTGTGCCTGAGTGACCGAGGCACCCCACCCCCGAAGGGGCCCGAGCGAGCCCCAGGCTCCAGGCCCCGATAAGCGGCCGCCAAGGAGTGAGCCGGTGTGTACCTGGACGCCCACCCCCAGACACAAAGAACCACCAACGCACCGACACCTGAGGGAGTCCGCCACTGGCAGGGGAAGTGGTGGTGGGTGGAGATAGGCCTCCAAACCTTGGAGGGCCTGAGGTGTCCCCAGAGAGGTGGCGTCTGATACCCAACCTGACATATAGACACAGACATACAGGAACACACAGACACAAACATCCATTCCCCCCCTCATGCTCTCATATGCACTTACTCCACACTCAACCAACGTGGAGACAGACATAAAGAGACGTTGTACACACGATCACACTCCCCAAGCGTACTCTACAAACCGGGTCTAGGTACCCTTGCCCCTGGAGGGGGGAACTGCACCCAGACCCAGGTGGTGTTACCCTTTTCCCTGCGGTGGGGAGAGGCAGACCACCCCGACTCCGTAGCAGCAGGGAGGCTCCACACTCCAGACCGCAGTCGGACGGCCAACTCCACCTAGCCCCCCCGCTCCAGCAGGCCGCAGAGAATGGGGGTGGGAGAAGACTCCAAACCTCCCTCCACCCGCTCATTGTAGTGTTGAT
Organism: Aulonocara sp. 'chitande type north' Nkhata Bay; assembly: GCF_057382095.1. Classification (NCBI taxonomy): domain Eukaryota; kingdom Metazoa; phylum Chordata; class Actinopteri; order Cichliformes; family Cichlidae; genus Aulonocara; species Aulonocara sp. 'chitande type north' Nkhata Bay. Next base: position 68,771,484 of record NC_141350.1, read on the forward strand.
GCATGTGTGTTCTAAGGTGCATTTAAAACCCAGGAGTCTGACAGCCTCGGAGGTCCAGCACTATCCACAGATACAGCGTCTGACAGCCTTTGCTTTGCCTGATTTTCTTTTTGGCGACCCAAAGGCACACACTCCCTGCGACTATTTTTCATATATGCATGGAGCTACCTGCCAGAGAGCAGCAGGTAAGCACATAGTCCCTCCTGCTAGCCCTCAATGTCTAAGTGTGTTTAAAATTGAGAGGTGGGCAACGACGCCAGGGGTGGGGTGTACACCCTGATGGTAATTTGGACTCCGTGATTGTGCCCACCCCCAAGATCCTATATGTATGTGTAATGAGAGTGTGAGTAATGTGAATGTCTAAGTTGTGGGATAAAATTGAGGCAGAGGCAGCCAGAAGGGGACAGAGGGGAGGGGGGGGGAGGGGGGGTAGCCTCCTCTGCACCCTGGTGACATACCCCTACTCTAAGGCCCTGCATGTGTGGGTGGTTGTGGTGGAGCGGGAAGAGAGAGGCAGCTGGAGATGGGGAGGGAAGGAAGGGAGGAGCAAGTGACTCCTCCCTGGGGCCAGCTCCCCCGCTGACCCCAGTAGGCACCCCCATACTCCGCGACCCGCCAGGGAAAGGGGGCCCAGGCCCATCCAGACCGGGGCCCAGTGCAGCAGCGCCCCCCGGCCCCACAGAGCCCGGGACAGTCCACCCAACCCCACCACAGAGAAAACTGCACCCACCCCACCATCCACTCATCTTCCAGACTACATGAGACAATAAACACCCAGGCTGAGATCTTCCTCCACCTCTCCTGTATCTCCCCCTCCTGCAGAGAGTTCCTGAAGAGAGGAAAGCTCCTGCAAGATGTGACAATCTCCCCCACCAGTTGAAGAGCCCCCCAGGTGGCTCGACGCACCGGCGGCACACTGCTCCAGGGCTGGGCCCCCATGCACCCACCCGCCCACAACCCCGGCAACACACCAACCAGGATCCAAGCCCCCGAGGCCCGGCCAGGGCCCCAGCCCAGAGACGGAGCGCCCCCAGAACCTCACGCCCATCCCGGACCCATCCAGGGGCAGCCAGGCTACCAGGTCAGTAACCCACGTCCGTCAGCACAGACCCTCCCCTAGCCCCGCTGCACACAGCCGCGCATGAAAGACTGTTGTATACCCTCTGGAGTTCGCTGAGATTTCGGAGGTCCAGCACTATCCACAGATACAGCGTCTGACAGCCTTTGCTTTGCCTGATTTTCTTTTTGGCGACCCAAAGGCACACACTCCCTAAAACTGTTTTTCATATATGCATGGAGCTACCTGCCAGAGAGCAGCAGGTAAGCGCATAGTCCCTCCTGCTAGCCCTCAATGTCTAAGTGTGTTTAAAATTGAGAGGTGGGCAACGACGCCAGGGGTGGGGTGTACACCCTGATGGTAATTTGGACTCCGTGATTGTGCCCACCCCCAAGATCCTATATGTATGTGTAATGAGAGTGTGAGTAATGTGAATGTCTAAGTTGTGGGATAAAATTGAGGCAGAGGCAGCCAGAAGGGGACAGAGGGGAGGGGGGGGGGGAGGGGGGGTAGCCTCCTCTGCACCCTGGTGACATACCCCTACTCTAAGGCCCTGCATGTGTGGGTGGTTGTGGTGGAGCGGGAAGAGAGAGGCAGCTGGAGATGGGGAGGGAAGGAAGGGAGGAGCAAGTGACTCCTCCCTGGGGCCAGCTCCCCCGCTGACCCCAGTAGGCACCCCCATACTCCGCGACCCGCCAGGGAAAGGGGGCCCAGGCCCATCCAGACCGGGGCCCAGTGCAGCAGCGCCCCCCGGCCCCACAGAGCCCGGGACAGTCCACCCAACCCCACCACAGAGAAAACTGCACCCACCCCACCATCCACTCATCTTCCAGACTACATGAGACAATAAACACCCAGGCTGAGATCTTCCTCCACCTCTCCTGTATCTCCCCCTCCTGCAGAGAGTTCCTGAAGAGAGGAAAGCTCCTGCAAGATGTGACAATCTCCCCCACCAGTTGAAGAGCCCCCCAGGTGGCTCGACGCACCGGCGGCACACTGCTCCAGGGCTGGGCCCCCATGCACCCACCCGCCCACAACCCCGGCAACACACCAACCAGGATCCAAGCCCCCGAGGCCCGGCCAGGGCCCCAGCCCAGAGACTGAGCGCCCCCAGAACCTCACGCCCATCCCGGACCCATCCAGGGGCAGCCAGGCTACCAGGTCAGTAACCCACGTCCGTCAGCACAGACCCTCCCCTAGCCCCGCTGCACACAGCCGCGCATGAAAGACTGTTGTATACCCTCTGGAGTTCGCTGAGATTTCGGAGGTCCAGCACTATCCACAGATACAGCGTCTGACAGCCTTTGCTTTGCCTGATTTTCTTTTTGGCGACCCAAAGGCACACACTCACTAAAACTGTTTTTCATATATGCATGGAGCTACCTGCCAGAGAGCAGCAGGTAAGCGCATAGTCCCTCCTGCTAGCCCTCAATGTCTAAGTGTGTTTAAAATTGAGAGGTGGGCAACGACGCCAGGGGTGGGGTGTACACCCTGATGGTAATTTGGACTCCGTGATTGTGCCCACCCCCAAGATCCTATATGTATGTGTAATGAGAGTGTGAGTAATGTGAATGTCTAAGTTGTGGGATAAAATTGAGGCAGAGGCAGCCAGAAGGGGACAGAGGGGAGGGGGGGGGGGGGGGGGTAGCCTCCTCTGCACCCTGGTGACATACCCCTACTCTAAGGCCCTGCATGTGTGGGTGGTTGTGGTGGAGCGGGAAGAGAGAGGCAGCTGGAGATGGGGAGGGAAGGAAGGGAGGAGCAAGTGACTCCTCCCTGGGGCCAGCTCCCCCGCTGACCCCAGTAGGCACCCCCATACTCCGCGACCCGCCAGGGAAAGGGGGCCCAGGCCCATCCAGACCGGGGCCCAGTGCAGCAGCGCCCCCCGGCCCCACAGAGCCCGGGACAGTCCACCCAACCCCACCACAGAGAAAACTGCACCCACCCCACCATCCACTCATCTTCCAGACTACATGAGACAATAAACACCCAGGCTGAGATCTTCCTCCACCTCTCCTGTATCTCCCCCTCCTGCAGAGAGTTCCTGAAGAGAGGAAAGCTCCTGCAAGATGTGACAATCTCCCCCACCAGTTGAAGAGCCCCCCAGGTGGCTCGACGCACCGGCGGCACACTGCTCCAGGGCTGGGCCCCCATGCACCCACCCGCCCACAACCCCGGCAACACACCAACCAGGATCCAAGCCCCCGAGGCCCGGCCAGGGCCCCAGCCCAGAGACGGAGCGCCCCCAGAACCTCACGCCCATCCCGGACCCATCCAGGGGCAGCCAGGCTACCAGGTCAGTAACCCACGTCCGTCAGCACAGACCCTCCCCTAGCCCCGCTGCACACAGCCGCGCATGAAAGACTGTTGTATACCCTCTGGAGTTCGCTGAGATTTCGGAGGTCCAGCACTATCCACAGATACAGCGTCTGACAGCCTTTGCTTTGCCTGATTTTCTTTTTGGCGACCCAAAGGCACACACTCCCTAAAACTGTTTTTCATATATGCATGGAGCTACCTGCCAGAGAGCAGCAGGTAAGCACATAGTCCCTCCTGCTAGCCCTCAATGTCTAAGTGTGTTTAAAATTGAGAGGTGGGCAACGACGCCAGGGGTGGGGTGTACACCCTGATGGTAATTTGGACTCCGTGATTGTGCCCACCCCCAAGATCCTATATGTATGTGTAATGAGAGTGTGAGTAATGTGAATGTCTAAGTTGTGGGATAAAATTGAGGCAGAGGCAGCCAGAAGGGGACAGAGGGGAGGGGGGGGGAGGGGGGGTAGCCTCCTCTGCACCCTGGTGACATACCCCTACTCTAAGGCCCTGCATGTGTGGGTGGTTGTGGTGGAGCGGGAAGAGAGAGGCAGCTGGAGATGGGGAGGGAAGGAAGGGAGGAGCAAGTGACTCCTCCCTGGGGCCAGCTCCCCCGCTGACCCCAGTAGGCACCCCCATACTCCGCGACCCGCCAGGGAAAGGGGGCCCAGGCCCATCCAGACCGGGGCCCAGTGCAGCAGCGCCCCCCGGCCCCACAGAGCCCGGGACAGTCCACCCAACCCCACCACAGAGAAAACTGCACCCACCCCACCATCCACTCATCTTCCAGACTACATGAGACAATAAACACCCAGGCTGAGATCTTCCTCCACCTCTCCTGTATCTCCCCCACCAGTTGAAGAGCCCCCCAGGTGGCTCGACGCACCGGCGGCACACTGCTCCAGGGCTGGGCCCCCATGCACCCACCCGCCCACAACCCCGGCAACACACCAACCAGGATCCAAGCCCCCGAGGCCCGGCCAGGGCCCCAGCCCAGAGACGGAGCGCCCCCAGAACCTCACGCCCATCCCGGACCCATCCAGGGGCAGCCAGGCTACCAGGTCAGTAACCCACGTCCGTCAGCACAGACCCTCCCCTAGCCCCGCTGCACACAGCCGCGCATGAAAGACTGTTGTATACCCTCTGGAGTTCGCTGAGATTTCGGAGGTCCAGCACTATCCACAGATACAGCGTCTGACAGCCTTTGCTTTGCCTGATTTTCTTTTTGGCGACCCAAAGGCACACACTCCCTAAAACTGTTTTTCATATATGCATGGAGCTACCTGCCAGAGAGCAGCAGGTAAGCGCATAGTCCCTCCTGCTAGCCCTCAATGTCTAAGTGTGTTTAAAATTGAGAGGTGGGCAACGACGCCAGGGGTGGGGTGTACACCCTGATGGTAATTTGGACTCCGTGATTGTGCCCACCCCCAAGATCCTATATGTATGTGTAATGAGAGTGTGAGTAATGTGAATGTCTAAGTTGTGGGATAAAATTGAGGCAGAGGCAGCCAGAAGGGGACAGAGGGGAGGGGGGGGGGGGAGGGGGGGTAGCCTCCTCTGCACCCTGGTGACATACCCCTACTCTAAGGCCCTGCATGTGTGGGTGGTTGTGGTGGAGCGGGAAGAGAGAGGCAGCTGGAGATGGGGAGGGAAGGAAGGGAGGAGCAAGTGACTCCTCCCTGGGGCCAGCTCCCCCGCTGACCCCAGTAGGCACCCCCATACTCCGCGACCCGCCAGGGAAAGGGGGCCCAGGCCCATCCAGACCGGGGCCCAGTGCAGCAGCGCCCCCCGGCCCCACAGAGCCCGGGACAGTCCACCCAACCCCACCACAGAGAAAACTGCACCCACCCCACCATCCACTCATCTTCCAGACTACATGAGACAATAAACACCCAGGCTGAGATCTTCCTCCACCTCTCCTGTATCTCCCCCTCCTGCAGAGAGTTCCTGAAGAGAGGAAAGCTCCTGCAAGATGTGACAATCTCCCCCACCAGTTGAAGAGCCCCCCAGGTGGCTCGACGCACCGGCGGCACACTGCTCCAGGGCTGGGCCCCCATGCACCCACCCGCCCACAACCCCGGCAACACACCAACCAGGATCCAAGCCCGAGGCCCGGCCAGGGCCCCAGCCCAGAGACGGAGCGCCCCCAGAACCTCACGCCCATCCCGGACCCATCCAGGGGCAGCCAGGCTACCAGGTCAGTAACCCACGTCCGTCAGCACAGACCCTCCCCTAGCCCCGCTGCACACAGCCGCGCATGAAAGACTGTTGTATACCCTCTGGAGTTCGCTGAGATTTCGGAGGTCCAGCACTATCCACAGATACAGCGTCTGACAGCCTTTGCTTTGCCTGATTTTCTTTTTGGCGACCCAAAGGCACACACTCCCTAAAACTGTTTTTCATATATGCATGGAGCTACCTGCCAGAGAGCAGCAGGTAAGCGCATAGTCCCTCCTGCTAGCCCTCAATGTCTAAGTGTGTTTAAAATTGAGAGGTGGGCAACGACGCCAGGGGTGGGGTGTACACCCTGATGGTAATTTGGACTCCGTGATTGTGCCCACCCCCAAGATCCTATATGTATGTGTAATGAGAGTGTGAGTAATGTGAATGTCTAAGTTGTGGGATAAAATTGAGGCAGAGGCAGCCAGAAGGGGACAGAGGGGAGGGGGGGGGGGGGGGTAGCCTCCTCTGCACCCTGGTGACATACCCCTACTCTATGGCCCTGCATGTGTGGGTGGTTGTGGTGGAGCGGGAAGAGAGAGGCAGCTGGAGATGGGGAGGGAAGGAAGGGAGGAGCAAGTGACTCCTCCCTGGGGCCAGCTCCCCCGCTGACCCCAGTAGGCACCCCCATACTCCGCGACCCGCCAGGGAAAGGGGGCCCAGGCCCATCCAGACCGGGGCCCAGTGCAGCAGCGCCCCCCGGCCCCACAGAGCCCGGGACAGTCCACCCAACCCCACCACAGAGAAAACTGCACCCACCCCACCATCCACTCATCTTCCAGACTACATGAGACAATAAACACCCAGGCTGAGATCTTCCTCCACCTCTCCTGTATCTCCCCCTCCTGCAGAGAGTTCCTGAAGAGAGGAAAGCTCCTGCAAGATGTGACAATCTCCCCCACCAGTTGAAGAGCCCCCCAGGTGGCTCGACGCACCGGCGGCACACTGCTCCAGGGCTGGGCCCCCATGCACCCACCCGCCCACAACCCCGGCAACACACCAACCAGGATCCAAGCCCCCGAGGCCCGGCCAGGGCCCCAGCCCAGAGACGGAGCGCCCCCAGAACCTCACGCCCATCCCGGACCCATCCAGGGGCAGCCAGGCTACCAGGTCAGTAACCCACGTCCGTCAGCACAGACCCTCCCCTAGCCCCGCTGCACACAGCCGCGCATGAAAGACTGTTGTATACCCTCTGGAGTTCGCTGAGATTTCGGAGGTCCAGCACTATCCACAGATACAGCGTCTGACAGCCTTTGCTTTGCCTGATTTTCTTTTTGGCGACCCAAAGGCACACACTCCCTAAAACTGTTTTTCATATATGCATGGAGCTACCTGCCAGAGAGCAGCAGGTAAGCGCATAGTCCCTCCTGCTAGCCCTCAATGTCTAAGTGTGTTTAAAATTGAGAGGTGGGCAACGACGCCAGGGGTGGGGTGTACACCCTGATGGTAATTTGGACTCCGTGATTGTGCCCACCCCCAAGATCCTATATGTATGTGTAATGAGAGTGTGAGTAATGTGAATGTCTAAGTTGTGGGATAAAATTGAGGCAGAGGCAGCCAGAAGGGGACAGAGGGGAGGGGGGGGGGGGTAGCCTCCTCTGCACCCTGGTGACATACCCCTACTCTAAGGCCCTGCATGTGTGGGTGGTTGTGGTGGAGCGGGAAGAGAGAGGCAGCTGGAGATGGGGAGGGAAGGAAGGGAGGAGCAAGTGACTCCTCCCTGGGGCCAGCTCCCCCGCTGACCCCAGTAGGCACCCCCATACTCCGCGACCCGCCAGGGAAAGGGGGCCCAGGCCCATCCAGACCGGGGCCCAGTGCAGCAGCGCCCCCCGGCCCCACAGAGCCCGGGACAGTCCACCCAACCCCACCACAGAGAAAACTGCACCCACCCCACCATCCACTCATCTTCCAGACTACATGAGACAATAAACACCCAGGCTGAGATCTTCCTCCACCTCTCCTGTATCTCCCCCTCCTGCAGAGAGTTCCTGAAGAGAGGAAAGCTCCTGCAAGATGTGACAATCTCCCCCACCAGTTGAAGAGCCCCCCAGGTGGCTCGACGCACCGGCGGCACACTGCTCCAGGGCTGGGCCCCCATGCACCCACCCGCCCACAACCCCGGCAACACACCAACCAGGATCCAAGCCCGAGGCCCGGCCAGGGCCCCAGCCCAGAGACGGAGCGCCCCCAGAACCTCACGCCCATCCCGGACCCATCCAGGGGCAGCCAGGCTACCAGGTCAGTAACCCACGTCCGTCAGCACAGACCCTCCCCTAGCCCCGCTGCACACAGCCGCGCATGAAAGACTGTTGTATACCCTCTGGAGTTCGCTGAGATTTCGGAGGTCCAGCACTATCCACAGATACAGCGTCTGACAGCCTTTGCTTTGCCTGATTTTCTTTTTGGCGACCCAAAGGCACACACTCCCTAAAACTGTTTTTCATATATGCATGGAGCTACCTGCCAGAGAGCAGCAGGTAAGCGCATAGTCCCTCCTGCTAGCCCTCAATGTCTAAGTGTGTTTAAAATTGAGAGGTGGGCAACGACGCCAGGGGTGGGGTGTACACCCTGATGGTAATTTGGACTCCGTGATTGTGCCCACCCCCAAGATCCTATATGTATGTGTAATGAGAGTGTGAGTAATGTGAATGTCTAAGTTGTGGGATAAAATTGAGGCAGAGGCAGCCAGAAGGGGACAGAGGGGAGGGGGGGGGGGTAGCCTCCTCTGCACCCTGGTGACATACCCCTACTCTAAGGCCCTGCATGTGTGGGTGGTTGTGGTGGAGCGGGAAGAGAGAGGCAGCTGGAGATGGGGAGGGAAGGAAGGGAGGAGCAAGTGACTCCTCCCTGGGGCCAGCTCCCCCGCTGACCCCAGTAGGCACCCCCATACTCCGCGACCCGCCAGGGAAAGGGGGCCCAGGCCCATCCAGACCGGGGCCCAGTGCAGCAGCGCCCCCCGGCCCCACAGAGCCCGGGACAGTCCACCCAACCCCACCACAGAGAAAACTGCACCCACCCCACCATCCACTCATCTTCCAGACTACATGAGACAATAAACACCCAGGCTGAGATCTTCCTCCACCTCTCCTGTATCTCCCCCTCCTGCAGAGAGTTCCTGAAGAGAGGAAAGCTCCTGCAAGATGTGACAATCTCCCCCACCAGTTGAAGAGCCCCCCAGGTGGCTCGACGCACCGGCGGCACACTGCTCCAGGGCTGGGCCCCCATGCACCCACCCGCCCACAACCCCGGCAACACACCAACCAGGATCCAAGCCCCCGAGGCCCGGCCAGGGCCCCAGCCCAGAGACGGAGCGCCCCCAGAACCTCACGCCCATCCCGGACCCATCCAGGGGCAGCCAGGCTACCAGGTCAGTAACCCACGTCCGTCAGCACAGACCCTCCCCTAGCCCCGCTGCACACAGCCGCGCATGAAAGACTGTTGTATACCCTCTGGAGTTCGCTGAGATTTCGGAGGTCCAGCACTATCCACAGATACAGCGTCTGACAGCCTTTGCTTTGCCTGATTTTCTTTTTGGCGACCCAAAGGCACACACTCCCTAAAACTGTTTTTCATATATGCATGGAGCTACCTGCCAGAGAGCAGCAGGTAAGCGCATAGTCCCTCCTGCTAGCCCTCAATGTCTAAGTGTGTTTAAAATTGAGAGGTGGGCAACGACGCCAGGGGTGGGGTGTACACCCTGATGGTAATTTGGACTCCGTGATTGTGCCCACCCCCAAGATCCTATATGTATGTGTAATGAGAGTGTGAGTAATGTGAATGTCTAAGTTGTGGGATAAAATTGAGGCAGAGGCAGCCAGAAGGGGACAGAGGGGAGGGGGGGGGGTAGCCTCCTCTGCACCCTGGTGACATACCCCTACTCTAAGGCCCTGCATGTGTGGGTGGTTGTGGTGGAGCGGGAAGAGAGAGGCAGCTGGAGATGGGGAGGGAAGGAAGGGAGGAGCAAGTGACTCCTCCCTGGGGCCAGCTCCCCCGCTGACCCCAGTAGGCACCCCCATACTCCGCGACCCGCCAGGGAAAGGGGGCCCAGGCCCATCCAGACCGGGGCCCAGTGCAGCAGCGCCCCCTGGCCCCACAGAGCCCGGGACAGTCCACCCAACCCCACCACAGAGAAAACTGCACCCACCCCACCATCCACTCATCTTCCAGACTACATGAGACAATAAACACCCAGGCTGAGATCTTCCTCCACCTCTCCTGTATCTCCCCCTCCTGCAGAGAGTTCCTGAAGAGAGGAAAGCTCCTGCAAGATGTGACAATCTCCCCCACCAGTTGAAGAGCCCCCCGGCGGCACCCTGCTCCAGGGCCGGGCCCCCATGCACCCACCCGCCCACAACCCCGGCAACACACCAACCAGGATCCAAGCCCCCGAGGCCCGGCCCGGGTCCCAGCCCAGAGACTGAGCGCCCCCAGAACCTCACGCCCATCCCGGACCCACCCAGGGCCAGCCAGGCTACCAGGTCAGTAACCCACGTCCGTCAGCACAGACCCTCCCCTAGCCCCGCTGCACACAGCCGCGAGGAAACAGTCACCTGAGAGCCAACAGAGCCCCCAACCGGACATGACCGCTACCCCGGGTTGAGCCCCCCAAGGAAGATGCCTCCGGGGAACCCCCCGACGCCCTAAGCCTGTCCCTACCCCCACACCAATCACAACAGTGAAGGCGGGACCAAATTATGACCCCCCACCCCCACTAGGTTTTCAAAGGAGCCCAGAGCAATTGATCTGATGTGGTGGCAGAGGCTGTATCAAGACTAATGTAATCTAATAGATAATTTCTATATTGGTTAGAATTAAGATTATTTTTATTTTTCCAGTTCATGAGGACTGTTTTCTTGGCTATGCATAGGGCAGTGAAAACCATATGGGCGATATTCTTTTCTGAAGTGACATTATCTAAGCTGCCCAACAAACACACTAAGGGGGAGGTTGGAATGTTACATTTCAGACACTTCGATAAGTCTTCACATATCTCGCGCCAAAACTTCTGAACTGGTGGACAGAACCAAAGAGCGTGGATGTAATTGTCTGGTGTATTGCCTTGACAGTGTGAGCAGTTGTTGGAAGATGTAAAGCCCATCTTGAACATCCGATGACCTGTATAGTGCACTCTATGTAGTATTTTGTATTGTATTAATTGCAGACTGGGATTTTTAATTAATTTAAAGGTTTTTAAGCAAATCTGAGACCAGAAGTTTTGGTCTAAGCTGACTGATAAATCTGCTTCCCACTTTGCAATAGGAAGGGATATTGATTCATCTGTTTTAGAAAGTGTTCTGTATATTTTAGATAATTTGGGGGATTTAAGAGTAAGAAAATGTGCCGCACTTAGTGGTGTTTGTAATTCAACTTGACTGAGGTTAAATTTCTTTTTTACTATGGATTTAATTTGTTGATATTCTAAAAACCTTGTCTTGTTGATCCCATATTGTGCAACTAGTCTGTCAAATGGAATAAATTCTGTTCCCTCTAATATATGTTCTAAGTATTTAATTCCTTTACAACTCCATTCTGGGAAATTAATCATATTATTGTTTTGTAATATGTCAGGGTTGTTCCAGATAGGTGTACGTTTGCATGGGATTAATGAAGACTCCGTTATTTTTAGAAACTCCCACCATGCTGTCAGAGAAAAGCTGATGTTGATGCTTTTAAAGCATTCATGTCTTTTGATGTTTGAGCTAATAAATGGTAGGTCTGAAATCTCTAGATCCTTGCATAGTGCCTGTTCAACATCTAGCCAGGGCTCAACTAAGAAGGTATGATTTAACCATTCTGAGATGAACTGAAGCCTGTTGGCTAAGAAGTATTGGTGAAAATTAGGCAGATCTAATCCTCCTCTATCCTTGGTTCTTTGTAGCGTTTTTAAGCTGATACGCGGGGGTTTATCTTTCCAAAGGAATTTGGAAATATATGAATCCAGAGATCTGAACCAATCTTGTGATGGTTTGTTAGGGATCATCAAAAATAAGTAATTTATTTTTGGCAAGATCATCATTTTTATAGTGGCGACCCTTCCCATGAGTGATATGGGTAAAGATTTCCATCTAGTCAGATCGCCTTCTACTTTCTTTAGAAGTGGGATGTGGTTTAATTTAGTTAAGTCTGAAAGCTTAGGAGAGACATTAATACCTAAATATTTAATATTTCCGGATTGCAGTGGGGCAGAGGAAGAATTATGGAAGGAGCAGTTAATGGGGAGAACTGTAGATTTTGGCCAGTTAATTGAATAATCTGAAACTCTTGAAAACCAGTTTATTAAAGTAATTACCTCAGAGAGGTTGGCTTGTGTGTTTTGCAGAAAAAGCAACACATCATCCGCATAGAGACTGATTTTATGTTCTATGTTCTTACATTTTATGCCCTTGATTGTTGTAGCCTGTCTAAATGCTGCTGCTAGAGGTTCGATAAAAATTGCAAACAGTGAAGGGGAGAGTGGGCATCCCTGCCTGGTGCCCCTCAGGAGACAGAAGCTGGAGGATGTCTGGTCATTTGTTCTGATACGAGCCGTTGGGGAATTGTATAATATTCTTATCCAGTTTATGAAAGAGTTTCCAAAACCAAATTTGTGTAAAGTTGCGAATAAAAATTTCCAGTTAACTCTGTCAAATGCTTTTTCTGCATCTAGAGATAATATTATGGTTTCGATGTTTTTATCGTATGAGTAGTCTATTAAATTAAGTAATCTACGAGTGTTTGTTGAGGAGTGCCGACCTTTTATGAAACCAGTTTGGTCAGGATGAATTAAGAGGGGGGTCATTTTCTCTAATCTCTTTGAGAGAGCTTTGCAGATTTTAAGGTCTACATTTAAAAGAGAAATTGGACGATAGCTTGAGGGAAATAAAGGGTCTTTGCCTGGTTTTAGCAGGAGACTAATGTTGGCAGAATTCATATTTGGTGGTAGTCTGCCATTTTCCTCGATTTCCTGCAACATGCTGTGGAATACTGGTGCCAAAATTATCCAGAATTCTTTGTAGAATTCTGCAGGGAAGCCGTCTGGACCTGGAGCCTTATTATTGGGCATACTTATCAGGGCTTCCTGGAGTTCACTTGGCGTCAGTGGCGAATCCAGTGCCATTGCTTGACTATCTAGTAATTTTGGAAGAGTTACGTTGTCAAGAAACAGATCAATTTCATTTTTAGATGGGTTTATTTGTGGTGAGTATAAAGTTTCATAGAAATCCCTAAAAATGTTGTTTATTCTTCCAGGATCATATATTATGTTCCCCGATAAATCTTTAGCAGCACATATAGTTGTTTTTTCTTTATTTTTAGCTGGTTAGCTAGAAATCGACCTGATTTGTTACTGTGTTCAAAATTCTGCAAGCGAAGTCTTTGTATAAGGAATTGTGTTTTTTTATTAATAGTTTCATTTAATTCTAGTTTTGTTTTGCATATTTTGTTCAATGTTTCCTGATCTTGGTGGGACGCGTAGGCTTCTTCTAGTGATTTGATGTTTTTTTCTAATTCCTGAATATTTTTGTTTTCTTTTTTCTTTTTATGTGATGAGAAAGAAATTATTTTACCTCTCATCACAGCTTTCCCTGCTTCCCATAGAACAGAAGCTGATGTTTCGGGAATGTCATTATAGTCCAAATATGAAGTCCATTCCTTTTTAAAATATTTAATAAAGTCTTCATCTTTAAGTAGTGATATATTAAATCTCCAGTTTTTTCTTGGCATAGTATTATTCTTGTGCATTAGTGTTAAAGATACAGGACCATGATCGCTGACAGCTATAGGATGAATCTCAGTGTCTGAAATGTCACACAGCAGTGAGCTGCTGACCAAAAAATAATCCAGACGAGAGTAGGAGTGATGGACATGTGAGAAAAAAGTATATTCCTTACTGGTGGGGTGAAGGGAGCGCCATGCATCGCAAAGACCAAAGTCGCTCATATACTGTTTGATTATATTTGTGGACTGCCAATTGCGCTGAGTTCCTGTTGTGTTGAGCCTATCCATGTCTTCATTTAGTCCAAGGTTGAGGTTACCGCCAAGAATGAGTGTGCAATCAAGGTGTTCAGAGAGTGCACTAAAAAATCCGTGGAAGAATGAGGGTTCATCAACATTTGGACTGTATATACTTACAATACATAGTTTTTTGTTCAATGTTGATAGTTTAATAATTAGAAATCTACCCTCTGGATCTATAACTGTATCGAGTATTGTAAAATTAACATTTTTATGTATTAAAATTGCTACTCCCCGTTGTCTAGAATTATAACAGGCTGCAAACACGTTAGGAAACTCAGGTGTTTTAAGTTCGTTTAAACCTGTGACAGGTCTGTGAGTTTCTTGTAATAAAACAACATCTGCCTGTAGTTTTTTAAGCTGGTTCAATATCTTTAACCTCTTTCCTCTGGTGCCAGCTCCATTTACATTCCATGTGACAAACCTCAGCATGCCCATAATTGTGTGTGTATGTCTAATGATGTACGCTGGGTGTTTCGTTTAGACAGGTGGAGAGAATGTAGAAACATCCCTTGTTTGTAAATAGAAAGAGAAAAAGAAGTGTGGTGAGAGGCCTGCCTTGCTTAAATTGCTTCTCCAGGTATTAGACCAATGTTTATCATCCAATTCCTCATTTTGGACTCGTTTCTCTGGCTCCCCATTTGTGCTTTGACTTCAGAGCAGGTTTGCATGACTGACAGTTTAACATAAATGTTTGAGCTCCTCTTCCTTCAAGATTTTGACCAACTCAAACTGAAGGTTAGAGCAGCAGATCTATTAGTTTTTATGAATGTTCTGACATCAGATCCAAAGGTGGGTGTGGGAACATAATGAACTGCATTTAGAGCCGTGTGCAGCCTGAGCTTCAGGGTCACAGGGACATATGCCGATTCTGACATCTGCCACTGGAAGACGCCATGTGACAAAATAAGGCCCCTTTCAGTTTATGGGAGCAAATTGCAAAGTTTGTGCAGAGTTTTCTTTAGCTCGGAGGAACATGATCTGCTTTCTCAGCATTAAGGTTTCACTTTCACATTTCCTCTAAACGTGCAACAGGAAGCATTTCCAGCCTGTCGGATCATGAATTTCATCTTTGAGGTTCTAGACAAACTCTGAATATAAGCTAGTGTGAAGTGGGTTTGTTTTTCTTCCATCTGCATGCACAAATTGTATTCCACTTATTTATCGGTTTATTTTATTAGACAAACAAATTGCCTAGAATTGCAAATTAAACCAATTCAGTTGCAAACTGATTGCAGTGTTGCCGTTTTGTCTTTAGAGCGATCATTCAAGATCACGAGCTCATTGCATGGTTTTGCTGCAGTCTTGATGGTTTTCCTGTAATAGCTAAAGTTCTAGTAAACCCTTCTTGACGGACCTTGAAAAGCAGGTTACCATGCAAAACACTGCAGCATGCATATTCATAATATTCACCCCTAGCTAGGCCTGTGATGGGAGACAAAGACTGAGTATTGAAATGAGGGACAAGGCCCTAGAGCAGAGTCAGACATAACCATGAGCGTGAGAAGGGCAAACTGAAGCACTCCCAAAGGACAGACCTATAAACCATCAGTGAACCAGCCGGGAACAGGTGAAGGCAATCACACATGTGATGCTAATGAGGGTGGGGCCAGCACTAACCTTCAAAATAAGATGTGAAGTAGCCACAATAGAAAAAAAATAAGTAGAAACAAAAGGAAAAATTAATAAATACATAAATATTAAAAGGACATTTTATTGTCCAGCAGAGCATTAAGAATATTCAACAGAAACTAAAGTATTGAAGCTCCCTGAAAATCTGCCCACCGATCACTTCAGGCTCTCAGATTTGAACCCACTAAAAAAAGATGTGAAGACAAACAAACTCCAACACCCAGTTTTCATGTACACACAATGAAAAAGCAGCAGAAATCATTTATTAATACATTTTTATGAATTGATTCTGAACCTTGCATGTTTTCCCTCTTTTTTATCCTGAAGTGGCTTTTTGGACTTTCCCTCCTTTGTTCCTTTTCCCTCCTCGTTACTGTCTCGTCGGAGCACCTGAGCCTTGTTATCCTCAGTGTGAGTCAAAAACATAAGCTTATGATAGCAAGGATAAAGACTTGTGGATGTTTTTGCATCTGTGTTGTAACTTGCTGTGATGTATCTACACCAGGTAACCAGTGTTTCCCCTCGCAGCAGCTTCCTCTTCTTTGTTCGTTTCTTTCAGATTTCCTTTCTGTTTAGTTTTGTTGGTTTTTTTCCAAAGTGAGTTTCTCGTGTGGCTTTCTGTGATTTTTCCTTCCCTCTTTTGCAGGAAGACCCTCGTTATTGTCTTGGTTGGGTTCACCTGTGCGTTGTTATCCCGCCTCCTGGAGCCGGTGTATTTAGTGTGGCTTCTCTCTCTGTCAGTCTTCAGCAGGTTGTTGTGTCTGTTGGGTCTTGCTGTTGCTTTGGGCCTTTTAGGCAGTATATAAGTTTGTGTTCTGCAGTGTTTATATAGAGGTTTTAATTTCTAAAGGCTTACCCACGGCCCATCTGCAAGCTGACAGCTGTGTTTCTCCCAAACAAAATAAATCTGCCCGTCCATCATTAGCAGGGACATAAAGACTCATACTGCGTCCTAAAGTTTGTCTTCCAGCATCAGAGTGAATCAAGACTGTTTTACAATACACCATGCAGTAAAAGACAAAACACAAATGTGAGGTGCTGAGATATTAGCCGTAAAGATAAAAATAATCCAACGCTAACTCAGCCACTTCACAACATTAAAACAAGTTGCATGTTTTATTAGGGACTCCCATTTTTGATAAAATTTAAAGCTGATAGCATCTACTCCAGATCTTCCCATCAAACATTGTTAACTTTGCATCTGCGCTCCATGCAGGGCCACAAACTCTGGTGTTTTCCCCTCAAATACAAGCATTTCAAAGCCAGTGCAATGGTAGACCCTTACGTGTCCCTGCTGCAACACACCTGAATTTAAACTTTAGTAGCTCATAAGCCAGACTCTAGACCTTAACTGCATGTTGAGGTGGCAAATCTAAGGCGTGCCAGAAGGCCTCATCTCGTTGGTGTCACTGGTTCCTAATCGCCCCATGTGCGACATGCAGTAGCGGATTTTCATACGGGCAGTTGCCCGGGGCGGCATCATGGGCATCTGCAAAAAAAAAATCCTCCTACTCATGCTGCCCCGACGTCATGCCAGCGCATAGTGGGAATGTCACAGGCACCGATCGGTTTTCTATCGCCCATTTGCTGGGAGTAAGGGCGCCCTGCGCCTGCTGCTTGCGGCAGGGAGGAGAGGGCGGGGCGGCGGGGGATTCTCTGGTGGCTGGAGCAGCATCTAATAACCAACTCGCAAAATAAAACAAAATAAAAACAAACACTAAAACACCAGACATCATGATACAGACTTATAATTTGCATCGATGTTTTTTTTGAAATTCTGTACACGAAAAGTGAGCGAGAGCCCTCGGTGCGCGTGCTCGCTGCTGAAGTCAAAGTAAACTTTATTGTCATCTCCGCTACAGACAGTCCAGCATATAGAGACGAGACGACGAGGCTCCAGCTACAGCAGTGCAAGTAAACAAACAATAAATATAAAATGAGTAAGAAAATAAATGTACACTTTAGGACTCGGGGTAAAGGATCAAAGGAACTTGTCTAAAGCAGTTCTTGTTCATTAACTGTTTTAAAAACTACCATCTGCATAACTGACAAAGGCTAACAAGGCCGGGGAAGGACTATATACACAGACTTAAAAATGTATCTAAAGTCAGCTATTTCATTATTTGTGCTCTTGCCTCTACCATTGAGGACACTTTTTGTCCAGTAAAGAGTAGCGCTACCTCGATTTTTAAACTTTTTTTTTTTTTGTCATTTTGCTCAAACTATTGTGATACTCACTCTGAACAATCAGCTCACGTGGAGTTGGCACATACCTGTCTCACTTTGAGATTGTCTGACAGATGTTGAAGGACCTCAGGGACGACTCTGGCCCTTCCTGTAAAGTGCAGTGGTGTTTTTTAACCCAGTCCAGTTTGTCTGTGTACTCAAAGGTCCACGTTGACCCCGTGGATTGAAACAGGGGTCAAGTCTCCTTTGCAACTCAACGTGGCAAAGGAGTCGACTCATCGCCCCTGCTGATGCATCCAACCACCGCAGAGTCATCAGAAAACTTCTGCAGATGGAGGTCTCTGTTCAGTGGCTGAAGTCTGGTGTAGGGGGGCGAGGGGACAGTCCCCTGTGGTGCTCCTGTGTTGCTGATCAACATTGTCTGACAAGGTGAAGACGTACATTGTGGTCTTCCTGTCAGGTAATCAATAATCCAGGACACTAAAGAAGCATCCACCTGCATCGCTGTTAGCTTATCACCCAGGAGAGTCGGCCTGATGTTGTTGAAAGCACTGGAAAAGTCAAAGAGCATGACCCTCACAGTGCTCGCCGGCTGGTCCAGATGGGCGTAGTCATGATTGAGCAGATGGATGATGGCGTCCTCAGCTCCAAGACATGGCTGGTAAGCAAATTGAAGGGGATCCTGATGTGGTCTGACTATGAGTCGGAGCTGGTCCAGGATGAGTCTCTCCAGGGTCTTCATGATGTGGGAGGTCAGTGCCACAGGCCTGTAATCCTGGGGGCCACTGGGATGTGATGTCTTCCACAGCACTGGGACCCTCTGCAGACTCGGCATGAACAGTTTATGGAAGACTCAAAAAAAGCTGGGGGCACAGGACTTGAGGACACAGGGACCCACTCGTCTGATCCAGCAGACTCGCCTGATTGGAGTCTCCTAATCTGCAACTGTACCTGGTCTTGAGTGAAAGTGATGGGTGGGGAGGGGTGTCAGGACTCTGGTGAGGGTGTGAGCAGTCACTGCAGTGTTGAAAATGGTGGTTGGTAACCCATGATGAACTGCCAACTTATCTAGGGTGTACCCTGAGTCCGCTAGGATAGGCTACCTGATAAGGAAATGATGGACAGAGGACATCTCCTCAGCAGGTGTTCATAAAGTTTCCTCATCTTCATGAGGATCTCATGCGCAGCATCTTCCACTGGCTCGATGTGGGTGATCAGGTCTCATACAATATGACCCTTATGGTTATTCTGGCCAAGAAAGAGAATAGGCTGGCAGCCCAGAGAATGTAGTTTTGAAACCTGCAAGAACAACAAGGAAATCTATGCAGCCAGTCTGGTTTGAAAAATTATCTTAGCAGGGGAATAGTTTAGTGTGGGCATGGCCAGGCTGATCAGTACCAACTCAGGAGGTGCAACAACGTAAATATTAAATCCGTGTGGTTGGTTGGCTTTGATTTGTTACAAGGTTAAGACTGGCCTGAAATGTATCCTCTGGAATTTACAAATCTTGAACAAATGAAGTTGCATATAAGCAAACTGATGCATAACAAACCTTTAAGTTTCACATCTTTGTTATGCTGCTGTAGATTTTTAAAAAGGTTTTGGCATCTCACCTGACAAATTTCTATCTGCTCCTTTTAGGCATCTATGACACGCGCTCTTCCACAAGCATGTACTTTTGTCTGTCGTCACAATCCCCGACATCAGATTGACAGTGAGATGTATCCTGAATAGGGTAAAGAGTTGCTACACTGCTTCCTCACATCTGCTTCATGAATATGAAGGGTTGTAGTGGGAGAAGGTGGTCTAGGGTGAAGAAGGGGGGTGCAGGGTGAAGGTGATGGCTCTGGGGGGGTGAGTGTCCAAAGTGTCTCTATTGTGTGAAGGCTTCTTGATGGCTCATCAAAACGGCAGTTAAAGTCGCTGAGGGCGTTGGCCAAGAGCTTGTGTTGTGTTATTCTGTGTTTGATTCAGTCATTGAAATATCTAACATGAGACAGGTGCTCTTGGATTACTATTGAGACGACAAAGACGGTCATGAACACTATAGAACCAACATCTGTGATGGGCATGATTATCAATAAAAACACATTTTCTTGGCGTGTTAGCCTGCGATCAGGTACCCAATGCGCAGCTTCAAAGACTCCCAGCTATGGCTATTGTAAACACTCACCCTTCTACAGTGCCCGGGGAACACTGGCTGGCTGTTTATTTTGAGAGACAGACGCGGTTATTTTTTTGATAGTTTTGGAAACTCGCTAGACAGTTTTCCACCAGCAATAAAGGTGTTTTTTTCTAAACTGTTCCACTATTTTATATTCAGCAGAACGACTCCTCCATCACATGCTGTCAACATTGTGTATTTTTTTTTATTTCATACGTATACAAAATGGTGCATCTTATTCACATGTGCTTAACGTGTATTCTGCTAATTTAACTTGTAACGATGCTATGGTGTGTCACTTTGTCAACAACATACAACCCGTGGCAGTGTGTAGTGATTATGTGTGTGCAACAAGGATACTGATGTGTACTACTGGTTATAATAAAAGACGATATGAGAGCATGATTTAATCGAGTCAGTGGTATTTATTATCAAAAATTGTTGCATATATTATTATACAGTCACATCACACATGCTTCAAGAGTAATAAAGAAATCAAACATTATACAATGATGATAATAGAAAAACTGAAAACAGTCAATATTTCAGGCAGAAAACAACAACATTACAGCTATGATAAGAAATAGTCTGAATTCAAAAATCCAACCACTCGACAGGACCACCCTTTTATTTATTTTTTTTATTCTTTATTTTCTTTAATGTACTATCACGCAGTGAGACGCCCGGTGTTCTTTTTAGGTGTGTTTTAAAAAAACCAGAGTCTTCAGTAGGGATGGGTATCGTTTAGGTTTTATCCGATACCGGTGCCAAATCGGTACTTTTGAAACTGTGCCGATGCTTAAACGGTGCTCAAAGAATGGAGAACACAAACTTTGTCCAAAAACCTCTCACGTTCAGCTGTTTTTTGTAAAAAGATAACAATGTTAGCCTTTTCTGCAGCTATGGGGCATATATGGTATCACTCTTGGCTGGAAGCAGTGCTTAAACAATGGAAAAAAACACAAACTTTGTCCAAAAACCTCTCATGTTTAACTGTTTCCCACTTTTTCTTTGGTCATTTTAGCCTTTTTGGCCAGGGTGAAGGGAGTATCTGCCATCAAACAAGAAGACAGCCGCATGTAGCTATGATGATGTTTGCTAGTTCACCTTACATGCATTAATGTAATAACGTGGTTAGCCTACTCAACGTAAATTACACACGAACAACATGAAGCTACTCACGCAGAGAAGAACGGCTGCTGCTGCATCATCATCCTCATCATTCCTGCTACACTGGCAGGGCTAGGGGCCAGGACTCCATTCTTTGGGTTTTTGGGGGATGTTGCTCCGGGTCCGATAACTGGCAACCCACCCGACGTGCACGGTGTGAGGTCTCGCAGCAAGCTATCAAATACGGCGCATTTCTCAGCTTTTTAAAAAAACGCTATGCGTCGCCAGGTGTTTCATCAGATTCGAGGTGTTACCTCCTTTGACAGTATCACAGTATCAGCTTAAAGCACTTGTTGCTGCTGAGTTTGCATATTTTGCTGTGAAGTACAGCCAGACTTTGACCGCTTCGCCTTGGACATTTTTAATCTGTAGCTCTGCTCTAAAAGAACATACGTACCTGGGCCCGCCTACTATCCTCGGAAACATAAAATGATTGGCTAGAAGTGTATCACAGCTCAGGAAAAAAAAGCACCGAAATGTGCGCTGCTTTTCGGTCTGGTTACTACCGTTTATGTCAGAACCGGTGCCATCATGGCACCGGACACTGGTACCCATCCCTAGTCTTCAGTCAGTGTGTGTATGATCTGTTTTATACAAGGCAATGGTCTTATGTACACCGGTATTGGATATGGCTGATAACGGTATGTTTAAATCTGAAACAGCCTTTAAAAACTCTGTCCAAGCTATAGGTCTGAAACCTTCAGAAGGTGTGTGGGTGTGACGGCTTTAATCAGATCATAAATGTGTGAACCCGGTATGGTGTTTATCAACAACAGTTTCTCCTTTGTCATTGTAAGAAACCATGTTTGGCGAACGGTTCAGAGCTGCTAGAATGAGTTCTGCGTTCCTCCTACTCCTTTTAGGCATGTGTGTCAAAACACTCTCTGCAATAAAATCCTTCACCCCAGCATCCATAAACAGGAGGGGTGTCCGCAGGAGGGGTTTGCACATCTGTGTTAAGCTGTTCCGGTAAGGATAAAGACAATACACTCTTTTCACGGGCCCCTTGTCTCACAAGTGTTAGGTATCTTTGGAGAATATCGCCATATTTTTTAGCTTTCTCATACACATCTGTCTGATTGGGACATATTCAAGGAAGCAGCCACCTCCAATAACATCACAGACATCGAGGAGTACACAGACACGGTGAGCTCATACATCACCAAATGCATTGATGATGTAACACAAGTGAAAAGTATCACAACTCGAGCCAACCGGAAGCCATGGCTAACAGGAGATGTCCACAGGCTGCTGAAGGCCAGAGACAAGGCCTTCAGAGCTGGGGATGAAATAGGCCTGAGCGAGAGCCAACCTGTCACGTGGCATCAGGAAAGCGAAACAGGACTACACACACAAGATAACCTCCCACTTCAATGATAGCAAGGATGCAAGAAGCCTATGGCAAGGCATCCAGGCTATTACAGACTACAAGCCTGTAGCGCATAGCTGTGAGAGCGACACCACTCTGCTCAACAACCTGAACAGCTTCTTTGCACGATTTGAAGCACAGAACAACACACGCCCACAGAAAACACCACCACCTCCACACGACCAGCCTCTGTGCCTGTCTGCTGCCAGCGTGAAGAGGACACTCATCACCATCAACGCCCGGAAAGCAGCGGGTCCAGATAACATCCCTGTAGTGTGCTGAAAGACTGCGCAGAGGAGCTGAAGAATGTCTTCACAGACATCTTTAACACCTCCCTGAGGCAAGCCACTGTCCCATCATGCTTCAAGACTGCCACCATCATACCTGTGCCAAAGAAACCATCCCCAGCCTGTTTCAATGACTACCGCCCCGTGGCACTGACACCCATTATTATGAAGTGCTTTGAACGACTAGTCATGTCACACATCAAATCCACCCTACCTCCCACCCTGGACCCACACCAGTTCGCATACAGAGCGAAACGATCCACAGAGGATGCAATCTGCTCTGCCCTCCACCCAGCCCTAACTCATCTGGACAAGAAAGACTCATATGTGAGAATGCTGTTCATAGACTTTAGCTCAGCATTCAACACCATAATACCACAACAACTCATCTGTAAACTGGACAGACTGGGCCTCAGCACCTCCCTCTGCAACTGGCTGCTGGATTTCCTCAGCCAGAGGCCTCAAGCGGTGCGTGTGGGCAACAAGGTCTCAAACAGCATCACCCTGAGCACGGGGGCTCCACAAGGCTGTGTGCTCAGTCCTCTGCTCTTCACCCTGTTGACACATGACTGCACACCAACCTACAGCTCCAACCACCTTGTGAAGTTTGCGGACGACACAACGCTGGTGGGGCTCATCATCAAGGGCGATGAGACCCACTACAGGAAAGAGGTTGAGCTCCTGACCATGTGGTGCAGAGACAACAACCTCCTGCTAAATGTCAGTAAGACCAAGGAGATTATTGTCAACTTCCAGAGAGGCCACACCTGTCACCCCCCATTGACCATCGACGGCGCTGCGGTGGAGAGGGTGAGTAGCACCAAGTTCCTGGGGGTGCACATCAGTGAGGACCTCTCTTGGACCACCAACACAGCATCACTGGCCAAGAAAGCACAACAGCGCCTCTACTTCCTGCGCAAACTCAAGCGGGCAAGTGCTCCACCACCCATCCTGACTACATTCTACAGAGGAACTATTGAAAGTATCCTCTCCAGCTGCATCACTGTGTGGGGCGGTAGCTGCACTGACTATAACAGGAAAGCTCTACAACGCATTGTGAGAACAGCTGAGAGGATAGTTGGTGTACCACTCCCCTCCCTGCAAGACATTTACACCACTCGCCTCACCCGCAAAGCCATCACAATTGTCAACGATGCAACCCACCCCGCGCACTCTGTTCAGCCTCCTGCCCTCTGGAAAGAGATACAGAAGTCTCCACTCCCGCACTACCAGGCTCACCAACAGCTTCATCCACCAGGCTGTGAGACTGCTGAACTCTCTTCCCTCCCGGCTCCCAGCAAGCAGAATCACCAGATTGGCAGAAGTATAGGAAGACAGACTGGACTCTACCCCCACCCCCCATCCACGCACCCACCCACGCACACTCTCCAACAAGGAAACACTCTCTGAACTAAGAACTGGAAAACATTCCTGACTGGAAACAACTACTTCTGCATTGCAATTGCACACACCTGCTGCTATATATTTTTAGTATTTCTTTTAGCACTATTTATATTATTATATTACTATTACTGCTGCTATAGTCTTATGCTGCATTAAAACAAAAACCCCTACCAACAACAACCTGGGACTACCTCAAGTAGACTAGTATACTATTTTCCAGGGAACACTGTTGGAACACTTTATTTATTTATTTTTAGGTCTTGTCTATCCTGTTACCTATTTAATATTACCTTATTGTTAGGGCTGTTTTTGTTGTGCATCTGCACTTTATTGTTATCAATGTCTACGCATGGGACAGTGTGATAGTAATTTCAATTCCTTTGTATGGCAAGTACATTTGAAGAAATTGACAAATAAAGTTTTCTATTCTATTACATGAAGCATCTCCTTGGTAAATGGCCTGTATTTATATAGCGCTTTACTAGTCCCTAAGGACCCCAAGGCGCTTTTACATATCCAGCCATCCACACACACATCCACCCACTGGTGATGGCAGCTACATTGTAGCCGCAGCCACCCTGGGGCGCACTGACAGAGGCGAGGCTGCCGGACACTGGCGCCACCGGGCCCTCTGACCACCACCAGTAGGCAACGGGTGAAGTGTCTTGCCCAAGGACACAACGACCGAGACTGTCCAAGCCGGGGCTCGAACCGGCAACCTTCCGATTACAAGGCAAACTCCCAACTCTTGAGCCACGATCGCCCCATGATCTCCTTGTCCAAGTCATTCTGAGCCTGTTGTCTAATGTTGCCTGTGTACTGTTGTGGTCGTTTCAATAAGTCCAGCTGATGTTCAGGCACCAAAAACATCTTTTGCACATGTTCCATTTTCACTAGTGATGTGCGATACCACCGATTTCCTTTCCGATCCGATACCAAGTAATATCCAGGGTGGTATCGACGATACTGATCCGATATCGATACTTTGTACAAAAACGTATTTTATTTATTGTATATCAAATTATAGCGTCATAATGATTACAGGACATCAGATTACTTGTTCTTATCACTTAATAATGCAGAGCTCATCATATAGAAATAAAAAAAAAACTGAAGTTGTGCGCTATTTGAACACCTTGCCTGCCTGCAGCACTAAAGGACTCCATGAGAGACGTCTGTCTCGCCCTAGCAGCACCTGTCCTGTCCTCCTCTTCAGTTCGTCTCAACATACACTCGTCATATTCTGTGATATGATTTACTCTGAGGTGTTTGACAAGGTTAGTGATGTTGCCACAACCATACATGCCAACCCTCTCGATTTTTCCGGGAGAATCCCGGAGCCACCATTCTCCCGAATTTCCACCTGGACAACAAAATTGAAAAACCATATTGCAGAATTCATAGCGCCGCCGAGCCAATTCCAGTTTCCAACAATGGCGGCAGCTACTTAGTTTTAATATTACTCTTATTTCTCTTTCTGGGTCGCAAAAAGAAAAAAACAACTTTTGACATATTTTCAGGTGAGAATGTAGCTGTGTAAACTTCAAATATCTGAGCCGACACATCGTCTTCAAACCCCCGCGGTCTTTCACTACTCGGGTTAAACATGATATATAAGTCACTCTGATAACTTAAAAATGTTATTGTTTGGCTTTTTCAGTGTTTTATTTGTTCGTGAGTAAATCTGTTTGGCTGAGATTAAAGTTATTAGATTAGATTAAATTAAACTTTATTAATCCCTCGGGTGGGTTCCTCCGGGGTTTTCACACAGCTGAATAAACATCAAACAGAAAACTAATTAAAGAAAGTGTGAGACGGTCGAGAGTTTACGTCAGCGCCCGGTTATATTTTAGATAGCAAGGAACAGACGGCAGAGTTTCACTCCATCAAGGGAACTCATGACGTACTACCCGGCTTTCTTTAGACCGCGAAGGCCGGGTCCTCAGGTGGAAGCAGCCTCTGAATTTGGACACCCCCGCTGTTTCGGTGATGGTGACATTTAACGTATTTTATCCGATAAATAAACACTGTAAAATGTGCCCTTTTGATTGTCTCCCTAATTCTGAGGTCTCAAGGTTGGGAAAGTATAGCCACAACACCTCACTCGTGGAGCACTTTTTTGCCACATGTATCCAAACCACGTCTCAGCTGTTTGTGGAGGTAAAATACGTCCGCACAATTAGGCTCAGCCATTGTTGTGAGTGCGCGCGCCAAGGGGCTGCGAGACATTTATACAGCCGTATTTCGCACATGACTATGAAAGGCGGAAGAGCAAGTAGATCCTTTGAATGTAGACAATCCGAATGTTATAGTTTCTTTCCACTGTGTTCCTGTTAATGATAAACTACAAATTTACCCTAAATTACTAAAATATCGATATTTTAATGTGAGAATCGATTCTAGAACATAAATGACTGGTATCGGAGGAATCTATTTCAGGATCAATCCGCACATCACTAATTTTCACCTGTTTTCTATCAGACTGGTTATGAAAGGGATTGCAGCCCCTAATAAGGGTAGTAAAAACCCTCCAGATTGGTTGATTGTCTTTCTCTTTTTCAAAGTTTTTCTTTTTGTCAGCAATCAGTCTGATTAGAGATTTTTTTTTCTTTAACTGTTTGTACTGCTGATTGGTCAGTGGAATGTTAGCCTTTAAGGTATTGCAAGGTATCTCACACAATGCATTGATGAAATCCAAGCCTGCATTGCTAATAATAACTCTGCGTAAAGCCGGTGGAGACTTGTATATCAACTCCAACAGAGACAGATTCCTCCGCATGCGTGATCACATCCTTTCACCTCTTCACTGTTTTTATGTTTTCGGATATAAACAACCGGACGGTCTGACAGTAAATTTGTTCTGAGTCTTGAATAGTCCGGGGTCTTGGCTTTATAGTCTATTAAAAGATACCCGTATGTTGTGGATGTGTCATCATTAAACGCTTCTATAAAATATTTAGTATTACCAGGAAACATTTGTCTACCTAAAAGCATGATTTGATATTTATCTCTTGGATTTTTAAACAGTATTAGTTAGTGTTCAAGGAAATAGTTCTACTGGATTTTCCTTGAATAAACAAATTCTGAACCAGATGTATACAACTCAAATTCCTATGATGCACATACTTTGTGAACACATTTTGTACTTCTAAATTGTTAGCTGCATCGTTCATTACATCGTCTATAATTAACAAATTATTCTTGTCTGTAGGCAGAAGGGTGTCATCAGCCAGAGATTTGGGTATACCGTTAACAAAGTTTGTCTCTTATCTTAAGAAGTTGGTCATATAGTGTGTGTGTGTGTGTGTGTGTGTGTGTGTGTGTGTGTGTGTGTGTGTGTGTGTGTGTGTGTGTGTGTGTGTGAGAGAGAGAAATAATCCTGGAAGCATTTTCAATGACATTTTTGACAAAAAAAAAGTCTTGCCGCAGTTACTGGGACCACTGACCACCATGCTGAACGGGTGCTGCAACCTGGCATCAAACCCCTGATCTAATTTAAAATCCATAAGGCAGGGTTGTATAGTCTGGGAGCACACGGCGCTTGTTGTAGACGACTTTTTTTGGTTTTTTTGTTTCATTCTTCAAATGAAGCTTCCTTTTATCGCGTTTGATATTATCAGACACAGCCACTAGGTGTGCGTCTCATGCCTGATTGGCTACAAACTTGTGGACTAAACCTTTTAAGGATTCGTGGGTGACAACTTTGGAGTTTAGTGCATTCAGTGTTACGCCTTCACATTTGACCTGGGTCTTACCCAGCGATGTGTGATACGCGTAGCATTTTGGCCCACCGGAAACAAATTCTGTGATCTTCCACACCTCCCTGTCCAGAAGCTAATTCGCTGGTGAGATCCCCCAGAAAGGGCCCAGAGGAGGCATCCAGTCGCCAGGGCGTGCTGTGAAAATGATGCTGTCTGTATCACGATACAGCACACGCTACTGCAAGTTTTCTAACAAACCATACAGCATGAGTCTGGCGTGTGCAGTGGTCATGGCACCCACAAAGACATTAACGTCCTTCACGCGGGATGCTCTACCATCGGCGTGGCGCCCACTGCACCATGGCGATGTTGTCAGAGATGAAACTAAACTGCCGCACGTTGTACTGGTCGCTGAACATTAGCTGACTAAACCTGGATGGGTCTGTGATGAGCTCAGATGACGCCATGTTTGACCTCATGCTGAAACGACCCCATAACAAGTTTAGCAGCAGCTTGTTGCAGTTTTGAACAGCTTTATTTACACATATTTTGGACGGAGCCAGCATTATTCCCTCCTTTTCATAACACTTGTCTATGTACTCTTGCTGTTCGTCAGGGGTTTTCACATGTTCTGGATACCCCGAGGCCTCATGTTT
Organism: Aulonocara sp. 'chitande type north' Nkhata Bay; assembly: GCF_057382095.1. Classification (NCBI taxonomy): domain Eukaryota; kingdom Metazoa; phylum Chordata; class Actinopteri; order Cichliformes; family Cichlidae; genus Aulonocara; species Aulonocara sp. 'chitande type north' Nkhata Bay. Next base: position 68,799,636 of record NC_141350.1, read on the forward strand.
AAGTTTTAGAAAGGCTTTCACATAGTCTTTAAACAGTGTGTCAGTCTTGTTGGGGAAATGCCACACCTCATCAATAGAAACAAGCTTGTATCCTTGCTCAGCAGCTTTTTCAAGCTCAAATGAGACCCATGTGCCTTTCAACACGCGTTCACTGTCACTGTGCCCGCATGCAGAGTACTGGAACTGGTCTTCAGAGCACATGCTGCAGAGTGGAAACATCAGTCTGGTACCATTCCATGAAGCTCACCTTGCCACTTTCAGACATGCGCTCATAGCCATAGAAGGAGGGGTCTGGGTATGGACCAACATAATACTCATTATCCCTAGTGTTGAATCTGTGTGGGAAATGGCCCTTCTGCAGGTCTTGAAAACCTAAAGCAGAGGGTATTTTGGCAAGACCCATGGGCAAAAAGCTGAATGACTCAATCCACCGCTGGTCATAGTGCCTGTCATGCATCAGAATCACACGGCTCCCTCTCATTGTGACGGTAGGTGTTATACACTGCTTGACAAAGTACTCCAGAAGTATGTAGTTATCAAAGCCAGATGCATTATGTGCTATGAATGTGTACCCACGAAACCTTGGGCGTCTGCAATGCTGCACAAACGCATCCACACATTTTAATGTATTAAATGTGAACTTGTTACCCTTCAGATCAGACGCACACACAAAGTTGGCCTCATGTTTGCCGTTGTGATACCGTGTCTCAAAATCATATAAAATATATTTATCACAAGAGTTCTGTTGTTCAACAGGCTGTATGAAACACTGATGCTCAGAGTCCCCGGCTAATTTAGGCTCGCGGCAGTGCTCGACACATTTGTGTGGTGATTTCTCTGATTCTCTATGTGTGACCCTGCAACTCATGCAATGCTTCATATTGTCGCACGGGACCATGTTATGTTTTATTTCTGGTAATTTGTGTTGTTGGTAACGGTGTTGTGATTTGCAGATGCGGTTACAGTCACTGCATTTCACGGTGGGACCTCTGTGGTGGTGATGGAGTGTGAAACATACGTTGCATCTATGTTTACAGCTGTGATAGAGCGGTGTTTCATATGTATTGTAACAGAAATTACACACACAGGATGCCCCGAGAAAAGCTGTTGGCTTTTCAATCAGGTGATAGTGTTCGTTGTGTAGGTACAGCATTACAGTGTTTGGATTTGGCTCATCATGTGTGAAGAAACTAAGCAGACGTTTACGCCCTGCTGCGTGATAATAGATTACTATCTTAATGTTTAGGTGCTTCTCAAATTTGCAGACTTCAGAGAATGATACTGTGTGTCGCATAGACCTACTCGAGCATGTAACTGTTTAGCAGTAGCATGTTTTTCATGCTCGGGGGGCTGTTGGGTTTAATGAATGTACTATGCAAAGGGAGTAGCACAAATTGTTGTGCGTATTGTCTGGTGTGTACAAATGTTTACCCTTCTTTGAGAGAATCTCATAAGGGATGTTTGCCAGTTTTAAGCGAGCCCCGCCGCTACTGTTTTGTGCAACCGTGACAAACTCTAATTCATCATCACCAATGGATTCGTCATTACTTTGCATAACTTGAGCTATTTGGTTGAGAAACAGGTCAGGGTCATAGTGATCATCAGGATTTAAAACAGCTTGAACATCAGAAGCCAACGAGGGCCCACGCAGGACCACATTTAGAACAAAGCCCTGCTGAGATCCAGCCACTGCTCTCACATTAGCTAAGCAGCTTCTAACTCTTTCTGGCACTTATTCTGGATCATCAAGACTTATGTCCCTAAAATCAAGGCGCTCGCGCAATTCTCGGGCGTTGAAATTGGGTATCTCTCTGATGCTATGATGACTGACTGCCAGACCCAGACTGAACAATGGGCTCTACTACTGGAGCACCTGTTTGTGGTTAACACTTGAGGAATTTCCATTGTTTGAGGGGTTGTGTGGTGGTGCGTCAGCATCAGCATCAGCATCTGCAGTAGCAGCAGTAGCACCCAGATAAGCATGTGTGCTAGGTGCACACACCCTTTCAGGCATGACAGAAGCCCCAGTAATAAGACAATCGACGGTAGCTTGAGTAACAACAGTCCCTGCAACAGTAACATTTGTGGCTACAGGCAAATCCGGATGTTTCGGTTGGTTGATCAACAGCATCATCAGTAACGGCTTCAGAATGAGTTGGACAAGGACGCGCATTAGACACTGCCCTGCGTGCTGCTGCGAGACTACAAAGTCTTGCATGCAAAACTTGACATTTTCTTACTAATTGTGCAGCCGCATGGTTAAAACCCTCAAAGTCAAACCATTTAGCTCGAGTGGAGGTACCATCATTGTGTTTGAATAATTTACGGGGTGGATCCATGGTGTGGATTTTAAAAGTCAACTATTTAGAAAGCTGGTATCAATGAGATCTAATAAACCCGAGGTATTGTTTATTGTCTGCTGGATACTAGTTAGAACCCCTGCTATTTCTTGCAAGTTCCCTGGTGCTGCTTCTTGACGTTGGTTGACTTTAGCTGCTATTTCTTGCACATCCCTCTGTACTGCTTGTTGATGTTGGCTGAGTTTGGCATCAAAGATGGTATATATCATTTTTTGATGCAGAATGGGTCTGATCAAAAGTAGATGTGTTTGCTGTATTTAAGTATGCGTCGTATGCCTGTGATATTTGCGAGTCTGTTATGCAGCCTTGTTCAAAACCTATGTCTGAATCAGTGTTGTTTCTGAGACAATCTGGTGTGGTGGGTATATCAACTATATTAAAAATCTGATAGACTGTACTCAAAAACATCGCTGAAATCATTAGGCAGACACTCACTCGCGGTTATGCATGGACTGGCGATGAAGAATGGTTCCGAGTCTCCATTGTTGCACAAAGGTTGATTTTTCTGAGAGTTCGATATCGCGTAAATATTATTTTCCCATTCTCTCCTTTCTGTCTCTTGGACTCTTCCTCTGCCAGCTGCTTCTTTCTCTTCTCAGCCTTGGCCGCCTGTTCTGTCCGAGTTTTGTTTTCCTTCAGCGCCTTGATGAAGAGTCCTTGGAAAGTCCTGATGGTACCGAAGAGTTCCTCCAGTGACAGCTGATTGGCATCTTCACGTAAATAGACAGCCAGTTCTCCAAACAACTCCAGATTTGACTCAAGAACTTTTGCATACTGCTCCTTCACCTCCGCCGCAGAGTTGGAGACTTTCTGAACTGCTTGAGGAATATATTTACGTTCAAGCTTTTGTTTGGGTCGATGAACGTGATCTCTTTAGGCTCCTTCTTGACAGGAGCAGCTGCCCCCTTGTCTTTGTGTTCGGCCACCGGGAGGCAGAACAGCTGCTCGATGCTGCTGTAGTCGGGCTCGTGAGGAGGTGGCTCTTTCTGAACCGAGGCCCACATCAGAATCAGAATACTTTATTGATCCCTGGGGGAAATTATTTTTTTTGTTACAGTGCTCCATTTTAAACCAACATTAAGACAAGACAGACAATACACTAAGAATAGTACCATACATACATACATACATACATACATACATACATACATACATACATACATCAATCACTTATAAATAAATAGTTGGAAAAGAAACATGTGTAGTTGTAGCAGCAAACAGTGTGTTAAGTGGATGCGTTGTACAGGGAGATGGCCACAGGCAGGAATGATTTCCTGTGTCGTTCAGTGGTGCATCATGGGTAATCTCAGTCTCTCACTGAACGAGCTCCTGTGACTGACCAACATGTCATGGAGTGGGTGGGAGGTGTTATCCAACATTGTCTTTATCTTGGACAGCATCCGCCTCTCTGACACCACCTTGAGGGAGTCCAGCTCCATCCCCACAACATTGCTGGCCTTACGGATCAGTTTATTAAGTCTGTTGGCATCTGCGACCCTCAGCCTGCTCCCCCAGCATGCAACAGCATAGAGGATCACACTGGCCACCACAGACTCATAGAAAATCCTCAGCATTTTCTGGCAGATGTTGAAGGACCTCAGTCGCCTCAAAAAATAGAGACGACTCTGGCCCTTCCTGTAAAGTGCTGTGGTGTTTTTAGCCCAGTCCAGTTTATTGTCAATGTGTACTCCAAGGTATTTATAGTCCTCCACAAATACCTTGGAGTACACATTGACAATAAACTGGACTGGGCAAAAAACATGGAGTGACCATCAGTAACAGTCCGAAGTTTCTGCCAGTTGAGCTTCTTCATCCTCAGAGTGGGACAGCGGCTTGTCTTTGAGGGCGCGCTGCAGCCCAGGGCCTGGCTACTCTGGGCCACAATCATGCCTGTTGGAGGCGGAGGAGGCATGCCGGGTAAAGGTGGAGGCGGTGGTGGCCCACCACCCATCCCTGGTGAGGGCGGGGGAGGAGGGGGGACCCCTGGTCCAAAGGGCAGAGGAGGTGGTGGTGGTGGTGGTGGTGCCATTCCAGGCAATGGAGGAGGTGGCGGGGGACCAGCAAACCCTCCAGATAGCGGTGGAGGAGGTGGCGGCGGGGGCGGGCACTGGTTAGAGGGCGGTAGAGGGGGTGGTGGGGGTGGCGGTGGAACAGAGGTACACAGTGGCCTTTTAGGGGACGGTGTTTGGCTTCTCCGTGTACGGGTGATCCAGCTCCGTCTGCACAGCCTTATCCACTTTGACCCGCAGTCCGTCCACCTCGTGCCGATCGTCGCAGCTTTTTCTTTTAAAAGCCATCAGCCGCTGCATGATCTTCTCACAGGACTCCATCTGAGAGTCCTGGGCGAGCAGTATGGCTCTGTTAGTGATGGCCTCCAGAGCCAGCCAGATGTCAGGGCGCCCTGGTCCCAGCACCAGCAACGTCTGCAGGATGGACAACAGCTGGAGAGAGGCTGGGGAGCTGCTCACCTTGTTAAAAAGTGTAGTAAAAACCTCCAGGTGATTACTCATATCAATGCCCCCATACACTCGCAGGAGCTCTTCCTCATCTTCAGCCATCGCCTCTTCAAAAGCTTCGCACTGAATAATCAAGTCTTCATCCTCCTGCTCCCTCAGCTTTGGCAGAACATCAAGTAACTGAAGCCCTGCAAGCAAAATAACACAAAATGACACAGCTCCGAGTAAAACAACAAGAAATCAGCGGCTTTTCATGAAATGTCTTACAAAAAAACCCCACATATTTTGATTTTCTCTATTTAGCTGGGTAACATTTTAAGTGAGACATTTCACTGACTCCCTTAGCGTGGCATTTTCAGCAGCGAGCGTTTCCACCTGCTGCTGGCTGAACTCCAGTGATTCTCGCAAGGATTTAAATTCCCGGTGTAGAATCTCCACCAAGTACAGCCTTGCATCGAAACTGGACAATCGTTTGTCGATTGACTCAAGGATGTCAGCTATGTCGTTGCCGGATGGCGATGTTGTGCCAGGGGAATCTGCCGGGCAACATCTTTTCGATGACTGCGTCTCAGATTTGGCCGGGGAAGATGCACTCTGAGCCTTCATTATGAGATCCTGGAAGAACTGATCAATATAATCTTGGAGAGCCTCTAAACTCTCCCCGTTGTTCTCCAGGGTGTTGGAGATGATTTAGATAAATGTTGTTAGTTATAAGACAATTGATAAGTGTATTTGGTAAAATTGAAGCTTAAAGGAATTTGTTCAATTCTAAGCTACCATTTGCTTTAATTTTTTCGCCAAAATCTCTGGCGTCTGACATCAGTTACAACATGAGTCGCTTACCTTGTCCGTCACTTCCGTCACTTGTAAATGTTATCAGGAAATGATCAGACAGCAGGGGGTTTTCTTCTTTGCTGGCATTTCTCTCCGAACTGGCAGCAAATGCAGCTTCTCAGTGACAATTTGTCACAGTCTGGCGAGGGCAGACTGTATGAATTGAAAAAGGACCCAAAATGCAGACTCCAAGGAACAGGGAACAAAACTTGAATGTTAACAAAAAGCGAGCCGTTTAATATGGCTGGTAAAAAAGGTACAAACAAAGGGCAAGGCAAACTGAAGCAAAATTAACACAAACCTAAACTGGGAAATCTAAACAAACAATAAGAAAAACCTAGACAAGAAACTTGGAAGCATGGCATAGGAAACATTTCTCTCCGAACTGGCAGCAAATGAAGCTTCTCAGTGACAATTGGTCTGTTAGGAGCCATCTCACTGATAAACGATGGGGGCGCCAGTTTGCGTGATGTGCATGAAAGATTGTTGTATACCCTCTGGAGTTCGCTGATATTTCGGAGGTCCAGCACTATCCACAGATACAGCGTCTTACAGCCTTTGCTTTGCCTGATTTTCTTTTTGGCGACCCAAAGGCGACTGTTTTTCATATATGCATGGAGCTACCTGCCAGAGAGCAGCAGGTAAGCGCATAGTCCCTCCTGCTAGCCCTCAATGTCTAAGTGTATTTAACATTGAGAGGTGGGCAACGACGCCAGGGGTGGGGTGTACACCCTGATGGTACTTTGGACTCCGTGTATCGTGCCCACCCCCAAGATCCTATATGTATGTGTAATGAGAGTGTGAGTAATGTGAATGTCTAAGTTGTGGGATAAAATTGAGGCAGAGGCAGCCAGAAGGGGACAGAGGGGAGGGGGAGGGGGGGTAGCCTCCTCTGCACCCTGGTGACATACCCCTACTCCAAGGTCCTGCATGTGTGGGTGGTTGTGGTGGAGCGGGAAGAGAGAGGCAGCTGGAGATGGGGGGGGAGGGAAGGAAGGGAGGGGCAAGTGACCCCTCCCTGGGGCCAGCTCCCCCGCTGACCCCAGTAGGCACCCCCATACTCCGCGACCCGCCAGGGAAAGGGGGCCCAGGCCCATCCAGACCGGGGCCCAGTGCAGCAGCGCCCCCCGGCCCCACAGAGCCCGGGACAGTCCACCCAACCCCACCACAGAGAAAACTGCACCCACCCCACCATCCACTCATCTTCCAGACTACATGAGACAATAAACACCCAGGCTGAGATCTTCCTCCACCTCTCCTGTATCTCCCCCTCCTGCAGAGAGAGTTCCTGAAGAGAGGAAAGCTCCTGCAAGATGTGACAATCTCCCCCACCAGTTGAAGAGCCCCCCAGGTGGCTCGACGCACCGGCGGCACACTGCCCCAGGGCTGGGCCCCCATGCACCCACCCGCCCACAACCCCGGCAACACACCAACCAGGATCCAAGCCCCCGAGGCCCGGCCAGGGCCCCAGCCCAGAGACGGAGCGCCCCCAGAACCTCACGCCCATCCCGGACCCATCCAGGGGCAGCCAGGCTACCAGGTCAGTAACCCACGTCCGTCAGCACAGACCCTCCCCTAGCCCCGCTGCACGCAGCCGCGAGGAAACAGTCACCTGAGAGCCAACAGAGCCCCCAACCGGACATGACCGCTACCCCGGGTTGAGCCCCCCAAGGAAGATGCCTCCGGGGAACCCCCCGACGCCCTAAGCCTGTCCCTACCCCCACACCAATCACAACAGTGAAGGCGGGACCAAACTATGACCCCCCCACCCCCACTAGGTGATGGAGCTGATCAAAGGAGCCCAGAGCAATTGATCTGATGTGGTGGCAGAGGCTGTATCAAGACTAATGTAATCTAATAGATAATTTCTATATTGGTTAGAATTAAGATTATTTTTATTTTTCCAGTTCATGAGGACTGTTTTCTTGGCTATGCATAGGGCAGTGAAAACAGTATGGGCGATATTCTTTTCTGAAGTGACATTATCTAAGCTGCCCAACAAACACACTAAGGGGGAAGTTGGAATGTTACATTTCAGACACTTCGATAAGTCTTCACATATCTCGCGCCAAAACTTCTGAACTGGTGGACAGAACCAAAGAGCGTGGATATAATTGTCCGGTGAATTGGTTTGGCAGTGTGAGCAGTTGTTGGTAGACGTAAAGCCCATCTTGAACATCCGATGACCTGTACAGTGCACTCTATGTAATATTTTGTATTGAATTAATTGAAGACTGGGATTTCTAATTAGATGAAAGGTTTTTAAGCAAATCTGAGACCAGAAGTTTAGGTCTAAGTTAACTGATAAATCCGCTTCCCATTTTGCAATAGGAAGGGATATTGATTCATCTGTTTTAGAAAGCATTCTGTATATTTTGGATAGTAATTTGGGGGTTTAAGAGTAAGAAATTGAACCACACTTGGTGGTGTTTGTAGTTCAACTTGACCCGGTTTAAATTTCTTTTTTACTATGGATTTAATTTGTTGATATTCTAAAAATCTTTTCTTGTTGATCCCATATTGTGTAACTAGTCTGTCAAATGAAATAAATTCTGTTCCTTCTAGTATATGTTCTAAATATTTGATTCCTTTACCACTCCAATCTGAAAAGTTTATCATATTATTGTTTTGTAATATGTCAGGGTTGTTCCAGATAGGTGTACGTTTGCATGGGATTAATGAAGACGCCGTCAATTTTAGAAACTCCCACCATGCTGTCAGAGAAGAGCTGATGTTGATGCTTTTAAAGCATTCATGTCGTTGGATGTTTGAGCTGATAAATGGTAGGTCTCAGATCTCTAGATTATTGCAGAGTGCTTGTTCTACATCTAGCCAAGGTTCATCTAAGAGGGTATGTTTTAGCCATCCTGAGATAAACTGAAGCCTGTTGGCTAAGAAGTAGTGCTGAAAGTTAGGCAGTTCTAGTCCTCCTTTATCCTTGGTCTTTTGTAGTGTTTTTAAGCTTATACGTGGGGGTTTATTTTTCCAAAGGAATTTGGACATACATGAATCTAGAGATCTGAACCAATCTTGTGGCGGTTTAGTTGGGATCATTGAGAATAAATAATTTATTTTTGGTAAGACCATCATTTTTATAGCGGCAACCCTTCCCATGAGTGATATGGGTAGACATTTCCATCTAGCCAGATCATCTTCTACCTTCTTTAAAAGTGGGATATGGTTTAATTTAGTTAGATCTGCAAGCTTGGGAGAAACATTAATACCTAAATATTTTATATTTCCCGATTGCAGTGGTGTAGAAGAGGAATTATGGAAGGAGCAATTAATCGGTAGAACTGTAGATTTTGACCAGTTAATTGAGTAATCTGATATTCTTGCAAAAGAGTTTATCAATTCAATCACCCCAGAGATATTGGTTTGTGAATTTTGGGGAAAAAGCAACACATCATCCGCATAAAGGCTGATTTTATGTTCCACGTTCTTGCATTTTATGCCCTTAATTACTGAATTCTGTCTAATTGCTGCTGCTAGTGGTTCAATAAAAATTGCAAACAGTGAAGGGGAGAGTGGGCATCCCTGCCTGGTGCCCCTCAAGAGACAGAAGCTGGAGGATGTCTGGTCATTTGTTCTAACACAAGCTGTTGGGGAATTATATAATATTTTTAACCAGTTTATGAAAGAGGATCCAAAACCAAATTTGTGTAAAGTTGCAAATAGAAATTTCCAGTTAACTCTGTCGAATGCTTTTTCTGCGTCTAAAGAGAATATTGTAGTTTCTAGGTTTTTACTGTATGAGTAGTCTATCAAATTAAGTAATCTATGTGTATTTGTTGATGAGTGCCGACCTTTTATGAAACCAGTTTGGTCAGGATGAATTAAGAGGGGGGTTATTTTCTCCAGTCTCTTTGAGAGAGCTTTGCAGATTATTTTAAGGTCTACATTTATAAGGGATATTGGACGATAGCTTGAGGGATATACAGGGTCTTTGCCTGGTTTTAGCAGGAGATTAATGTTTGCAGAATTCATATTTGATGGAAGTCTGCCCTTTTCTTTAATTTCCAACAACGTTCTGTAGAAAACTGGTGCTAGAATCGACCAGAATTCATTGTAGAATTCTGCAGGAAAGCCATCTGGACTTGGAGCCTTATTATTGGGCATACTTATCAGGGCTTCCTGGAATTCACCTGGTGTCAGTGGTGAATCCAGTGCCATTGCTTGAGTGTCCAATAATTTTGGAAGAGTTATGTTGTCCAAAAACTGATCAATTTCTTTTTTAGATGGGTTTATTTGTGGTGAATACAACGTTTTATAGAAATCCCTGAAAATGTTGTTTATTTGTATCGGTTCATATAATGTGTTCCCAGATGAATCTTGAACAGCACATATAGTTGTTTTTTCTTTATTTATTTTTAGCTGGTTTGCTAGAAATTGACCGGATTTATTACCATGTTCATAATTTTGTAGGCGTAGTCTTTGTACTAAGAATTTTGTTTTTTTTATCAATTATCTCATTTAATTCTAGTTTTGTTTTGCGTATTTTGTTCATTATTTCCTGATCTTGGTGGGACGCGTAGGCTTCTTCTAGTGATTTGATGTTTTTTTCTAATTCCTGAATATTTTTGTTTTCTTTTTTCTTTTTATGTGATGAGAAAGAAATTATTTTACCTCTCATCACAGCTTTCCCTGCTTCCCATAGAACAGAAGCTGATGTTTCGGGAGTGTCATTATAGTCTAAATATGAAGTCCACTCTTTTTTAAAATATTTAATAAAGTCTTCATCTTTAAGTAGTGATATATTAAATCTCCAGTTTTTACTTGGCGTAGTATTATTCTTGTGCATTAGTGTTAAAGATACAGGACCATGATCGCTGACAGCTATAGGGTGAATCTCAGTGTCTGAAATGTCGTTCAGCAGTGAGCTGCTGACCAAAAAATAATCCAGACGAGAGTAGGAGTGATGGACATGTGAGAAAGTATATTCCTTACTGGTGGGGTGAAGGGAGCGCCATGCATCGCAAAGACCAAAGTCGCTCATATACTGTTTGATTATATTTGTGGACTGCCAATTACGCTGAGTTCCCGCTGTATTGAGCCTATCCATGTCTTCATTTAGTCCAAGGTTGAGGTCGCCTCCAAGAACAAGTGTGCCATCTAAGTGTTCAGAGAGTGCACTGAAAAAACCGTGAAAGAATGAGGGATCATCAACATCTGGACCATATACACTTGCAATACATAGCTTTTTATCACGTATAGATAGTTTAATGATTAAGAATCTGCCCTCTGGATCTATAACTGTATCGAGTACTGTGAAATTAATATTTTTATGTATTAAAATTGCTGCTCCCCTTTGTCTAGAATTATAACAAGCTGAGAACACATTAGGAAACTCCGGTGTTTTAAGTTCATTCGAACCTCTAAGAGGTCTGTGGGTCTCTTGTAATAGGACAACATCCGCCTGTAGTTTTTTGAGTTGGTTAAATATTTTTAACCTCTTTACTCTGGAGCCAGCTCCATTTATATTCCATGTAATGAACCTCAGTGTACCCATAGATGTTTGTGTATAACTAGGGATGTATGCTGTGTGCGTCGCTTAGCCAGGTGGAGAGAATACGTCACTTGTTCATAAATAAAGAGAAGGAGAGAGAGAAAAAATGTGTGGCGAGATGCTCCCTGAGTCTGACTTTGTGTATGCATAGTTACTAATATGAGTAGGCTTGGCTTAAGTGTGTGTGTGTATCTTATATGACTGTGTGCGCTGTCTGACTGATGTAAATGTGCTGCCGTTGAGCGCATGGTGCGTATGTGTCGAAATAAAGGATGTTTGTGGATGAGTGTCGAAGCAGGTGATCGAGGCAGTGAAAGGAATAAAGAAAGAAACCAAGGACAGGGGTGAGCAGCATAAAACCAAGAGGGGGAAAAGAGAGGAGGAAAAAAAACGAGAAGAAAAAAAAACACAAAACAAAACGTAAACATTCCAATTAAATCACTGACGGAGAGTGACGGTGTTAATTCTGCTATGAAATCACACTTTAAGATGCGATTTGATACTGGTAAGTTAAACAGATGTTAATGCAAGTTAGTGTGAGTGGATAGGGAAATGGTGTAGCTGATTCTTATCTGGTGTGAGGTTAATACAGCCACGGAGTGATGTTGGGGTCGCGCCTTTTAGGGGACGGTGTTTGGCTTCTCCGTGTACGGGTGATCCAGCTCCGTCTGCACAGCCTTATCCACTTTGACCCGCAGTCCGTCCACCTCGTGCCGATCGTCGCAGCTTTTTCTTTTAAAAGCCATCAGCCGCTGCATGATCTTCTCACAGGACTCCATCTGAGAGTCCTGGGCGAGCAGTATGGCTCTGTTAGTGATGGCCTCCAGAGCCAGCCAGATGTCAGGGCGCCCTGGTCCCAGCACCAGCAACGTCTGCAGGATGGACAACAGCTGGAGAGAGGCTGGGGAGCTGCTCACCTTGTTAAAAAGTGTAGTAAAAACCTCCAGGTGATTACTCATATCAATGCCCCCATACACTCGCAGGAGCTCTTCCTCATCTTCAGCCATCGCCTCTTCAAAAGCTTCGCACTGAATAATCAAGTCTTCATCCTCCTGCTCCCTCAGCTTTGGCAGAACATCAAGTAACTGAAGCCCTGCAAGCAAAATAACACAAAATGACACAGCTCCGAGTAAAACAACAAGAAATCAGCGGCTTTTCATGAAATGTCTTACAAAAAAACCCCACATATTTTGATTTTCTCTATTTAGCTGGGTAACATTTTAAGTGAGACATTTCACTGACTCCCTTAGCGTGGCATTTTCAGCAGCGAGCGTTTCCACCTGCTGCTGGCTGAACTCCAGTGATTCTCGCAAGGATTTAAATTCCCGGTGTAGAATCTCCACCAAGTACAGCCTTGCATCGAAACTGGACAATCGTTTGTCGATTGACTCAAGGATGTCAGCTATGTCGTTGCCGGATGGCGATGTTGTGCCAGGGGAATCTGCCGGGCAACATCTTTTCGATGACTGCGTCTCAGATTTGGCCGGGGAAGATGCACTCTGAGCCTTCATTATGAGATCCTGGAAGAACTGATCAATATAATCTTGGAGAGCCTCTAAACTCTCCCCGTTGTTCTCCAGGGTGTTGGAGATGATTTAGATAAATGTTGTTAGTTATAAGACAATTGATAAGTGTATTTGGTAAAATTGAAGCTTAAAGGAATTTGTTCAATTCTAAGCTACCATTTGCTTTAATTTTTTCGCCAAAATCTCTGGCGTCTGACATCAGTTACAACATGAGTCGCTTACCTTGTCCGTCACTTCCGTCACTTGTAAATGTTATCAGGAAATGATCAGACAGCAGGGGGTTTTCTTCTTTTCTTCTTTGCTGGCATTTCTCTCCGAACTGGCAGCAAATGCAGCTTCTCAGTGACAATTTGTCACAGTCTGGCGAGGGCAGACTGTATGAATTGAAAAAGGACCCAAAATGCAGACTCCAAGGAACAGGGAACAAAACTTGAATGTTAACAAAAAGCGAGCCGTTTAATATGGCTGGTAAAAAAGGTACAAACAAAGGGCAAGGCAAACTGAAGCAAAATTAACACAAACCTAAACTGGGAAATCTAAACAAACAATAAGAAAAACCTAGACAAGAAACTTGGAAGCATGGCATAGGAAACATTTCTCTCCGAACTGGCAGCAAATGAAGCTTCTCAGTGACAATTGGTCTGTTAGGAGCCATCTCACTGATAAACGATGGGGGCGCCAGTTTGCGTGATGTGCATGAAAGATTGTTGTATACCCTCTGGAGTTCGCTGATATTTCGGAGGTCCAGCACTATCCACAGATACAGCGTCTTACAGCCTTTGCTTTGCCTGATTTTCTTTTTGGCGACCCAAAGGCGACTGTTTTTCATATATGCATGGAGGTACCTGCCAGAGAGCAGCAGGTAAGCGCATAGTCCCTCCTGCTAGCCCTCAATGTCTAAGTGTATTTAACATTGAGAGGTGGGCAACGACGCCAGGGGTGGGGTGTACACCCTGATGGTACTTTGGACTCCGTGTATCGTGCCCACCCCCAAGATCCTATATGTATGTGTAATGAGAGTGTGAGTAATGTGAATGTCTAAGTTGTGGGATAAAATTGAGGCAGAGGCAGCCAGAAGGGGACAGAGGGGAGGGGGAGGGGGGGTAGCCTCCTCTGCACCCTGGTGACATACCCCTACTCCAAGGTCCTGCATGTGTGGGTGGTTGTGGTGGAGCGGGAAGAGAGAGGCAGCTGGAGATGGGGAGGGAAGGAAGGGAGGGGCAAGTGACCCCTCCCTGGGGCCAGCTCCCCCGCTGACCCCAGTAGGCACCCCCATACTCCGCGACCCGCCAGGGAAAGGGGGCCCAGGCCCATCCAGACCGGGGCCCAGTGCAGCAGCGCCCCCCGGCCCCACAGAGCCCGGGACAGTCCACCCAACCCCACCACAGAGAAAACTGCACCCACCCCACCATCCACTCATCTTCCAGACTACATGAGACAATAAACACCCAGGCTGAGATCTTCCTCCACCTCTCCTGTATCTCCCCCTCCTGCAGAGAGAGTTCCTGAAGAGAGGAAAGCTCCTGCAAGATGTGACAATCTCCCCCACCAGTTGAAGAGCCCCCCAGGTGGCTCGACGCACCGGCGGCACACTGCCCCAGGGCTGGGCCCCCATGCACCCACCCGCCCACAACCCCGGCAACACACCAACCAGGATCCAAGCCCCCGAGGCCCGGCCAGGGCCCCAGCCCAGAGACGGAGCGCCCCCAGAACCTCACGCCCATCCCGGACCCATCCAGGGGCAGCCAGGCTACCAGGTCAGTAACCCACGTCCGTCAGCACAGACCCTCCCCTAGCCCCGCTGCACGCAGCCGCGAGGAAACAGTCACCTGAGAGCCAACAGAGCCCCCAACCGGACATGACCGCTACCCCGGGTTGAGCCCCCCAAGGAAGATGCCTCCGGGGAACCCCCCGACGCCCTAAGCCTGTCCCTACCCCCACACCAATCACAACAGTGAAGGCGGGACCAAACTATGACCCCCCCACCCCCACTAGGTGATGGAGCTGATCAAAGGAGCCCAGAGCAATTGATCTGATGTGGTGGCAGAGGCTGTATCAAGACTAATGTAATCTAATAGATAATTTCTATATTGGTTAGAATTAAGATTATTTTTATTTTTCCAGTTCATGAGGACTGTTTTCTTGGCTATGCATAGGGCAGTGAAAACAGTATGGGCGATATTCTTTTCTGAAGTGACATTATCTAAGCTGCCCAACAAACACACTAAGGGGGAAGTTGGAATGTTACATTTCAGACACTTCGATAAGTCTTCACATATCTCGCGCCAAAACTTCTGAACTGGTGGACAGAACCAAAGAGCGTGGATATAATTGTCCGGTGAATTGGTTTGGCAGTGTGAGCAGTTGTTGGTAGACGTAAAGCCCATCTTGAACATCCGATGACCTGTACAGTGCACTCTATGTAATATTTTGTATTGAATTAATTGAAGACTGGGATTTCTAATTAGATGAAAGGTTTTTAAGCAAATCTGAGACCAGAAGTTTAGGTCTAAGTTAACTGATAAATCCGCTTCCCATTTTGCAATAGGAAGGGATATTGATTCATCTGTTTTAGAAAGCATTCTGTATATTTTGGATAGTAATTTGGGGGTTTAAGAGTAAGAAATTGAACCACACTTGGTGGTGTTTGTAGTTCAACTTGACCCGGTTTAAATTTCTTTTTTACTATGGATTTAATTTGTTGATATTCTAAAAATCTTTTCTTGTTGATCCCATATTGTGTAACTAGTCTGTCAAATGAAATAAATTCTGTTCCTTCTAGTATATGTTCTAAATATTTGATTCCTTTACCACTCCAATCTGAAAAGTTTATCATATTATTGTTTTGTAATATGTCAGGGTTGTTCCAGATAGGTGTACGTTTGCATGGGATTAATGAAGACGCCGTCAATTTTAGAAACTCCCACCATGCTGTCAGAGAAGAGCTGATGTTGATGCTTTTAAAGCATTCATGTCGTTGGATGTTTGAGCTGATAAATGGTAGGTCTCAGATCTCTAGATTATTGCAGAGTGCTTGTTCTACATCTAGCCAAGGTTCATCTAAGAGGGTATGTTTTAGCCATCCTGAGATAAACTGAAGCCTGTTGGCTAAGAAGTAGTGCTGAAAGTTAGGCAGTTCTAGTCCTCCTTTATCCTTGGTCTTTTGTAGTGTTTTTAAGCTTATACGTGGGGGTTTATTTTTCCAAAGGAATTTGGACATACATGAATCTAGAGATCTGAACCAATCTTGTGGCGGTTTAGTTGGGATCATTGAGAATAAATAATTTATTTTTGGTAAGACCATCATTTTTATAGCGGCAACCCTTCCCATGAGTGATATGGGTAGACATTTCCATCTAGCCAGATCATCTTCTACCTTCTTTAAAAGTGGGATATGGTTTAATTTAGTTAGATCTGCAAGCTTGGGAGAAACATTAATACCTAAATATTTTATATTTCCCGATTGCAGTGGTGTAGAAGAGGAATTATGGAAGGAGCAATTAATCGGTAGAACTGTAGATTTTGACCAGTTAATTGAGTAATCTGATATTCTTGCAAAAGAGTTTATCAATTCAATCACCCCAGAGATATTGGTTTGTGAATTTTGGGGAAAAAGCAACACATCATCCGCATAAAGGCTGATTTTATGTTCCACGTTCTTGCATTTTATGCCCTTAATTACTGAATTCTGTCTAATTGCTGCTGCTAGTGGTTCAATAAAAATTGCAAACAGTGAAGGGGAGAGTGGGCATCCCTGCCTGGTGCCCCTCAAGAGACAGAAGCTGGAGGATGTCTGGTCATTTGTTCTAACACAAGCTGTTGGGGAATTATATAATATTTTTAACCAGTTTATGAAAGAGGATCCAAAACCAAATTTGTGTAAAGTTGCAAATAGAAATTTCCAGTTAACTCTGTCGAATGCTTTTTCTGCGTCTAAAGAGAATATTGTAGTTTCTAGGTTTTTACTGTATGAGTAGTCTATCAAATTAAGTAATCTATGTGTATTTGTTGATGAGTGCCGACCTTTTATGAAACCAGTTTGGTCAGGATGAATTAAGAGGGGGGTTATTTTCTCCAGTCTCTTTGAGAGAGCTTTGCAGATTATTTTAAGGTCTACATTTATAAGGGATATTGGACGATAGCTTGAGGGATATACAGGGTCTTTGCCTGGTTTTAGCAGGAGATTAATGTTTGCAGAATTCATATTTGATGGAAGTCTGCCCTTTTCTTTAATTTCCAACAACGTTCTGTAGAAAACTGGTGCTAGAATCGACCAGAATTCATTGTAGAATTCTGCAGGAAAGCCATCTGGACTTGGAGCCTTATTATTGGGCATACTTATCAGGGCTTCCTGGAATTCACCTGGTGTCAGTGGTGAATCCAGTGCCATTGCTTGAGTGTCCAATAATTTTGGAAGAGTTATGTTGTCCAAAAACTGATCAATTTCTTTTTTAGATGGGTTTATTTGTGGTGAATACAACGTTTTATAGAAATCCCTGAAAATGTTGTTTATTTGTATCGGTTCATATAATGTGTTCCCAGATGAATCTTGAACAGCACATATAGTTGTTTTTTCTTTATTTATTTTTAGCTGGTTTGCTAGAAATTGACCGGATTTATTACCATGTTCATAATTTTGTAGGCGTAGTCTTTGTACTAAGAATTTTGTTTTTTTTATCAATTATCTCATTTAATTCTAGTTTTGTTTTGCGTATTTTGTTCATTATTTCCTGATCTTGGTGGGACGCGTAGGCTTCTTCTAGTGATTTGATGTTTTTTTCTAATTCCTGAATATTTTTGTTTTCTTTTTTCTTTTTATGTGATGAGAAAGAAATTATTTTACCTCTCATCACAGCTTTCCCTGCTTCCCATAGAACAGAAGCTGATGTTTCGGGAGTGTCATTATAGTCCAAATATGAAGTCCACTCTTTTTTAAAATATTTAATAAAGTCTTCATCTTTAAGTAGTGATATATTAAATCTCCAGTTTTTACTTGGCGTAGTATTATTCTTGTGCATTAGTGTTAAAGATACAGGACCATGATCGCTGACAGCTATAGGGTGAATCTCAGTGTCTGAAATGTCGTTCAGCAGTGAGCTGCTGACCAAAAAATAATCCAGACGAGAGTAGGAGTGATGGACATGTGAGAAAGTATATTCCTTACTGGTGGGGTGAAGGGAGCGCCATGCATCGCAAAGACCAAAGTCGCTCATATACTGTTTGATTATATTTGTGGACTGCCAATTACGCTGAGTTCCCGCTGTATTGAGCCTATCCATGTCTTCATTTAGTCCAAGGTTGAGGTCGCCTCCAAGAACAAGTGTGCCATCTAAGTGTTCAGAGAGTGCACTGAAAAAACCGTGAAAGAATGAGGGATCATCAACATCTGGACCATATACACTTGCAATACATAGCTTTTTATCACGTATAGATAGTTTAATGATTAAGAATCTGCCCTCTGGATCTATAACTGTATCGAGTACTGTGAAATTAATATTTTTATGTATTAAAATTGCTGCTCCCCTTTGTCTAGAATTATAACAAGCTGAGAACACATTAGGAAACTCCGGTGTTTTAAGTTCATTCGAACCTCTAAGAGGTCTGTGGGTCTCTTGTAATAGGACAACATCCGCCTGTAGTTTTTTGAGTTGGTTAAATATTTTTAACCTCTTTACTCTGGAGCCAGCTCCATTTATATTCCATGTAATGAACCTCAGTGTACCCATAGATGTTTGTGTATAACTAGGGATGTATGCTGTGTGCGTCGCTTAGCCAGGTGGAGAGAATACGTCACTTGTTCATAAATAAAGAGAAGGAGAGAGAGAAAAATGTGTGGCGAGATGCTCCCTGAGTCTGACTTTGTGTATGCATAGTTACTAATATGAGTAGGCTTGGCTTAAGTGTGTGTGTGTATCTTATATGACTGTGTGCGCTGTCTGACTGATGTAAATGTGCTGCCGTTGAGCGCATGGTGCGTATGTGTCGAAATAAAGGATGTTTGTGGATGAGTGTCGAAGCAGGTGATCGAGGCAGTGAAAGGAATAAAGAAAGAAACCAAGGACAGGGGTGAGCAGCATAAAACCAAGAGGGGGAAAAGAGAGGAGGAAAAAAAACGAGAAGAAAAAAAAACACAAAACAAAACGTAAACATTCCAATTAAATCACTGACGGAGAGTGACGGTGTTAATTCTGCTATGAAATCACACTTTAAGATGCGATTTGATACTGGTAAGTTAAACAGATGTTAATGCAAGTTAGTGTGAGTGGATAGGGAAATGGTGTAGCTGATTCTTATCTGGTGTGAGGTTAATACAGCCACGGAGTGATGTTGGGGTCGCGCCTTTTAGGGGACGGTGTTTGGCTTCTCCGTGTACGGGTGATCCAGCTCCGTCTGCACAGCCTTATCCACTTTGACCCGCAGTCCGTCCACCTCGTGCCGATCGTCGCAGCTTTTTCTTTTAAAAGCCATCAGCCGCTGCATGATCTTCTCACAGGACTCCATCTGAGAGTCCTGGGCGAGCAGTATGGCTCTGTTAGTGATGGCCTCCAGAGCCAGCCAGATGTCAGGGCGCCCTGGTCCCAGCACCAGCAACGTCTGCAGGATGGACAACAGCTGGAGAGAGGCTGGGGAGCTGCTCACCTTGTTAAAAAGTGTAGTAAAAACCTCCAGGTGATTACTCATATCAATGCCCCCATACACTCGCAGGAGCTCTTCCTCATCTTCAGCCATCGCCTCTTCAAAAGCTTCGCACTGAATAATCAAGTCTTCATCCTCCTGCTCCCTCAGCTTTGGCAGAACATCAAGTAACTGAAGCCCTGCAAGCAAAATAACACAAAATGACACAGCTCCGAGTAAAACAACAAGAAATCAGCGGCTTTTCATGAAATGTCTTACAAAAAAACCCCACATATTTTGATTTTCTCTATTTAGCTGGGTAACATTTTAAGTGAGACATTTCACTGACTCCCTTAGCGTGGCATTTTCAGCAGCGAGCGTTTCCACCTGCTGCTGGCTGAACTCCAGTGATTCTCGCAAGGATTTAAATTCCCGGTGTAGAATCTCCACCAAGTACAGCCTTGCATCGAAACTGGACAATCGTTTGTCGATTGACTCAAGGATGTCAGCTATGTCGTTGCCGGATGGCGATGTTGTGCCAGGGGAATCTGCCGGGCAACATCTTTTCGATGACTGCGTCTCAGATTTGGCCGGGGAAGATGCACTCTGAGCCTTCATTATGAGATCCTGGAAGAACTGATCAATATAATCTTGGAGAGCCTCTAAACTCTCCCCGTTGTTCTCCAGGGTGTTGGAGATGATTTAGATAAATGTTGTTAGTTATAAGACAATTGATAAGTGTATTTGGTAAAATTGAAGCTTAAAGGAATTTGTTCAATTCTAAGCTACCATTTGCTTTAATTTTTTCGCCAAAATCTCTGGCGTCTGACATCAGTTACAACATGAGTCGCTTACCTTGTCCGTCACTTCCGTCACTTGTAAATGTTATCAGGAAATGATCAGACAGCAGGGGGTTTTCTTCTTTGCTGGCATTTCTCTCCGAACTGGCAGCAAATGCAGCTTCTCAGTGACAATTTGTCACAGTCTGGCGAGGGCAGACTGTATGAATTGAAAAAGGACCCAAAATGCAGACTCCAAGGAACAGGGAACAAAACTTGAATGTTAACAAAAAGCGAGCCGTTTAATATGGCTGGTAAAAAAGGTACAAACAAAGGGCAAGGCAAACTGAAGCAAAATTAACACAAACCTAAACTGGGAAATCTAAACAAACAATAAGAAAAACCTAGACAAGAAACTTGGAAGCATGGCATAGGAAACATTTCTCTCCGAACTGGCAGCAAATGAAGCTTCTCAGTGACAATTGGTCTGTTAGGAGCCATCTCACTGATAAACGATGGGGGCGCCAGTTTGCGTGATGTGCATGAAAGATTGTTGTATACCCTCTGGAGTTCGCTGATATTTCGGAGGTCCAGCACTATCCACAGATACAGCGTCTTACAGCCTTTGCTTTGCCTGATTTTCTTTTTGGCGACCCAAAGGCGACTGTTTTTCATATATGCATGGAGCTACCTGCCAGAGAGCAGCAGGTAAGCGCATAGTCCCTCCTGCTAGCCCTCAATGTCTAAGTGTATTTAACATTGAGAGGTGGGCAACGACGCCAGGGGTGGGGTGTACACCCTGATGGTACTTTGGACTCCGTGTATCGTGCCCACCCCCAAGATCCTATATGTATGTGTAATGAGAGTGTGAGTAATGTGAATGTCTAAGTTGTGGGATAAAATTGAGGCAGAGGCAGCCAGAAGGGGACAGAGGGGAGGGGGAGGGGGGGTAGCCTCCTCTGCACCCTGGTGACATACCCCTACTCCAAGGTCCTGCATGTGTGGGTGGTTGTGGTGGAGCGGGAAGAGAGAGGCAGCTGGAGATGGGGAGGGAAGGAAGGGAGGGGCAAGTGACCCCTCCCTGGGGCCAGCTCCCCCGCTGACCCCAGTAGGCACCCCCATACTCCGCGACCCGCCAGGGAAAGGGGGCCCAGGCCCATCCAGACCGGGGCCCAGTGCAGCAGCGCCCCCCGGCCCCACAGAGCCCGGGACAGTCCACCCAACCCCACCACAGAGAAAACTGCACCCACCCCACCATCCACTCATCTTCCAGACTACATGAGACAATAAACACCCAGGCTGAGATCTTCCTCCACCTCTCCTGTATCTCCCCCTCCTGCAGAGAGAGTTCCTGAAGAGAGGAAAGCTCCTGCAAGATGTGACAATCTCCCCCACCAGTTGAAGAGCCCCCCAGGTGGCTCGACGCACCGGCGGCACACTGCCCCAGGGCTGGGCCCCCATGCACCCACCCGCCCACAACCCCGGCAACACACCAACCAGGATCCAAGCCCCCGAGGCCCGGCCAGGGCCCCAGCCCAGAGACGGAGCGCCCCCAGAACCTCACGCCCATCCCGGACCCATCCAGGGGCAGCCAGGCTACCAGGTCAGTAACCCACGTCCGTCAGCACAGACCCTCCCCTAGCCCCGCTGCACGCAGCCGCGAGGAAACAGTCACCTGAGAGCCAACAGAGCCCCCAACCGGACATGACCGCTACCCCGGGTTGAGCCCCCCAAGGAAGATGCCTCCGGGGAACCCCCCGACGCCCTAAGCCTGTCCCTACCCCCACACCAATCACAACAGTGAAGGCGGGACCAAACTATGACCCCCCCACCCCCACTAGGTGATGGAGCTGATCAAAGGAGCCCAGAGCAATTGATCTGATGTGGTGGCAGAGGCTGTATCAAGACTAATGTAATCTAATAGATAATTTCTATATTGGTTAGAATTAAGATTATTTTTATTTTTCCAGTTCATGAGGACTGTTTTCTTGGCTATGCATAGGGCAGTGAAAACAGTATGGGCGATATTCTTTTCTGAAGTGACATTATCTAAGCTGCCCAACAAACACACTAAGGGGGAAGTTGGAATGTTACATTTCAGACACTTCGATAAGTCTTCACATATCTCGCACCAAAACTTCTGAACTGGTGGACAGAACCAAAGAGCGTGGATATAATTGTCCGGTGAATTGGTTTGGCAGTGTGAGCAGTTGTTGGTAGACGTAAAGCCCATCTTGAACATCCGATGACCTGTACAGTGCACTCTATGTAATATTTTGTATTGAATTAATTGAAGACTGGGATTTCTAATTAGATGAAAGGTTTTTAAGCAAATCTGAGACCAGAAGTTTAGGTCTAAGTTAACTGATAAATCCGCTTCCCATTTTGCAATAGGAAGGGATATTGATTCATCTGTTTTAGAAAGCATTCTGTATATTTTGGATAGTAATTTGGGGGTTTAAGAGTAAGAAATTGAACCACACTTGGTGGTGTTTGTAGTTCAACTTGACCCGGTTTAAATTTCTTTTTTACTATGGATTTAATTTGTTGATATTCTAAAAATCTTTTCTTGTTGATCCCATATTGTGTAACTAGTCTGTCAAATGAAATAAATTCTGTTCCTTCTAGTATATGTTCTAAATATTTGATTCCTTTACCACTCCAATCTGAAAAGTTTATCATATTATTGTTTTGTAATATGTCAGGGTTGTTCCAGATAGGTGTACGTTTGCATGGGATTAATGAAGACGCCGTCAATTTTAGAAACTCCCACCATGCTGTCAGAGAAGAGCTGATGTTGATGCTTTTAAAGCATTCATGTCGTTGGATGTTTGAGCTGATAAATGGTAGGTCTCAGATCTCTAGATTATTGCAGAGTGCTTGTTCTACATCTAGCCAAGGTTCATCTAAGAGGGTGTGTTTTAGCCATCCTGAGATAAACTGAAGCCTGTTGGCTAAGAAGTAGTGCTGAAAGTTAGGCAGTTCTAGTCCTCCTTTATCCTTGGTCTTTTGTAGTGTTTTTAAGCTTATACGTGGGGGTTTATTTTTCCAAAGGAATTTGGACATACATGAATCTAGAGATCTGAACCAATCTTGTGGCGGTTTAGTTGGGATCATTGAGAATAAATAATTTATTTTTGGTAAGACCATCATTTTTATAGCGGCAACCCTTCCCATGAGTGATATGGGTAGACATTTCCATCTAGCCAGATCATCTTCTACCTTCTTTAAAAGTGGGATATGGTTTAATTTAGTTAGATCTGCAAGCTTGGGAGAAACATTAATACCTAAATATTTTATATTTCCCGATTGCAGTGGTGTAGAAGAGGAATTATGGAAGGAGCAATTAATCGGTAGAACTGTAGATTTTGACCAGTTAATTGAGTAATCTGATATTCTTGCAAAAGAGTTTATCAATTCAATCACCCCAGAGATATTGGTTTGTGAATTTTGGGGAAAAAGCAACACATCATCCGCATAAAGGCTGATTTTATGTTCCACGTTCTTGCATTTTATGCCCTTAATTACTGAATTCTGTCTAATTGCTGCTGCTAGTGGTTCAATAAAAATTGCAAACAGTGAAGGGGAGAGTGGGCATCCCTGCCTGGTGCCCCTCAAGAGACAGAAGCTGGAGGATGTCTGGTCATTTGTTCTAACACAAGCTGTTGGGGAATTATATAATATTTTTAACCAGTTTATGAAAGAGGATCCAAAACCAAATTTGTGTAAAGTTGCAAATAGAAATTTCCAGTTAACTCTGTCGAATGCTTTTTCTGCGTCTAAAGAGAATATTGTAGTTTCTAGGTTTTTACTGTATGAGTAGTCTATCAAATTAAGTAATCTATGTGTATTTGTTGATGAGTGCCGACCTTTTATGAAACCAGTTTGGTCAGGATGAATTAAGAGGGGGGTTATTTTCTCCAGTCTCTTTGAGAGAGCTTTGCAGATTATTTTAAGGTCTACATTTATAAGGGATATTGGACGATAGCTTGAGGGATATACAGGGTCTTTGCCTGGTTTTAGCAGGAGATTAATGTTTGCAGAATTCATATTTGATGGAAGTCTGCCCTTTTCTTTAATTTCCAACAACGTTCTGTAGAAAACTGGTGCTAGAATCGACCAGAATTCATTGTAGAATTCTGCAGGAAAGCCATCTGGACTTGGAGCCTTATTATTGGGCATACTTATCAGGGCTTCCTGGAATTCACCTGGTGTCAGTGGTGAATCCAGTGCCATTGCTTGAGTGTCCAATAATTTTGGAAGAGTTATGTTGTCCAAAAACTGATCAATTTCTTTTTTAGATGGGTTTATTTGTGGTGAATACAACGTTTTATAGAAATCCCTGAAAATGTTGTTTATTTGTATCGGTTCATATAATGTGTTCCCAGATGAATCTTGAACAGCACATATAGTTGTTTTTTCTTTATTTATTTTTAGCTGGTTTGCTAGAAATTGACCGGATTTATTACCATGTTCATAATTTTGTAGGCGTAGTCTTTGTACTAAGAATTTTGTTTTTTTTATCAATTATCTCATTTAATTCTAGTTTTGTTTTGCGTATTTTGTTCATTATTTCCTGATCTTGGTGGGACGCGTAGGCTTCTTCTAGTGATTTGATGTTTTTTTCTAATTCCTGAATATTTTTGTTTTCTTTTTTCTTTTTATGTGATGAGAAAGAAATTATTTTACCTCTCATCACAGCTTTCCCTGCTTCCCATAGAACAGAAGCTGATGTTTCGGGAGTGTCATTATAGTCCAAATATGAAGTCCACTCTTTTTTAAAATATTTAATAAAGTCTTCATCTTTAAGTAGTGATATATTAAATCTCCAGTTTTTACTTGGCGTAGTATTATTCTTGTGCATTAGTGTTAAAGATACAGGACCATGATCGCTGACAGCTATAGGGTGAATCTCAGTGTCTGAAATGTCGTTCAGCAGTGAGCTGCTGACCAAAAAATAATCCAGACGAGAGTAGGAGTGATGGACATGTGAGAAAGTATATTCCTTACTGGTGGGGTGAAGGGAGCGCCATGCATCGCAAAGACCAAAGTCGCTCATATACTGTTTGATTATATTTGTGGACTGCCAATTACGCTGAGTTCCCGCTGTATTGAGCCTATCCATGTCTTCATTTAGTCCAAGGTTGAGGTCGCCTCCAAGAACAAGTGTGCCATCTAAGTGTTCAGAGAGTGCACTGAAAAAACCGTGAAAGAATGAGGGATCATCAACATCTGGACCATATACACTTGCAATACATAGCTTTTTATCACGTATAGATAGTTTAATGATTAAGAATCTGCCCTCTGGATCTATAACTGTATCGAGTACTGTGAAATTAATATTTTTATGTATTAAAATTGCTGCTCCCCTTTGTCTAGAATTATAACAAGCTGAGAACACATTAGGAAACTCCGGTGTTTTAAGTTCATTCGAACCTCTAAGAGGTCTGTGGGTCTCTTGTAATAGGACAACATCCGCCTGTAGTTTTTTGAGTTGGTTAAATATTTTTAACCTCTTTACTCTGGAGCCAGCTCCATTTATATTCCATGTAATGAACCTCAGTGTACCCATAGATGTTTGTGTATAACTAGGGATGTATGCTGTGTGCGTCGCTTAGCCAGGTGGAGAGAATACGTCACTTGTTCATAAATAAAGAGAAGGAGAGAGAGAAAAATGTGTGGCGAGATGCTCCCTGAGTCTGACTTTGTGTATGCATAGTTACTAATATGAGTAGGCTTGGCTTAAGTGTGTGTGTGTATCTTATATGACTGTGTGCGCTGTCTGACTGATGTAAATGTGCTGCCGTTGAGCGCATGGTGCGTATGTGTCGAAATAAAGGATGTTTGTGGATGAGTGTCGAAGCAGGTGATCGAGGCAGTGAAAGGAATAAAGAAAGAAACCAAGGACAGGGGTGAGCAGCATAAAACCAAGAGGGGGAAAAGAGAGGAGGAAAAAAAACGAGAAGAAAAAAAAACACAAAACAAAACGTAAACATTCCAATTAAATCACTGACGGAGAGTGACGGTGTTAATTCTGCTATGAAATCACACTTTAAGATGCGATTTGATACTGGTAAGTTAAACAGATGTTAATGCAAGTTAGTGTGAGTGGATAGGGAAATGGTGTAGCTGATTCTTATCTGGTGTGAGGTTAATACAGCCACGGAGTGATGTTGGGGTCGCGCCTTTTAGGGGACGGTGTTTGGCTTCTCCGTGTACGGGTGATCCAGCTCCGTCTGCACAGCCTTATCCACTTTGACCCGCAGTCCGTCCACCTCGTGCCGATCGTCGCAGCTTTTTCTTTTAAAAGCCATCAGCCGCTGCATGATCTTCTCACAGGACTCCATCTGAGAGTCCTGGGCGAGCAGTATGGCTCTGTTAGTGATGGCCTCCAGAGCCAGCCAGATGTCAGGGCGCCCTGGTCCCAGCACCAGCAACGTCTGCAGGATGGACAACAGCTGGAGAGAGGCTGGGGAGCTGCTCACCTTGTTAAAAAGTGTAGTAAAAACCTCCAGGTGATTACTCATATCAATGCCCCCATACACTCGCAGGAGCTCTTCCTCATCTTCAGCCATCGCCTCTTCAAAAGCTTCGCACTGAATAATCAAGTCTTCATCCTCCTGCTCCCTCAGCTTTGGCAGAACATCAAGTAACTGAAGCCCTGCAAGCAAAATAACACAAAATGACACAGCTCCGAGTAAAACAACAAGAAATCAGCGGCTTTTCATGAAATGTCTTACAAAAAAACCCCACATATTTTGATTTTCTCTATTTAGCTGGGTAACATTTTAAGTGAGACATTTCACTGACTCCCTTAGCGTGGCATTTTCAGCAGCGAGCGTTTCCACCTGCTGCTGGCTGAACTCCAGTGATTCTCGCAAGGATTTAAATTCCCGGTGTAGAATCTCCACCAAGTACAGCCTTGCATCGAAACTGGACAATCGTTTGTCGATTGACTCAAGGATGTCAGCTATGTCGTTGCCGGATGGCGATGTTGTGCCAGGGGAATCTGCCGGGCAACATCTTTTCGATGACTGCGTCTCAGATTTGGCCGGGGAAGATGCACTCTGAGCCTTCATTATGAGATCCTGGAAGAACTGATCAATATAATCTTGGAGAGCCTCTAAACTCTCCCCGTTGTTCTCCAGGGTGTTGGAGATGATTTAGATAAATGTTGTTAGTTATAAGACAATTGATAAGTGTATTTGGTAAAATTGAAGCTTAAAGGAATTTGTTCAATTCTAAGCTACCATTTGCTTTAATTTTTTCGCCAAAATCTCTGGCGTCTGACATCAGTTACAACATGAGTCGCTTACCTTGTCCGTCACTTCCGTCACTTGTAAATGTTATCAGGAAATGATCAGACAGCAGGGGGTTTTCTTCTTTGCTGGCATTTCTCTCCGAACTGGCAGCAAATGCAGCTTCTCAGTGACAATTTGTCACAGTCTGGCGAGGGCAGACTGTATGAATTGAAAAAGGACCCAAAATGCAGACTCCAAGGAACAGGGAACAAAACTTGAATGTTAACAAAAAGCGAGCCGTTTAATATGGCTGGTAAAAAAGGTACAAACAAAGGGCAAGGCAAACTGAAGCAAAATTAACACAAACCTAAACTGGGAAATCTAAACAAACAATAAGAAAAACCTAGACAAGAAACTTGGAAGCATGGCATAGGAAACATTTCTCTCCGAACTGGCAGCAAATGAAGCTTCTCAGTGACAATTGGTCTGTTAGGAGCCATCTCACTGATAAACGATGGGGGCGCCAGTTTGCGTGATGTGCATGAAAGATTGTTGTATACCCTCTGGAGTTCGCTGATATTTCGGAGGTCCAGCACTATCCACAGATACAGCGTCTTACAGCCTTTGCTTTGCCTGATTTTCTTTTTGGCGACCCAAAGGCGACTGTTTTTCATATATGCATGGAGCTACCTGCCAGAGAGCAGCAGGTAAGCGCATAGTCCCTCCTGCTAGCCCTCAATGTCTAAGTGTATTTAACATTGAGAGGTGGGCAACGACGCCAGGGGTGGGGTGTACACCCTGATGGTACTTTGGACTCCGTGTATCGTGCCCACCCCCAAGATCCTATATGTATGTGTAATGAGAGTGTGAGTAATGTGAATGTCTAAGTTGTGGGATAAAATTGAGGCAGAGGCAGCCAGAAGGGGACAGAGGGGAGGGGGAGGGGGGGTAGCCTCCTCTGCACCCTGGTGACATACCCCTACTCCAAGGTCCTGCATGTGTGGGTGGTTGTGGTGGAGCGGGAAGAGAGAGGCAGCTGGAGATGGGGAGGGAAGGAAGGGAGGGGCAAGTGACCCCTCCCTGGGGCCAGCTCCCCCGCTGACCCCAGTAGGCACCCCCATACTCCGCGACCCGCCAGGGAAAGGGGGCCCAGGCCCATCCAGACCGGGGCCCAGTGCAGCAGCGCCCCCCGGCCCCACAGAGCCCGGGACAGTCCACCCAACCCCACCACAGAGAAAACTGCACCCACCCCACCATCCACTCATCTTCCAGACTACATGAGACAATAAACACCCAGGCTGAGATCTTCCTCCACCTCTCCTGTATCTCCCCCTCCTGCAGAGAGAGTTCCTGAAGAGAGGAAAGCTCCTGCAAGATGTGACAATCTCCCCCACCAGTTGAAGAGCCCCCCAGGTGGCTCGACGCACCGGCGGCACACTGCCCCAGGGCTGGGCCCCCATGCACCCACCCGCCCACAACCCCGGCAACACACCAACCAGGATCCAAGCCCCCGAGGCCCGGCCAGGGCCCCAGCCCAGAGACGGAGCGCCCCCAGAACCTCACGCCCATCCCGGACCCATCCAGGGGCAGCCAGGCTACCAGGTCAGTAACCCACGTCCGTCAGCACAGACCCTCCCCTAGCCCCGCTGCACGCAGCCGCGAGGAAACAGTCACCTGAGAGCCAACAGAGCCCCCAACCGGACATGACCGCTACCCCGGGTTGAGCCCCCCAAGGAAGATGCCTCCGGGGAACCCCCCGACGCCCTAAGCCTGTCCCTACCCCCACACCAATCACAACAGTGAAGGCGGGACCAAACTATGACCCCCCCACCCCCACTAGGTGATGGAGCTGATCAAAGGAGCCCAGAGCAATTGATCTGATGTGGTGGCAGAGGCTGTATCAAGACTAATGTAATCTAATAGATAATTTCTATATTGGTTAGAATTAAGATTATTTTTATTTTTCCAGTTCATGAGGACTGTTTTCTTGGCTATGCATAGGGCAGTGAAAACAGTATGGGCGATATTCTTTTCTGAAGTGACATTATCTAAGCTGCCCAACAAACACACTAAGGGGGAAGTTGGAATGTTACATTTCAGACACTTCGATAAGTCTTCACATATCTCGCGCCAAAACTTCTGAACTGGTGGACAGAACCAAAGAGCGTGGATATAATTGTCCGGTGAATTGGTTTGGCAGTGTGAGCAGTTGTTGGTAGACGTAAAGCCCATCTTGAACATCCGATGACCTGTACAGTGCACTCTATGTAATATTTTGTATTGAATTAATTGAAGACTGGGATTTCTAATTAGATGAAAGGTTTTTAAGCAAATCTGAGACCAGAAGTTTAGGTCTAAGTTAACTGATAAATCCGCTTCCCATTTTGCAATAGGAAGGGATATTGATTCATCTGTTTTAGAAAGCATTCTGTATATTTTGGATAGTAATTTGGGGGTTTAAGAGTAAGAAATTGAACCACACTTGGTGGTGTTTGTAGTTCAACTTGACCCGGTTTAAATTTCTTTTTTACTATGGATTTAATTTGTTGATATTCTAAAAATCTTTTCTTGTTGATCCCATATTGTGTAACTAGTCTGTCAAATGAAATAAATTCTGTTCCTTCTAGTATATGTTCTAAATATTTGATTCCTTTACCACTCCAATCTGAAAAGTTTATCATATTATTGTTTTGTAATATGTCAGGGTTGTTCCAGATAGGTGTACGTTTGCATGGGATTAATGAAGACGCCGTCAATTTTAGAAACTCCCACCATGCTGTCAGAGAAGAGCTGATGTTGATGCTTTTAAAGCATTCATGTCGTTGGATGTTTGAGCTGATAAATGGTAGGTCTCAGATCTCTAGATTATTGCAGAGTGCTTGTTCTACATCTAGCCAAGGTTCATCTAAGAGGGTATGTTTTAGCCATCCTGAGATAAACTGAAGCCTGTTGGCTAAGAAGTAGTGCTGAAAGTTAGGCAGTTCTAGTCCTCCTTTATCCTTGGTCTTTTGTAGTGTTTTTAAGCTTATACGTGGGGGTTTATTTTTCCAAAGGAATTTGGACATACATGAATCTAGAGATCTGAACCAATCTTGTGGCGGTTTAGTTGGGATCATTGAGAATAAATAATTTATTTTTGGTAAGACCATCATTTTTATAGCGGCAACCCTTCCCATGAGTGATATGGGTAGACATTTCCATCTAGCCAGATCATCTTCTACCTTCTTTAAAAGTGGGATATGGTTTAATTTAGTTAGATCTGCAAGCTTGGGAGAAACATTAATACCTAAATATTTTATATTTCCCGATTGCAGTGGTGTAGAAGAGGAATTATGGAAGGAGCAATTAATCGGTAGAACTGTAGATTTTGACCAGTTAATTGAGTAATCTGATATTCTTGCAAAAGAGTTTATCAATTCAATCACCCCAGAGATATTGGTTTGTGAATTTTGGGGAAAAAGCAACACATCATCCGCATAAAGGCTGATTTTATGTTCCACGTTCTTGCATTTTATGCCCTTAATTACTGAATTCTGTCTAATTGCTGCTGCTAGTGGTTCAATAAAAATTGCAAACAGTGAAGGGGAGAGTGGGCATCCCTGCCTGGTGCCCCTCAAGAGACAGAAGCTGGAGGATGTCTGGTCATTTGTTCTAACACAAGCTGTTGGGGAATTATATAATATTTTTAACCAGTTTATGAAAGAGGATCCAAAACCAAATTTGTGTAAAGTTGCAAATAGAAATTTCCAGTTAACTCTGTCGAATGCTTTTTCTGCGTCTAAAGAGAATATTGTAGTTTCTAGGTTTTTACTGTATGAGTAGTCTATCAAATTAAGTAATCTATGTGTATTTGTTGATGAGTGCCGACCTTTTATGAAACCAGTTTGGTCAGGATGAATTAAGAGGGGGGTTATTTTCTCCAGTCTCTTTGAGAGAGCTTTGCAGATTATTTTAAGGTCTACATTTATAAGGGATATTGGACGATAGCTTGAGGGATATACAGGGTCTTTGCCTGGTTTTAGCAGGAGATTAATGTTTGCAGAATTCATATTTGATGGAAGTCTGCCCTTTTCTTTAATTTCCAACAACGTTCTGTAGAAAACTGGTGCTAGAATCGACCAGAATTCATTGTAGAATTCTGCAGGAAAGCCATCTGGACTTGGAGCCTTATTATTGGGCATACTTATCAGGGCTTCCTGGAATTCACCTGGTGTCAGTGGTGAATCCAGTGCCATTGCTTGAGTGTCCAATAATTTTGGAAGAGTTATGTTGTCCAAAAACTGATCAATTTCTTTTTTAGATGGGTTTATTTGTGGTGAATACAACGTTTTATAGAAATCCCTGAAAATGTTGTTTATTTGTATCGGTTCATATAATGTGTTCCCAGATGAATCTTGAACAGCACATATAGTTGTTTTTTCTTTATTTATTTTTAGCTGGTTTGCTAGAAATTGACCGGATTTATTACCATGTTCATAATTTTGTAGGCGTAGTCTTTGTACTAAGAATTTTGTTTTTTTATCAATTATCTCATTTAATTCTAGTTTTGTTTTGCGTATTTTGTTCATTATTTCCTGATCTTGGTGGGACGCGTAGGCTTCTTCTAGTGATTTGATGTTTTTTTCTAATTCCTGAATATTTTTGTTTTCTTTTTTCTTTTTATGTGATGAGAAAGAAATTATTTTACCTCTCATCACAGCTTTCCCTGCTTCCCATAGAACAGAAGCTGATGTTTCGGGAATGTCATTATAGTCCAAATATGAAGTCCACTCTTTTTTAAAATATTTAATAAAGTCTTCATCTTTAAGTAGTGATATATTAAATCTCCAGTTTTTACTTGGCGTAGTATTATTCTTGTGCATTAGTGTTAAAGATACAGGACCATGATCGCTGACAGCTATAGGGTGAATCTCAGTGTCTGAAATGTCGTTCAGCAGTGAGCTGCTGACCAAAAAATAATCCAGACGAGAGTAGGAGTGATGGACATGTGAGAAAGTATATTCCTTACTGGTGGGGTGAAGGGAGCGCCATGCATCGCAAAGACCAAAGTCGCTCATATACTGTTTGATTATATTTGTGGACTGCCAATTACGCTGAGTTCCCGCTGTATTGAGCCTATCCATGTCTTCATTTAGTCCAAGGTTGAGGTCGCCTCCAAGAACAAGTGTGCCATCTAAGTGTTCAGAGAGTGCACTGAAAAAACCGTGAAAGAATGAGGGATCATCAACATCTGGACCATATACACTTGCAATACATAGCTTTTTATCACGTATAGATAGTTTAATGATTAAGAATCTGCCCTCTGGATCTATAACTGTATCGAGTACTGTGAAATTAATATTTTTATGTATTAAAATTGCTGCTCCCCTTTGTCTAGAATTATAACAAGCTGAGAACACATTAGGAAACTCCGGTGTTTTAAGTTCATTCGAACCTCTAAGAGGTCTGTGGGTCTCTTGTAATAGGACAACATCCGCCTGTAGTTTTTTGAGTTGGTTAAATATTTTTAACCTCTTTACTCTGGAGCCAGCTCCATTTATATTCCATGTAATGAACCTCAGTGTACCCATAGATGTTTGTGTATAACTAGGGATGTATGCTGTGTGCGTCGCTTAGCCAGGTGGAGAGAATACGTCACTTGTTCATAAATAAAGAGAAGGAGAGAGAGAAAAATGTGTGGCGAGATGCTCCCTGAGTCTGACTTTGTGTATGCATAGTTACTAATATGAGTAGGCTTGGCTTAAGTGTGTGTGTGTATCTTATATGACTGTGTGCGCTGTCTGACTGATGTAAATGTGCTGCCGTTGAGCGCATGGTGCGTATGTGTCGAAATAAAGGATGTTTGTGGATGAGTGTCGAAGCAGGTGATCGAGGCAGTGAAAGGAATAAAGAAAGAAACCAAGGACAGGGGTGAGCAGCATAAAACCAAGAGGGGGAAAAGAGAGGGAAAAAAAAACAGAAACAAAACGTAAACATTCCAATTAAATCACTGACGGAGAGTGACGGTGTTAATTCTGCTATGAAATCACACTTTAAGATGCGATTTGATACTGGTAAGTTAAACAGATGTTAATGCAAGTTAGTGTGAGTGGATAGGGAAATGGTGTAGCTGATTCTTATCTGGTGTGAGGTTAATACAGCCACGGAGTGATGTTGGGGTCGCGGTGGAGCTGTCCGTCCACGTACAGCCGGTCCACAGCGATGACAGCGCGGGAGCCCTTCTGGATGAAGCCGCGTCGGATTGGGAAGAGGACCATGCGTCGTTCCAAGATCTCTTTGGGGAACTGGTCGTTCACGCTGAAGTCCGTTCCTTTTAATTCCCTGCCGCGGCTTTTCACATGTTGCTTTTGTTTGAAGTGGCCGAATTTGGCCACGATAGGACGTGGTCTCCCGGCCGTAGCCCGAATGGGGCCGAGGCGATGTACCCGATCGAAGACGATGTTCTTCACATTGTCCTCCGGCAGCTTCAGGTGGGTTTTGATGAAGCTTTTTACCGTGGTCTCCGCGTCCTCTCCAGCGGCTTCTGGAATACCAGAAAATACCAGATTATCACGCATGCTACGAGCTTGTAGATCGATAACTGTTTCTTTTATTTTTTTATTTTCTCTATTGAGCTGGGTAACATTATCTGTGAGACATTTCACCGACTCCCTTAGCGTGGTATTTTCAGCAGCGAGCGTTTCCACCTGCTGCTGGCTGAACTCCAGGGATTCTCGCAAGCATTTAAATTCTCGGTGAAGAATCTCCACCAAGGACAGCCTTGCGTCGAAACTGGACAATCGCTTGTCGATTGACTCCAATATGTCGGCAATATCTTTGCCGGCTGGCGATGTTGAGCCGGGGGAATCTGCCGGGCGTTGTCTTTTCGACGACGGCGTCTCAGGTTTGGCCAGGGAAGCTGCACACGGGGTCTTCTTCATCACGAGATCCTGAAAGCACTGATCAATATAATCTTGGAGAGTCTCTAAACTCTCCCCGTTGTTCTCCAGGGTGTTGGAGATTATTTAGACAAATATTGTTAGTTATAAGACAATTGATAAGTGTATTTGGTAATGCTGAAGCTTAAATGAATTTGTTCAAATCTAAACTACCATTTGCTTTAATTTTCCGCCAAAATCTCCGGCGTCTGACGTCAGTTACAACATGAGTCGCTTACCTTGTCCGTCACTTCCGTCACTTACTCACCTGCTGCCTCACTTCTCCTTCTCCTTCTGCAGGAAAAGCATCAGATTAATTCAAGTTGATTAATAGGCTGGTGTGAAAAATTGCTGCCACCCCCCCTGGTAGTTAGAATGACTCGGGGGTGTTGATTCATTTAAACTAACATAATCATCCTGCTGCAACCAGGTTTCTGTAAGGCAGAGTAAATCAATTTGTTGATCAATTATTAAGTCATGTCCTAACAGACTTGGAGGAGAGAGACCTAATATTTAATAATCCACATTTCACTGTTTTACTCTTTGGTTCAGATGTGGATACTGTATTGTTCCAATTACCAGAGTTAGACCCCCGGCGGGTGTGTCGCCGAGTGGGGAAAAACGGTTAGACACATGAACAGGTTGGTGGTGTACCTGGGGCTTCTGTTTAGGACTATGCTTCCTCCTCACAGTCACCCAGCCGCCCTCTTTCCCCAGCTGCTTAGGGTCTGCTGGGGAACAGCTAGCGGGGCCTACGCTATCTTCGGCTGCACCAGCTACAGGGACATGGCTAGCTACGGGCGAATGAAGGGTGGGAAGCAGAGTCTCTAATTCAGTAATCCTGGCTGTAGCGGCAAACTCGGTCCTTCCACGCCGCTTCTGTGGGACGTAAAGATTCTGACTCGTGCTCTTCTTGAATCGCTTGTATGCCTTTTGGTAGCAAAAATGAGGCAAATGTTTAAAACAAAAGAGAAAATTTATTTGTTCCATAGAAACCGAAAAATACAAAACAAAGGCCTCTGGTGGGAGCTCCGTTTCCGTTCCTTTTGTTACAGTGAAACCACAATAAACGGCAACGGTCAGAAAACTGTTGCTCCACGTCCTGCTTACTTGCCTAAGCTTTCATCGCCCCCACATGTGGGCAAATACACACCCCCTTTACGACATCTTTCTGAGGCTGAAACCTTTTCCGATGTCCGCCAGGAGGTTTTCTATGATGCAGCCGTCGTTCTGCGGCACAAAACCTTTGATTATTTTCCCATTCTCTCCTTTCTGTCTCTTGGACTCTTCCTCTGCCAGCTGCTTCTTTCTCTTCTCAGCCTTGGCCGCCTGTTCTGTCCGAGTTTTGTTTTCCTTCAGCGCCTTGATGAAGAGTCCTCGGAAAGTCCTGATGGTACCGAAGAGTTCCTCCAGTGACAGCTGATTGGCATCTTCACGTAAATAGACAGCCAGTTCACCCTTTTTCGTCTCAATCGTGGCGAATCTCTCGTTTAATTCTCCGAACAACTCCAGATTTGCCTCGAGAACTTTTGCATACTGCTCCTTCACAATAAACGGCAACGGTCAGAAAACTGTTGCTCCACGTCCTGCTTACTTGCCTAAGCTTTCATCGCCCCCACATGTGGGCAAATACACACCCCCTTTACGACATCTACCAACACTTTACAACAACACAAAAGACAACAAAGCAGGATCAATTTATGGAGCACAGCATATTACATTATAACATAAAATAATGAATATTATAACTAGAAAGTCAAATTAAAGATCACAGCAAAATGTTGGCCTAAACTGTCTAAGCTCCACCACTGGCCTCCAGAGCTGCAAATATGCTACATTTGTTACAAGTATCATTACTGCTAAAGGAGGCCGAGGAGTAACTAAACATCTGACACAATGAGCAGGAAAGTGCAGGAGGGACAGGAGAAGAGGCCATGCTGCTAGCGAGTTGGCTATGAGCTAAGCTAGCGTACAGACACAGTAACTGAATACTTTGGCTATAAATTAGGTAGTGAATACACAGAAATGTGCTTCGGATGAAACACGTGAGGATTATACTATGAAAACAGAAGTTATAGTTAACAGAAGTTTTTAATTAAATTGCTATGCAGATAAGCTACTCAAAAACAGCACTGTGTATTGGAACAGGAAGTAATACTCTACTGCTCGCCTCTGTCAGTGCGCTCCAAGGGTGGTTGTGGCTACAATGTAGCTGCCATCACCAGTGTGTGAATGGGTGGATGACTGGATATGTAAAGCGCTTTGGGGTCCTTAGGGGCTAGTAAAGCGCTATATAAATACAGGCCATTTACCATTTGCAGAGAGATGTGTTTGTGGTTGCATAGGGAAACGGGTGATCCATGCAGTGAAAGAAGGGCCGGGGACAAGGACAAGGGTGTGCTGGAGGGATGAAAGAAAACTGAGATGGGGATAAAAATGTAAAAAATAAACTGGGAATATTGTAGTTAACGTATTAGAAGAGAGTGACTGTGTTTTAGCTGTTATGGCATCACATTGCATTAGCAATTTGACATAATCTATTGTTAATCAATTGCAAATGTTAATGCAAGAGTGTCAGAGCAAGAGAAAGGAAAAAGGGGA
Source organism: Aulonocara sp. 'chitande type north' Nkhata Bay (assembly GCF_057382095.1). Taxonomy (NCBI): domain Eukaryota; kingdom Metazoa; phylum Chordata; class Actinopteri; order Cichliformes; family Cichlidae; genus Aulonocara; species Aulonocara sp. 'chitande type north' Nkhata Bay. The sequence continues at coordinate 68,836,471 of NC_141350.1, forward strand.
GTGAAGTGGATTCTTTTCTGGAGTGAAGAAAACTGACTGATGTTTAGTTACTCCTCGGCCTCCTTTAGCAGTAATGATATCTGTAACAAATGTAGCATATTTGCAGCTCTGGAGGCCAGGATTACTGAATTGGAGACTCGGCTTCGCACCCTTCATTCACCCGCAGCTAGCCAGGCCCCTGTAGCTGGTGCAGCCGAAAATAGCGTAGGCCCCGCTAGCTGTTCCCCGGCAGGTCCCAAGCAGCTGGGGAATCAGGGCGGCTGGGTCACGGTGAGGAGGAAGCATAGTCCTAAACAGAAGCCCCAGGTACACCACCAACCCGTTCATGTGTCTAACCGTTTTTCCCCACTCGGCGACACACCCGCCGGGGGTCAAACTCTGGTAATTGGCGATTCTGTTCTCAGACATGTGAAGCTAGAGACACCGGCAACCATAGTCAATTGTCTTCCAGGGGCCAGAGCAGGCGACATTGAAGGAAATTTAAAACTGCTGGCTAAGGGTAAACGTAAATTCAGTAAAATCATAATTCACGTCGGCAGTAATGACACCCGGTTACGCCAATCGGAGGTCACTAAAATCAATATTGAATCGGTGTGCAACTTTGCCAAAACAATGTCGGACTCTGTAGTTTTCTCTGGTCCCCTCCCCAATCAGACCAGGAGTGACATGTTTAGCCGCATGTTCTCCTTAAATTGCTGGCTGTCTGAGTGGTGTCCCAGAAACGATGTGGGCTTCATAGATAATTGGCAAACCTTCTGGAGGAAACCTGGTCTTGTTAGGAGAGACGGCATCCATCCCACTTTGGATGGAGCAGCTCTCATTTCTAGAAATATGGACAAATTTATTAAACCCCCCAAAATATGACTATCCAGAGTTGGGACCAGGAAGCAGAGTTGCAGTCTTACACGCCTCTCTGCAGCTTCTCTCCTCCTGCTACCCCCCCAAAAACCCATCTCCATAGAGACTGTGTCAGCTCCCAAACAGACAAAAAACAAACTAAAAACCAGCAACAAACAACTTAAACATAAACAATCACAAAGAAAGAACAATACAGTATCCACATCTGAACCAAAGAGTAAAACAGTGAAATGTGGATTATTAAATATTAGGTCTCTCTCCTCCAAGTCTCTGTTAGTACATGACTTAATAATTGATCAACAAATTGATTTACTCTGCCTTACAGAAACCTGGTTGCAGCAGGATGATTATGTTAGTTTAAATGAATCAACACCCCCGAGCCATTCTAACTACCAGAAATCTCGAAGCACAGGCCGAGGGGGAGGTGTGGCAGCAATTTTTCACACCAGCCTATTAATTAATGAAAGACCAAGACAGACTTTTAATTCATTTGAAAGCCTGATGCTTAACATTGTCCACCCCAGCTGTGAAACTCAGAAACCAGTCTTACTTGTTATCATCTATCGTCCACCTGGGCCTTACACAGAGTTTCTGTCTGATTTCTCAGACTTTATATCTAATTTAGTTCTGAGCTCAGATAAAATAATTATTGTGGGTGATTTTAACATCCATGTAGATGCTAAAAATGACAGCCTCAACATGGCATTTAATCTGTTATTAGACTCAATTGGTTTCTCTCAAAATGTAAAAGAACCCACCCACCACTTTAATCACACTCTAGATCTTGTTTTAACATATGGCATCGAACCTGAACATTTAACAGTGTTTCCTGAAAACCCTCTCCTGTCTGATCATTTCCTGATAACATTTACTTTTACAATAATTGATTACACAGCGGTGAAGAGTAGACTTTATCAAAGTAGATGTCTTTCTGAAAGCACTGTAACTAAGTTTAAGAATATAATCCACCCACTGTTATCATCTCCAATGCCCTGTACCAACACAGAGCAAAGCAGCTATCTGAACGCTACCCCAACAGAGGTCGATTATCTTGTTAATAATTTCACCTCCTCACTACGTACGACTCTGGATACTGTAGCTCCTGTGAAAACTAAGGTCTCTAATCAGAAGTACCTGACTCCGTGGTATAATTCTGAAACACGTACCCTAAAGCAGATGACTCGTAATCTGGAGAGGAAATGGCGTGTCACAAATCTAGAGGATCATCATTTAGCCTGGAGAAATAGTTTGCTGCTTTATAAGAAAGCCCTCCGCAAAGCTAGAACATCTTACTATTCATCACTGATTGAAGAAAATAAGAACAACCCTAGGTTTCTCTTCAGCTCTGTAGCCAGGCTGACAAAAAGTCAGAGCTCTTTTGAGCCAACAATCCCTTTAACGTTAACTAGTAATGACTTCATGAACTTCTTCACAAATAAAATTTTTATCATTAGAGAAAAAATTACCAATAATCATCCCGCAGATGTAATATTATCTACAGCTACTCTTAGTACCATTGATGTTAAGTTAGACTCTTTTTCTCCAATTGATCTTTCTGAGTTAACTTCAATAATTACTTCCTCCAAACCATCAACGTGTCTTTTAGACCCCATTCCTACAAAACTGCTCAAAGAAGTCCTGCCATTAATTAATGCTTCGATCTTAAATATGATCAACCTATCTCTAATAATCGGCTATGTACCACAGGCCTTCAAGCTGGCTGTAGTTAAACCTTTACTCAAAAAGCCATCTCTAGACCCAGCAGTCTTAGCTAATTATAGGCCAATCTCCAACCTTCCTTTATATCAAACATCCTTGAAAGAGTAGTTGTCAAACAGCTAACAGATCATCTGCAGAGGAATGGTTTATTTGAAGAGTTTCAGTCAGGTTTCAGAGCTCAGCACAGCACAGAAACAGCTTTAGTGAAGGTTACAAATGATCTTCTTATGGCCTCTGACAGTGGACTCATCTCTGTGCTTGTCCTGCTAGACCTCAGTGCAGCGTTCGATACTGTTGATCATAATATCCTATTAGAGCGATTAGAACATGCTGTAGGTATTACAAGTACTGCGCTGCAGTGGTTTGTATCATATCTATCTAATAGACTCCAGTTTGTGCATGTAAATGGAGAGTCCTCTTCACACACTGAGGTTAATTATGGAGTTCCACAGGGTTCAGTGCTAGGACCAATTCTGTTTACATTATACATGCTTCCCTTAGGCAGCATCATTAGAAGACATAGCATACATTTTCACTGCTATGCAGATGACACCCAGCTCTATCTGTCCATGAAGCCAGATAACACACACCAATTAGTTAAACTGCAGGAATGTCTTAAAGACATAAAGACCTGGATGGCCGCTAACTTTCTGCTTCTTAATTCAGATAAAACTGAGGTTATTGTACTCGGCCCTGAAAATCTTAGAAATATGGTATCTAATCAGATTCTTACTCTGGATGGCATTACCTTGGCCTCCAGTAACGCGGTGAGGAACCTTGGAGTCATTTTTGACCAGGACATGTCCTTCAACGCACATATTAAACAAATATGTAAGACTGCTTTCTTCCATTTGCGCAACATCTCTAAAATTAGAAATATCCTGTCTCAGAGTGACGCTGAAAAACTAGTTCATGCATTTATTACTTCCAGGCTGGACGACTGTAATTCATTATTATCAGGAAGTCCTAAAAACTCCCTGAAAAGCCTTCAGCTAATCCAAAATGCTGCAGCAAGAGTCCTGACAGGGACTAGAAAGAGAGAGCATATTTCTCCTGTTTTGGCTTCCCTTCATTGGCTTCCTGTTAAATCCAGAATTGAATTCAAAATCCTGCTCCTCACATACAAGGTCTTAAATAATCAGGCCCCATCTTATCTTAATGACCTTGTAGTACCATATCACCCTATTAGAGCGCTCCGCTCTCGCTCTGCAGGCCTACTTGTTGTTCCTAGAGTATTTAAAAGTAGAATGGGAGGGAGAGCCTTCAGTTTTCAGGCCCCTCTTCTGTGGAACCAGCTTCCAGTTTGGATTCGGGAGACAGACACTATCTCTACTTTTAAGATTAGGCTTAAAACTTTCCTTTTTTCTAAAGCATATAGTTAGGGCTGGACCAGGTGACCCTGAATCCTCCCTTTGTTATGCTGCAATAGATGTAGGCTGCCGGGGGATTCCCATGATGCATTGAGTTTTTCCTTTCCAGTCACCTTTCTCACTCACTATGTATTAATAGACCTCTCTGCATTGAATCATATCTGTTATTAACCTCTGTCTCTCTTCCACAGCATGTCTTTATCCTGTCTTCCTTCTCTCACCCCAACCGGTCGCAGCAGATGGCCGCCCCTCCCTGAGCCTGGTTCTGCCGGAGGTTTCTTCCTGTTAAAAGGGAGTTTTTCCTTCCCACTGTCGCCAAAGTGCTTGCTCATAGGGGGTCATATGATTGTTGGGTTTTTCTCTGTATCTATGAAGCGCCTTGAGGCGACTTTTGTTGTGATTTGGCGCTATATAAATAAAATTGAATTGAATTGAATTGACTATGGTTACCGGTCTGTCTGCAGTGTACAGGGTGAAGAGGAAAGGGGCGAGCACTGTTCCTTGTGGGGCCCCCGTGCTGCAGACTACCACCTCAGACACACAGTCCCACAGCCTCACATACTGGGGTCTACTGGTGAGGTAGTCAATAATCAACGAGGACAGCTGATGGTCCACTCCTGCTCCCTGCATCTTCTCCCTTAGCACTTAAGGTTGGATTGTATTCAAGGCACTGGAGAAATAACAGCGCACCTGGTGCTCTCCAGATGAGAGAAGCCCCCAATGCAGCAGGTAGGTGACAGCGTCATGGGTACAGATGGTTTGTACCGTGTCTTCCACTCTTGACACTTAGCTCCAGCTCTACAGCCCCGTCTCCTCCGCCGTAACTCCCTGGGGATCTCTGGTCTTTCTCTGGGGTGAATCAGCTGGTTGCTAAGGGCTAACAGCTGATCCCGGGTGTAAACAATGGAGCCGATGTTTGAGATTGCTCTCCACATACTGGGGTTAAACAGTCTGTATATGATCAAATAACACAGAAATAACTTCAAGCTGTTTCTGGCTAGCATTCTTGTGACAGGTTACATGGAAAAAGTGAAAAAAGCAAGGAAAAGAAATTAAATAATTTAAAAGAACAGAAGTTGGTCAGAGCTCCTGTAACTGTAAGCCTCTCCCAAGGTGCCATCAGGGACAGCCTCGAATTGAAACTGGACAATCGCTTGTTGATTGACTCCAGGATGTCAGTAAAGTGGCAGGTGATGATGTGCCGAGGGAGTTTGCCTGGCGACATCTTTTCGATGACTGCGTCTCAATTTTGGCCGTGGAAGATGCGCTCTGGGTCATCATCACTCTGTCCTGGAAGCACTGATTGATGAAACCGTGGAGAGCGTCTAAACCAGGGGTCAGCAACCTTTAACACCCAAAGAGCCATTTGGACGCGCGTCCAGTGTTTTAATGTCTCTGGTTTTATTGCTTGAACGTAGGTAAAACGGTAGATTTGTGTGGTTAAAATCGCACATTACACCCACAAACATAAACGGGCTTCGATTCAGGTCTGCTGTCACCGAGCTGATGATGTGTTGGGGGAAAACTCTGTAAAAAACCCAGGAGAAATAAAGACACAATGAGACAAAGTTACTTTCTTTATCAAACGTGTACACGGGTGAGCTGCTAAGAACAACTCACACCATGCACAGTGGCTTGGTAATTTTTATAGGCACAGAGCACAGAGACAGTGAGAACAGGATAACAAATAATAAACAGATAAAATAAAACAACTCCATATATGGTGCTAGTCTCGTCAGCAGAGAGCTAGGGAAGATAAAACAATCTAAAACAATATGTCCCAGAAACAAGATGTGTTTGCTGGGAAAGTCTAAAAAGATCATTCTAAACTAATCTAACCATAGACAGAGGGCAGACAAAAGGCATCTTTGTACATTTAAAAGAAGGTAAAGAAACATAGAATCATTTTTCCTGTAACATTCCCTCCTGTTTTAACTTATTTTAAATGTATACAACAATTGTCTGTGAAGGTTATTTATTAAGTATCTTAAGCAATTTTTTAATTTTCAAAATGTCAGCATAGCAGAAATGGAAGTCATTTGGTCTAAAGAATAAAACAAAAGAAAATAATAAAAAGAAAAACATAGTAAATGAAAATCATAGTAATTGAAATAACAAGTGGAATAAACAAGAAAAAATAATAAAACTAAAACTACAAAAAATAAAAGGATGAAAACTAAAATGAAAACTTTGTATTTAAAAATGATGAAAACTTCATATGTAAAATGAAAACTTCAAAAAAAATACAAGGATGAAAACCTTATACTTAAAATGATGCAAACCTTAAATTGAAAACTTTATATGTAAAATAATGAAAACTTCATATTTAAAATGAAAACTTCAAAAAATAAAGGATGAGAACTTCAAAAAATAAAAGGGTGAAAACCTTATATTGTACCTGCATAAACTACTAATGTGTTAATCAGTGCATGATCACTTGAAAAAGGCAGAAGTCATTTTTAATCACCACGTCATTCATTAGCAGTTATTACAAGTTCTCCTCTAACAGAATTGCAACGGGATGCTGTTCTTCTTTAGGCACGGCAACATAAGCAGTCATTGTAGTTGTTATCATCTTTGAAATCATTACTCTTAGACATGGCGGTGTAGCTGCTCCAGATGTGTGGTCAGTGACATATTTTTGCAGAATGGACAAATTCTGCAAAGCTTCATAAATGTCTCCTCCAGTTTCGTATCCATCAGGGATAAAAGTGCAACATGTTTCCCCGATCAGCTTGCAAACTCCTCCTTGTGATGCTGTTAGCAGGTCTAGTGTCAGTCTGTTCTGCAGCACCATCGTTCTGATGGCCTGCTGTTCTCCTGCTAAGGCGGTTCCCAGGGTCTTAGTCAAGTTGATGTGTCGTAGCAGAGCATATCGGTTGATTTCCACATGATCCCGCACCTCGGCAACTCCAATGCTGGGGATCAAGCTCTGTAAGAATTTCACTCCTCCTCAGATGCGAAACTCTGGTTCCTTTACTGCTTGGTGCCGTCCGTGCACATCCTGTCTGGTAATGAGTCTTTGTTTGTAGTATCATTCGGTAGCTGTAGTTGGAGCGACAGTTGAGGCTCATCAGTGTCGCGTTACTGGCACAGGTTTCGTTGAGTGAACAGTCCATACACTTCCTCTCGTTCCTCGGTGGGCAGAAAGTGTATATGTATTTGCATAGCAGTCAGTTTTATTATTCCAGTAAGCTGTAGTGTTCATAAACTGCCACCAGAAATTAGTGGCATAGCCATGGGGAAACTTGGTGTACTTTCCTTTGTCATACAGTGTCTGCCTTTTCTCCATATAACGTGACTTGTTGTCCCTCACGGAAGCAAAGGTGAGGAGCCCGGCCATGGTCAGGGCCGCTGCAGTTGTTAAGAGCCACCACCTCATGACGACGGGACACACCCTCCTGTCGCGAGTAGACCCCCCGGCCAGGAAAGCTGACCCCTCCACCGGGCGAGATCACAACAAGTGGGCAAGCCTGCCGTCAGCTGTGTTTAGATGGCTTCACTTACTGGCTCTGATGGATGCAAGATGGTCGTTCCGCTATTTTGCAAGCTCCAGTTTTTCCTTTGGAGCACTTTGATCAGAACCCAGTCACCGGGCTGTGATCTGCAAGACACTTGATAGACATCATTACATTCTTCGTCATTTACAATCATCTCTTTATTTTCCTACAACTTAGACATACATTTTGCTACTGAAATTGTATCTGCCTTTTTCACTGGGTAGATTTCTGGCCACTTTGAGGATACATCTATAACCACTAGGGTGTATTTTTACCCTTGGCATTCATTTAGCTCAATAAAGTCCATATGGATTGTGTGGTCTCAGGTTTCCCTGAGCATTACATTTTTGACACGTCATGCATGTTCTGACAAATTGTTTTGCTGAGGTTTCAAAATTTACAGTGTAGAATTTACAGTGTAGAAATGAGAGTATTGTGTAGAATTTACAGTGTAGAAATGAGAGTTGACAATACTGGTCAGTCCCCCCGTTGACAAATGCGTACAGCCATGAGTCACTAATGCCGCCATTTTGTGGAGGAATTTTGGCAACACTGGCTTGCCATAACACATCATTAAGTCGTTTGTCAGAACTGCACCGTGTTTTAGCCATTTTGCCTGCTCTGCTGTGCTTGCTGCTTTTGTTCATTTTTCAACACATCCAGTGGAATCTGATGTGTGTTTACTGCCATCAATGTGATGTTTGCCTGTTGTGCCGCCTATTTTGCTGCTCTGTCAGCAAAATTGTTGCCTGTAGTAATGAAAGAGTCAGTAGGCGTTGTAAGAGGTTGGCATGCTGGTTTGCCAGTTGGTGTAATCATTCCTCTGGTTTTCCAGATTTTTTGCAAAATGATGCACAGCAGAGAAAACATACTGGCTGTCTGTATGTATGTTTATTAGTTTGTCTTTGTGTATTTCACATGCGCAACAATCTCGTGTGAAGTGACCTTCCTCTCCACGGTTCTAGCAGGCGTTGTCTCTATGTTATCTGCTGTTTCTGCGTGGCTGTCTGCAGCCTTGGTGTTTGTGACTTTGCTCGCCTCTCTGTTCCTGATAGCCACCTGCGAATTAGTGTTTTAGTCTGTTGTCAACAGTCAGCCTTATTTTTAAGTTACAGAATGCTTCTCCCTTTTTTTGTTTTTTGTTTTTTTGTTTGGGAGAATAGATGCAACTCTACATTTTCACTTAAGGCAGTTTTAGATAATTTCTAGTTCTTCAAACAATGCATGGATCTCACACATTTCAAACTTTCAAGTTAGGGTTGTTTCCCATTTATACAAATATATATATTTAACTTTGCATTGCTCACAGCTCATAGCTCACAGCTCTAAACCTAGGCATTTTTCAATCATATGCCTAATCACTATGTGTCACTGTGATTCTCAAGTATGGTCACAAGTTCATTTAAATTCGTTTCCAAAACCAACAAAATAATCAAACAAAACCAAAAAACATAAACGTGTCAGGACACAAAAGAAAAAAGAAAAATGCTGCCACCCGAACAAGGCAGAAGTCTGCATATGTTGGCTTGTAATAGCATGCAGCTTGTAACATGGTAGACTAATGTGCCTGTGTTAATTCAGCTCCATATTATTGTGTGAAGTTGCACTGGGTTGGGAGTGGTTTTGTGTGTGTCACATTTTTGGTGAGCCAATGGCTGGAATGGGGTTGGACTAATTAGAGGCAGGTGTACTTGATTGCACTGATACACCGGTCTTCTTATAGCCCACACTACAAACACTGCTGTGTTGTTTTGTCTCTCTGTGCAGGTATGTAATGTGATGAAATCAGATATGTTTGGGATGGATGGGTTTTGCCCTATGAATTTTATATTAGGTGTGTCGTTTTGTCTCTCTGTGCAGTCCAGGGCCTATTATATGCCACAGCCTAAAGGCTGCAGGGTTGCAGAGGCTTGAGTGACCACTGGCTATATGCTTGCAGGGTGGTGGGTCTCCAAGGACAACTTCTAACCCTGTTAAAGGCAACATGTGGAGTGCAACTTGGCTGTGTGGCATAGCTGGCTCTGGCCTTGGGACTGTGTGTTTTTATACAATTCATAAGTGGGACACTGGACTGTTTTATCTTTTATCTCTTGATATATTTTTCATCAATAAATTATCTTTTAGAATTTTATTGACTGACATCTTTTTGCCCATGACTGAGACGGTTGGTCAGACCTACAGTCTTTCTTTGGGTGTGTTACAGCAGCTTCTGCTCTAAAAGAAACAAATAAATAAAAAGAAAAGAAAATGTGTAACATGCTCATCAGCTTAGCAGTGTCTACATATTTAATTCAGCTTCTCAATCCTGTAGTTGTAGCTGTTGTCTACAGGGTTTTGCTTATTGGTTGTTATTATAGGTGTGCTCTATATCTCAGCAATGTGTCATTCTAGGATGATAGGTTTCAAGCTGGTCAAGTGCCTCTATGCACTTCATTAGTTTAGTTATTCTCTGTATTGTCTTCATCTCACATGTCATTACACTGAGTTTCAGCAAACCTTAAGCTTGATGCAGACTACTGCTTAACAATTATCCACCTCACATCATAACCGATTAAGGTGCCTCTTCATATTAATATTATGTCATTGTTAATATTATCCTCTTTGTCTTATATGACAGCAATAGCATATTATAATATTTTATCAGTGTGTACCATTATACTACTACTGAGCCAATTTGTTAGTTAGGATCATCTTATTCAGCAAACAGATAATTTTGAATTCATCCAATCTGCGGTCACATTTGTTCTCTCTGTTGCATGGCGGACCAGGCAGTTCTATTATAATATATTATTTATATTTTATTTTGTATCCATCAAGGGCTTCAGATGACCTGCAGAATCATCCTTTTCCCAGGGTGGAGACAGTTACCTTTTCACACACTGTCCTTGGCTGAACAATGACACAGCCTTAATATACCTTATTTATTTTATTAAAATATTTTCGTGTGAATTATTTGCTTTATATTCATTTTATACATGCTGGGCATGGTCATCATGCCAACTGTGTTTCATTGTTAATATCACTTTACAGGTTGTTATCCTTGCTATTATTAATTTCAAATACTCTAAAGATCATTTCTACTGTAATTTTCCCTTTGTTTATCTTTATTTCGTACTCTGTTCTCCCGACTGTTTATATTTTGTTTTCTTAAATCTCTCAGTTTACAGACACTGTTTTTGTCCGGCGTCTGGACTTTTCTTTTCTCACCACTGCTCGTCAGCAGGAGTGAGTTTTAATTTCACTTGCTTGATTACCCATCTTATTTATGTATTTACTTATTTTTGTTTAAGTAATACATACACGATACAGCTGCTATAACCTTCGCTGGTATTAGAGACGAGAGTGGTTGCTCACACGCCCTTCTACTTTCGGACTATTTCCAAAAGCGGTGTGAACTTTACGAGACGGAACTCGACCGTTCTCTCAACTCACCAGCACGTCAGTGAACAGCAGTAAAAGAAAAACACAGTAGGAGCAGCTCAGTCTCTTATTGGACCGTGAAAATTCAGCTTGCTCCGTTAGTTACAACAATACACACACACACACATTCACATTCACATTCACACCTATTCGCGCGATCGGAACCCTTATCATAAGGGGAGCTGCCAGTCTTTCTGTAGACGAGCTACTTATTCCCTAGACCCTGTCTAGACCCAGCTGGGGGAGCTACCCAGAGCTCCAAACCTAATCCACAGAAGTGGGGAGCTTCCAGTCGACGAGCTCCAAGCTACCAGCCGACGAGCTACTTTAAACCCACAGAGGTGGGGAGCTTCCAGTCGCGACGAGCTACTTTCGCTATTTTAAATTCCCTGAATTTAAAATACACTTTTACGCAAGATTGTGTCAGTGTGTCTGTATCTACCTGGTCGGTGTCGCCGGGTCTGGTCCACCTCGATCGGGCCCCACCACCGTGGGTCGCTTTCTAAGACGTTGGCCAAGACCCGAATTTAACGCTCTTGGTCTTTTTCCACACACCTGGTGTGTGGGCTGTCGACAGGCGAACAACGTGGACTGGTCACGGAGATGGGACACGATGGAGGTGCTCCGGCTCCGAAGGACCAAGAAATGTTGGGGGAAAACTCTGTAAAAAAACCCAGGAGAAATAAAGACACAATGAGACAAAGTTACTTTCTTTATCAAACGTGTACACGGGTGAGCTGCTAAGGACAACTCACACCATGCACAGTGGCTTGGTAATTTTTATAGGCACAGAGCACAGAGACAGTGAGAACAGGATAACAAATAATAAACAGATAAAATAAAACAACTCCATATATGGTGCTAGTCTCGTCAGCAGAGGGCTAGGGAAGATAAACAATCTAAAACAATATGTCCCAGAAACAAGATGTGTTTGCTGGGAAAGTCTAAAAAGATAATTCTAAACTAATCTAACCATAGGGAGAGGGCAGACAAAAGGCATCTTTATACATTTAAAAGAAGGTAAAGAAACATAGAATCATTTTTCCTGTAACATGATGTCATTCACCTTGGGCGATTTAAACAATGATAATTATGACAAGGGGAACCTCTCGCAGTAAATAATACAGTTCAAGACTCACTGCTAACAGTTCAATGTGTGTATTGCACACATCCGGGGTCCCAGTCTGCTCTCACACACCTGGTCCAGGAACTTTTTTTATGCAGCGTTTCATGTCCTTGTTGGCGTCGCAAGCTCGTCCATCTTATTCACCAGCAATCTGACGTTACCAGTCACTACTGACAGGAGAGCAGGACGAAATCTTTTCCTCTCCAGTCATCCTGCTTTCCCGGCTCTGCAGCCGTGGTAGTTCCTCTTGATCATCGTGGGGATGACGTGCTGAACGCCAGCGCGGCTATGCCATCTGAGTCCCAGCAGCTGTAGCCAAAGGAGCAGAATGGCGTCGCAGTCATCACAGAGGAGTTGTAGTTTTAGGAGAACTGCGTTTCCAAGTGAATAAAAGATTACTTGACTGTGCAAGAAGTATGAACTAAGTAGTGGAAAACAAAGAATAAATAAAAGGAACAAAAAAGAGTGAAGTAGCTTTAAAAAGCAGAGAGCATGCCAGACAGGCTGCCGTCCGAGACGAGTGAAATTCTGTTCAGTGCTCAGTTTCATCTGGAGCTGCAAAATGCAGTCAAAGCCTGGCCTGTCATCGTGGAAAATGATAAGATTCTTATATAGCGCTTTTCTACTCTCCCGGAGTACTCAAAGCACTGTATACAACATGCCACCTTCACACCCATTCTCGCAAGCACTTTCTCTATACTTAGTGCTTTCTAAGAACATTCACACACATTCATACTCCGATAAATACATCGGAGAGCAACTTGAGGTCTTGCCCAAGGATACTTGACATGCAGACTGGAGGAGCCAATGATCGAACCACCAACCTTCCAGTTATCAGTAGGTGACCTGCTCTACCTCCTGAGCTACAGCCACACCAATGCGGTAGGCACAGTGAACAGTGTGCTGTGGAGCGGGCCACACACTCGGACATATTATTAGATCTGGCTGTGTAAGCTGTCGATCCAGCCAAGTATTCTTGTCTGTTTCTTCTGGTGAGGTAATACTCAGGTACTTTAGTAAAGGGTCATTAGGTAATTTGAGCATTTGTTCAGGTGTAATGAAAGTGGGAGTGGCCTCGGTTTGTGGTTTGAAGTTGACACATGGTGCAGTTTGACCTTTATTGTACCCACTGTCTGTTCTTGTCTGATCGACTCCTATGATGAAATAAAAGGATGCTTGGTCTGCTGAAGAATGGGTTTTGAGTTTTAATAGTCAGTAGTAATGGGTTCAGACCAGTACCAGTCCCCAACTGGGGCCTAATAAAAGAAACTATTACTAATCTTTACCTTACCAGCTGTTGGTTTTGTTTGTGGGTCCCAGTACGCTGGCTGGAAATGACCAAAAGTTATGAGTTGCTGCCCTACGTTGAGGAAGGTCTTGTTCACAAGTGAGCAAGAGGGGAATGAGAGATCGACGGATGGATTGGGACTGGAGCTGCAGTGATGAGCCGCTGTACCAGTCCATCATGGTGAAGTCATTCAAGAGGGGCTCAGAGTAGAACTGCTACTCGTCCACATCGAAAGGAGCCAGATGAGCTGGTTCGGGCATCTCGGAAGGATGCCTCCTGGATGAGGTGTTGCGGGCATGTCCCAGGACCAGGACACACTGGAATTCCCCTGGATAAGCTAGAAGAGCGAGGTCTGAGGTTTTCTGCTCAGGCTGGCAGCCTCCACGACCCAGCTGCAGATAAGTGGGAGAAAATGGATGGTATAATTGTTTATATCAAATTTACAGTATTGTTTTGGTAATAGTGCGATAATGCAGCTCGATTGTCTAACTTGAGGTCTTTTCTGTAGCAAATCCAGAAGAAATATGTTGTGGAAAGGAAATCGTTTGCTTGGAGGACACCAGGAGTTCAGTGAAGATGGTCACCTGCAGGTTCAAGCTCATTGCATCTCCAACCCACGTCCACTCAAGGGAAGTTAAAGACTTTCTTCTGCACTTACTTTTGGATCACAAAAATCCATGACAGTCATTCAGGCAGTAATTCCTGGACTGGAAACAAGCCATCCTTAAGATATTACAGCATGCCAGCTCCTGTGTTTGAATGCAAAACAAATGTGTAGTTTACTCTAGAGACAACCCATATGGAAAAAAACTTATAAAAGACTTTCGTCAGATGTGGCCTACTTCATATAGTGAATCATATAAGGCTTCTATGATCTACTCATGAAAGTGGCCACTTTCTCATCACTTTCATATATTGTTTTAGGAAGTATCCAAAACATACAAGTTTCATTTATATAATTTTTCAAGGGGTCTTATATCTGTTTTCACTCTTGTATGCTTTTCATACAAGTTTCACACAAGACGGATAAAAACTTTATAAGATTTATATAAATCTTTTCCATATGGGAATAAATACTCGTGTGTGTGTGTGTGTGTGAGAGAGAGAGAGATTAAAAATAACAGTACAAGTAACTGAACAAACTGTAAGCAGCCTGGGAGATAAGAGGTAAACAAGGCGAGTGCTGTACCACTGATGCCAATAGATGCTTATCTGTGGAGAAGGATGCGGTGGGAGCAGCTGTGAGGTCAAGGAGAATCAGCTGCAAGCAGAGGATCATTAGTGATTTTTACTAGAGTTGTTTCTGTACCGTGAAATAAACGGAAGCTGAACTAAAACTGTCCATACAGGTTATTTCCAGTGAGATGATGATGATGATGATGATGAACCTGTGCAGCCACTATTTTTTCCAGAACTTTGGCTAAGAAAGGCAGATGTGAAATTGTCCTGAAATTGGTTCACAACCTTCCAATCTAAACATTCTTTTTCAGTATTGGGGTTATTATTGCAGTTTTAAGAGAAGATGGAACAGAACCAGATATAAGAGAGGAATGTATTGGCAATCAGTGGACCAAGAGAGGGGAGTGAGAGTTTAGTAAGATTAGTGGATCAAGTTTACACAATGACTTTAACTTAGTAATTATGGAAGATGGCTGAATTATTGTAGGAAGTTCAAATTTGGATAGAGAGGATGACAGTTGAGTAGGACAAAAAAATGCAGATAGAACAATTGACTATATCACAGGACGAGGCCAAGTGTTGGTGAAGAATCTCAGAAGCTGCTGTGGAAATATATTTGTTTGTTGTTCAGCAGAACAGTGTCCAGTATGTTGGCTGATAGACTTTTTGCATTTGCAAATAAAAGTTGGGCTGATTTTAACTCATTTACAGGATTTGTTGTTAATTATTCTGTTTGAATCATACCTACATACATAGTGTTTTGGGGGTTTTTTTTCCTGTCCCGTTTGGCTCTTTTGCCATCAGAATTATTGTCTAAAGGCAAAGAAAGATGCCCAACGGATTTACTTTACCAAATTGACCATCCCAGCCTTGCCATAATGGTCCATTTGATTCACCTTTTATTGTTTATTTTATTTATTATTTTCACTTGCTAGATACGGGACAGACTTGACTGGGGGAAAGAGAGGAAAAGAAAAACAGCTGAGAAGAGGGACGGGGGAGAAGGGCAAAAAACAAAAACCAACAGAATAAGCAGAGAAAAAAAAATGCATATATTGATCACCTGTTGAGAAAGGGGAAAAAAGCAAGCAGAAGAAAACGAGAGCAATACAATAAACAACATCACAATGATATATGTGAATATGACAGTAAATACTAAATATTAAACATTATTGTGCAGCACATAAGATCAACAGAACACAGTGTGCTTTGAGGTAGGAGCCAAAAAGGGTGTAGTTTGTGGGTGTGATCACCCGTGTGTACACCTGTGAGCATGGACGCGCTTGTTTTTAAAAGGTTCCTTCATGTAATGATCTGCTAGAGGGTGTGGGGGGGCCACAGCCCCGTCCTCCAGGGTATGAAGCAGGTATGGAGGAGATCAAGAGACCAAGGAAGACCAACAGAGGGGCAGCCGCGCCACTGTCCCAGTAAGAGCTGAGGAGAGTCCCAGATGAGGGCTCACTCAGCAGCCGCGGAGCAGAAGCCAGGGGGAGTTGCAGGGAAGCGCCCGTGAGCTCCGCCGGCAGCCAGCTGTGCCTGAGTGACCGAGCCCCAGGCCGAGAGGCCGGGGGCACCCCACCTCCGAAGTGGCCCGAGCGAGCCCCAGGCTCCAGGCCCCGACAAGCGGCCGCCAAGGAGTGAGCCGGTGTGTACCTGGACGCCCATCCCCGGACACAAAGAACCACCAACGCACCGATGTCTGAGGGAGTCCGCCACTGGCAGGGGAAGTGGTGGTAGGGGGAGATAGGCCTCCAAACCTTGGAGGGCCTGAGATGTCCCCAGAGAGGTGGCGCCTGACACCCAACCTGACATATAGACACAGACATACAGGCACACACAGACACAAACATCCATTCCCACCCTCATGCTCTCATATGCACTTACTCCACACTCAACCAACGTGGAGACAGACATAAAGAGACGCTGTACACACGATCACACTCCCCAAGCGTACTCTACAAACCGGGTCTAGGTACCCTTGCCCCTGGAGGGGGGAACTGCACCCAGACCCAGGTGGTGTTTCCCTTTTCCCTGCGGTGGGGGGAGGCAGACCACCCCGACTCCGCAGCAGCAGGAAGGCTCCACACTCCAGACCGCAGTCGGACGGCCAACTCCTCCTCCTAGCCCCCCCGCTCCAGCAGGCCGCAGAGAATGGGGGTGAGAGAAGACTCCAAACCTCCCTCCACCCGCTCATTGTAGTGTTGATGCATGTTTGTTCTAAGGTGCAATTAAAACCCAGGAGGGCATGGAGCTACCTGCCAGAGAGCAGCAGGTAAGCGCATAGTCCCTCCTGCTAGCCCTCAATGTCTAAGTGTATTTAACATTGAGAGGTGGGCAACGATGCCAGGGGTGGGGTGTACACCCTGATGGTACTTTGGACTCCGTGTATCGTGCCCACCCCCAAGATCCTATATGTATGTGTAATGAGAGTGTGAATAATGTGAATGTCTAAGTTGTGGGATAAAATTGAGGCAGAGGCAGCCAGAAGGGGGGGGGTAGCCTCCTCTGCACCCTGGTGACATACCCCTACTCCAAGGTCCTGCATGTGTGGGTGGTTGTGGTGGAGCGGGAGGAGGGAGGCAGCTGGAGATGGGGAGGGAAGGAAGGGAGGAGCAAGTGACTCCTCCCTGGGGCCAGCTCCCCCGCTGACCCCAGTAGGCACCCCCATACTCCGCGACCCGCCAGGGAAAGGGGGCCCAGGCCCATCCAGACCGGGGCCCAGTGCAGCAGCGCCCCCCGGCCCCACAGAGCCCGGGACAGTCCACCCAACCCCACCACAGAGAAAACTGCACCCACCCCACCATCCACTCATCTTCCAGACTACATGAGACAATAGACACCCAGGCTGAGATCTTCCTCCACCTCTCCTGTATCTCCCCCTCCTGCAGAGAGAGTTCCTGAAGACAGACACTTCACAGTGTCCTCCGGCAGCTTCAGGTGGGTTTTGATGAAGCTTTTTACCGTGGTCTCCGCGTCCTCTCCAGCGGCTTCTGGAATACCAGAAAATACCAGATTATCACGCATGCTACGAGCTTGTAGATCGATAACTGTTTCTTTTATTTTTTTATTTTCTCTATTGAGCTGGGTAACATTTTCTGTGAGACATTTCACCGACTCCCTTAGCGTGGCATTTTCAGCAGCGAGCGTTTCCACCTGCTGCTGGCTGAACTCCAGGGATTCTCGCAAGCATTTAAATTCTCGGTGAAGAATCTCCACCAAGGACAGCCTTGCATCGAAACTGGACAATCGCTTGTCGATTGACTCCAGTATGTCAGCAATATCTTTGCCGGCTGGCGATGTTGTGCCGGGGGAATCTGCCGGGCGTTGTCTTTTCGACGACGGCGTCTCAGATTTGGCCGGGGAAGATGCACACGGGGTCTTCTTCATCACGAGATCCTGAAAGCAGAGGTGGGACCAAGTCATTGTTTTGCAAGTCTCAAGTAAGTCTCAAGTCTTTATCCTCAAGTCTCAAGTCAAGTCTCAAGTCAAGTCTCAAGTAATGTCAGGCAAGTCAGAGTCGAGTCTCAAGTCACTGGTGTAAAAGTCCGAGTCAAGTCACAAGTCTGAAACTTTGAATTTCAAGTCCTTTCGAGTCTTTAAAAAAAAAAGAAGAAAAAATAATGTTGCAGTTATGCTAAATGTAAATATTAGACCATGTAATTTTAAAATCTGTGTTTTTCTCAACACATGACAAAATAGTGAACTTAGAAAATATACACAAATTGTGAAATTGCACCTCTTTAAAATGCAGCTCAATTAAACCTAGCTCCAAGAATAATTTTCACCGACAGTTCTGAGATAAGCTGCATGTTATTCTTGGATGCGGTTGTAGGACCAGCTTTAAAATCGCATGACAAAAATATCATACATATTTTAAAAAAACTGCATCACCAACGTAGCCTGGACAACATTTGCTAGTTAGATGAAGTCAGCTATCTCATCTTAGCATATTTATATGCATATTTATAATCATACGGTTCTTGGAGTGAGTGCACACACTCATGAAGTTTAGTAACTTCAGGTCACTGCAACAAGCCCAGGTACAGTTTACCGACGGATGGGTGCAGGACCTTGAAATGCACCGTGTAGAAAGTAAAGACCATCGTACGTATCATAAGTTTATCAGTCTCACAAATTGTCGTCATAAATACACATTCCTTAACCGTTTATTAATAGGACCTTTGAGCTCAACGGTAATTAATTAGTAGTGGAAATAATTTCTGGTAGCATTACAGAAATGTAGCAGTGACAATAATATTGTATGCTGTAATCGTACTGGGCAATTAGTGATACAAAACAACTGTTTTATCCTGTGAATAAAAGTATATGTTTTTGTCAATGTACCATAATAACAGAAGCGAAACGCAATATTGTGTCAGGACAATTCACTATTTATGCACAATAAACAAAGGAGCATAGCGCGACAATTTCTGTTCAGCGCCAGACTTGCTTGTAACCTATATCACTAATTATGTTATGAAAATGACACATTAACTACTAAAAAACACTGACCTTCGTGTAAATGCTTGGAGCAGACTAACCTGTGAGCTGGAGTGTTCTGGGACGTTATATTTGATCTTTGAATGGCTGCGATCCAGGCCATCCGTCGCGTCTTTGTTACTTCGGAAACATGGCTCGAACAATTTCTCTTCAACGACGTAATCCGAAAACAACCGATCTCTTTACCCGTCGGCTTCCCGTGGCTGTCATGCGACCGGCTATTGCAGTTAATAATACAACAGCTTCTTGCCATTTTTGTGTTTCTTTTTATCGCTGTATAACTGATTTCAATTGAAAGCCTGCGTGCGCTAGTACCGCTTGCCACGAGTTCCCAGAATCCTTTGCGGTTCTACCCGTGAATGACGTCACATTTTCAATCTCTATATAATATGCATGTTAAATTTTATATTTGGGGTGAAATATCAAGTCTTTTCAAGTAAACCGGTTCAAGTCCAATTCAAGTCCCAAGTCATTGGTGTAAAAGTCCAAGTCAAGTCACAAGTCTTAGAACATTTTTTCAAGTCAAGTCTAAAGTCATAAAATTAATGACTCGAGTCTGACTCGAGTCCAAGTCATGTGACTCGAGTCCACACCTCTGCCTGAAAGCACTGATCAATGTAATCTTGGAGAGCCTCTAAACTCTCCCCGTTGTTCTCCAGGGTGTTGGAGATTATTTAGACAAATATTGTTAGTTATGAGACAATTGATAAGTGTATTTGGTAAAATTGAAGCTTAAATGAATTTGTTCAGATCTAAACTACCATTTGCTTTAATTTTCCGCCAAAATCTCCGGCGTCTGACGTCAGTTACAACATGAGTCGCTTACCTTGTCCGTCACTTCCGCTTACCTGTCTCTCCTTCCTCCTCACACAGTGTTTCTATTAAGTGTTGTACCAGAAATATAAGAAAAATCATAATTTGATTTTAGTTGCATTTCTTTTGTGTGTAAGCAAAATTAAAAACGTTAATTTACCACAAATTGTTAATAAAATATGAAATGTTTCAGTGGGTATTGCACCCCAGAAAAATCAAGGCAATGAGTATGCATAATCATCATCAACAGCCTGATCATCAGGAGAGTTCACTCGTGACATAAACAAGTCTGACACAGAGCAGGCTTAATGGCTCCGCTGTCACTGTGAAATGAAGTTCATGACTCCAAATTTGAACAACGGGAACTGTTTAAAGTGGCCCTCAAAGTCCAAGCTGTGCATTTCTGATGAAGCAGAGACTTTGGGCCCTGCTGTCAGTAACTTCCCATTTTGACAAATGCTTGTTGGATCCAGAAAAAAACAATTCTGATGGATCAAACTTTCACACAAGCTTTAAGAAATAAAACTTGCTTCAAGGGTCTCCGTCTGCAGAAGTTCTTACTTTGATATAAAAAAATCTCAAGCTTTTGCATACAATTGATTTCACTTCACTTTGGTTTTATTACCTCTAACGTACCCCGTATTAGTCTTTTATGAGACTTCGTGGACAGAATGGTTTCTTTATTCGGCTGCTCTTGCAGAGCCACACTGACCCTGTGCACGTCGATCTCTGAATAAATTTCCTCAGAATTTAGCCTCCGGTAACTGAAAATGCCAGAAAACTGATTACAACCAGCAGTTTGAGATGATGGGAATATAAACTAAAGACAAAGGCTGTTTAAATGAGCGTGACATGTGTTCATGCTAAAGGCTTGTTTTTGCTCACGTGTTCAGAAACCCACTTTCTCTGTTGCATTTGCAGCATTCTTGCCCTCACTCCGCAGCACCAAACAACCAGGCAGCCAAGAAACTGAGAGTGTGCTCTGTAAATTGCATTGTTCTGAGGGGGAGTGTCCTTTCTATTAGCACAGGAGCTCCATAGCAGACTAAATAAAAGTCAACAGCCATAAGAAGACACTTTAAAACTCCAACACAGGCTGCAGGCTTTAAAAACACTCCCTTCCTCATTTGTAATTCAGCAGCAGACTAATGAGCTGAAATACGTCCAGTTAGATTCCCTCCTGGCGCAGCAGATCGCCTTTTAAAACCTCTGTTTGTTCAGTGTCCAGCATCGCATCCCTTTGTTGCTTTAGTGGCCTGATCTTCCCGCCAGCGACCGTTAAAGTTGCACTTATCCCGGATCAGAGTCTTCAACTGCGCCTTGGGCGTCTTTCGGGATAACCCTCATTTAAAGGAGCCGGCGCCGAGTGCCTGCAGGCAGAGCAGAACCCAGGTTTAGAGATGTCCCTTACCTGCACTACATGCAGGTAGTTGTACTGGGTGTTTGAAGAAGGCTAAGCATGCTACAAATGTGGTTGTGCTGAACGGACTGTAGAAAAGCTGCTGGGTCAGGACATAAGCCCCGCCCCCAAGATGATTTACTCATCACATGCTACCTCACCTTTGGGAAGGCTCTCTGTAAACCTTGTTCTAGTTCATCCCAAAGCTGTTGTGAGGTCATGTACAGGTTTCTATTGTAAGGAAAACAAACGAAAGTGGAACTTCCACCATAAATGTGGAAATTCGTTGTTTATAAAAGGGCTCAAGACAAAGCAACCAGATTGTTCTCCACATAAGGACTGAGAGGAAATCTCCTCGTGTCCTACTGCAAAATCAGCCTGAGTCAGTATTTATTCCAGAGGTTGAAGAGCGGGACAGGAGGCGTCTGACACCCACTGAACACGCTTTGTGTGTCAGTGTTAAACTCTTCCTGTTCAGCAGACGAGTGGGCAGCGAAGCAAGCGGAACACGCTGATACCTCACTAAAACGGGGACACAGGGTTCATCGGGTGAAGAGCTGCTCTAATAATCCAGAGTCAATGATCCAAATGCACAAATCCCTAATTACTGATTTTTAATTTGAACATTTTCATATGCTCTCCAAAACACCAGGAAGCCAATCTGAGGAGATTTAATTGGCAGCTGTGACAAAAAAAACAGTTTGAGGAAAAAGGACAACTCGGTTGTTTTTGTTTGGATTTTTCTTTTGGGGGGGGTCAAACTACATCACAGACTTTATAAAACATTATGTGAAATTTTGACCTATTCACTTTAAGGAGATGATATAAAAAATAGTTAATTACATTCTAACAGATATCAACTGATCTTGATAAGCCTGATATTTAAGTGTGAATCAAAGTTAGAGTCAGGGTACGAATCACAGTTTGGACATGTTGTTAAATGCACATATTTCCCATTACATATAAATAAATATCCCAAATGTTACTTGAGACCAGTATGTTTTTCTACCTGCAACTGTTTCCTGGATCGAAGCTATGAAAACATTTAAGGAATAGCTTCGTTTTGAGTAAAATGAATTGAACTTCCATGACTGACCAACAGGTGGCAGTGTTACGGGCTATAATAAAACGTGCATATACAAGAAAACAGCTTTTGAATAACTGCATGAAAGAGCTGAAGTCACATGAGGCCGTCTAGCTAAAACTTCTCCACAGTGAGGTGAGAAACCGAAGCATCACTGTGGCCTGTGAAGGCTCTCAGTCATCCACGTCATTGTAGGAAGGAGCTTGGAAAGGAAAGCGTCCGGACTTCTTTAAGTTTCCTTGAAAACGTTTCATCCGAGAAGCTTCTTCAGTTGTCAGAGGTGTGCAGCCGGTGGTGGAGGGTCCCAGATTAAAACGCTGTGGGAGTGTCCCCCCCAAGTGGGTCACAATCAGCCAAGGTTTCAGGTGAACCCACTCTGAAGCCTAGCCCCACCCTATCATGTGATTTCCACTCACCCAGGCTGTGAGTGGCCTTTAGTCCGGACACTTTTCTTTCCAAGCTCCTCAGATCACCGCAGCTTATTGCTGCTGAAGAAGCTTCTGAATGGACTCTGTTATTCCATAAACTTTCTCGTGAAAAACACGAAGCTCCGCCCCTTCTATAAAGGGAGCTACAGAGCTCATATTTCACAGTAAACTGAAGCAGGTCCAGTGTTCATGCATACTTACTTACTTGCAAACTTCCAGGCTGTGCGGTCGGATAAACGTCATCCTCGGCTGTGTCAGACCCTCCCCGAGGAGACGAACCTCCTGAACTGGTGCCTGGATGCTTCCGCACAGAAACATGAAATGTGCATAAACTACGTACAGTAGGACTGTTTGCCAGAACACCGGGCTAATGTGAATAACGAAACGATCATGTGTACATGTAATGGTGACCGTTCAATGAACAGCACTCACCGACGCATCACCCTCCCTACCCCGGATCCAACGCCACCTCCAACGCTTACCTCCCCCATGATGTGGACATCGGGTCAGCTGGAGGCGCAGTCAAAGATTGCAGCGGTCCCAGATCAGATGTACACACTGGAACTCTTTGCCATGTTGCTGTCTGTGTTTATTGTGCTATGGTGTGTTGTATCTGTGCATTCCTGTATTATCCTTCTGTGTTACACATTTCGATGTTTTTTCCCTCGCTACCTGGCCTGACCTGTCTCCCCAATGTGATGTTTGTGTATTGTAAGTACGGTCGGCAAGGTCTGTCATCTCGGCTGTGGGCAAAAGACCTGCAACTGACAAATAAAGGCTATCTCATCATCATCACTGTGGGGCGAGGGTGTAAACACGTGGATTCAACTCTGGAGTCAGAAGTTGGTCTCAAGTCTTTTCTTTTAACATGACGTACATTATGGGATAAAGGAGAATCCGATCAATGGCCATCTTTGTTGTGGCTGTCTGTTGCATTATCATTTCCTGCTCAGTGTTTTGTTCTCTTGATTTTTCACTGAAATAAAGCTGCAGCAGATAGGGATGGGTATCGAAAACCTGTTCTTGTTGAGAACCGGTTCCCACTGTTTCACTTCCTTGGAATTGTTTGCCATTTTTGCAAACTATTCCCTTATCGATTCCAGTCGCCCCGAATGACGTCATCATGTTGCGGAGCGTCATTTACCTGGCAGGAAACACGGCGCCTAACACTCAAAAGTTTGGTCATACTTTACGAGAACGGATGACAACAGGGCAACTTGCAATACTTGCAAAGTAGATATTTCATTTAAAGGAGGAAACACTACGAACATGCAAAAGCGTTTGCTCACCTGGGGGGCTCTTCAACTGGTGGGGGAGATTGTCACATCTTGCAGGAGCTTTCCTCTCTTCAGGAACTCTCTCTGCAGGAGGGGGAGATACAGGAGAGGTGGAGGAAGATCTCAGCCTGGGTGTTTATTGTCTCATGTAGTCTGGAAGATGAGTGGATGGTGGGGTGGGTGCAGTTTTCTCTGTGGTGGGGTTGGGTGGACTGTCCCGGGCTCTGTGGGGCCGGACGGCGCTGCTGCACTGGGCCCGGTCTGGATGGGCCTGGGCCCCCTTTCCCTGGCGGATCGCGGAGTATGGGGGTGCCTACTGGGGTCAGCGGGGGAGCTGGCCCCCGGGAGGGGTCACTTGCCCCTCCCTTCCTTCCCTCCCCATCTCCAGCTGCCTCCCTCTTCCCGCTCCACCACAACCACCCACACATGCAGGGCCTTGGAGTAGGGGTATGTCACCAGGGTGCAGAGGAGGCCACCCCCCCCCCCCTCTCCCCCTCTGTCCCCTTCTGGCTGCCTCTGCCTCAATTTTATCCCACATGAAGGAACCTTTAAAAAAACAAAAAACAAGCGCGTCCATGCTCACAGGTGTACACACGGGTGATCACACCCACAAACTACACCCTTTTTGGCTCCTACCTCAAAGCACACTGTGTTCTGTTGATCTTATGTGCTGCACAATAATGTTTAATATTTAGTATTTACTGTCATATTCCCATATATCATTGTGATGTTGTTTATTCTATTACTCTTGTTCTCTTCTGCTTGTTTTCTTTTTTCTTTCTCAGCAGGTGATCCAGGTGATTGATATATGCATTTTTTTTCTCTGCCCGTTCTGTTGGTTTTTGTCTTTTGCCCTTCTCCCCCGTCCCTCTTCTCAGCTGTTTCTCTTTCCCTCTTTCTTTCTCCCCTTCTTTCCCCCAGTCAAGTCTGTCCCGTATTCAGTAAGTGAAAATAAAATAAACAATAAAAGGTGAATCAAATGGACCATTACGGCAAGGCTGGGATGGTCAGTTTGGTAAAGTAAATCCGTTGGGCATCTTTCTTTGCCTTTAGACAACAATTCTGATGGCAAAAGAGCCAAACGGGACAGGCAAAAAAAACAAAAAAAAAAGCATTTGCTCACAAACACGCGATGACCTTAAATGAATGTCGTGTTTTTAATTCGCTCCGGACTCGTGAAGCTCAACCCTGCAGCAGCGGTAACGTTTGCACGTCCTCTCCCGTTAATGCGGCAGGTAAATAATCAACTAACAGCACATTATGTTAGCGCGATCTGCCTTATTACAAACCTGCCATTACTGTGCATTTAGTGACCATGATGAGACAGAGTCTGGCTCAGATGCTGGCAGTTCTCGCTGCAGTCTGCCGGTAGCGTCTCCTTTCAGGCAGGATAGACGAATGTCACCGAGCAGTGACTCAGTTTGTGGTCAAAGGCTTGCACCCGTTTGCCACAGCAGATGATTTTCAGTAAGTGAATGTGTTTAATTGTAGGCAGGGACATTACTGGATATTCTTGTGTAATTGCTACAGAATAATTGATGTTATACTTTGTTATTGCTACAGAAGAATATTTATTTTATTATTTTACATTTACATTTTTTTTTTCCCTGGGGATCCTGTGACACCCCATTGAAGAGCCGTAGGCTGGATCTCTTAAGATCTCACTGTTGGGTTTGTAAGGCCATGTTACTCCTAAATGTCTGTCTTGTTCAAAGAGAAGATATAAAACAAAGTCCTAAGCTAATCAACCTTAGTGTTCTCCTTTTTTTTTAAAAGAATCGAATCGTTAAACAGAATCGAAACTGGAATCGGAATCATGAAAATCTTATCAATACCCATCCCTAGCAGCAGAGCTGGTGACGTTCCTCTGAGTGTTCATGCCGGTGTTGTGCCAAAGTAGTTACCCCCGTCAAAAATTGTTTCCCCATTCACGGGAGCGCGCAAAGTAGGAGGAGCCACTTGCCCAGCTCCGTTCTGTACGCTACTTGTCACTGATCTGCAGTCGACACGATAAAGAGTAAAAGCTGGAAAACAGCAGACTCGATGAATTTAATATTAGTTTCGTGATATTGTAATGTGCCGTGTGGAAGACAGTTTACCTTATAATGTACACTGAAATAACCTGCTGGGAATACTTTGTCTAGAAAACGACTTTGATACTATAATACTGTAAAACCAGATGCGATCATGGAAACACGTCGCTCTCCAGTGAATTTACACTCGGTTTACACTTTGTAGCGAAGCTATCACGAATGAGTTTATTTGCAAAATCAATCTCAGTATAACCAATAAGTACAGTAAATTTGGAGAAGATGTCTTATTCACAGCAAAAGTTATGGAGGGATACAGATTTTATCAGGCTGTGTGGCATCGTCTGCCAAAATGTGTGCCCCCCCCCCCCCCCCCCCCCCCCCAATCTGTAATCCATATTGCCTTTGCCATCACAGAGGGTATATTTGCCAAATAAGTCACAGTATAACCAATAAGTACAGTAACTTTGGAGAAGATGTCTCATTCACAGCAAAAGTTATGGAGGGATACAGATTTTATCAGGCTGTATGGCATCGGCTGCCAAAATGTGTGCCCCCCCCATCTGTAATCCATATTGCCTTTGCCATCACAAAGGGTATATTTGCCAAATAGGTCACAGTATAACCAATAAGTACAGTAACTTTGGAGAAGATGTCTCATTCACAGCAAAAGTTATGGAGGGATACAGATTTTATCAGGCTGTTTGGCATCGGCTGCCAAAATGTGTGCCCCCCCCATCAATAATGCACCTTGGCGTTGCTATCACGAAAGAGTTTATTTGCAAAATAAATAACAGTATAACTAATAACTACAGTAACTTTGGAGACCATTTGGTTTTTTAGACTTTTTAATTTAACATCTACATCTATATATGTAGATATGTGTTCTCGACAATGTGTGCCATAAGAACACTAGCTGTGGACCTTTAGTGTCAACTATGTACAAGCGAGACAAATAAACACATCTTCTGGTGGTGGGCTTTTCACGCAGAGCTGGTGGAACCACCGCAAACACATCTCACACTGAATCTGTAAAAAAATAAATAATTACAAATCCCAATGTTAAAATTTCATTTATGGGAATTGATCATAACATTTAGCAGTCTTTCTTGATGTCATTACCCATTTGTTGTCAGTTTCATGCTCTTCTTCCCCGCAGAAATGACAGATGTTTGTCAAGTCATCTGTTTTAAAAAGTGAAAAAATAGCACATAGAGTATACTACCTACTGCACTTATTACTTCATTCAAACAACTATATGGTTTGTTTCTACAGCCATCATGATGAAAATATTCATGATGTGAGAACACTGAATGGTGGAAAATGAGTTACCTGTCTCTAGGAGAGGAGTGGTGGCAATTTGCAGCCTGTGTGTGTTTATGGCCTTTTTTGTAGACAGAAAGTCTATTGACTCTTTTCGCAAGATCTTTTCAGCAAACTGAAAAAGAGATTCGAAGATGACTAAATAGGCTAATATCGTAAATGTTATTTTATAGTAATTTGTTTCCTGTGAATCAATTTCTTTCTTTTATTGTGTAATTATCTTATATTCCTTTTCCTGTCATTAACATTTATTACAACACAACATTTCCAATATTCTCGTATATATGTATGTATTACGGTTAAGACTCGTACTTTCAATGCAAAGACTCCACATGAGGTAGCGTCCACTTGTTTTGGGTGTTTGACTGTGTCACAAGTCCATCTTGAGACGTTGCATCCTTTTTTTCGCATGAATGCCCTGAAAGACAAGTACAATAAAAACAAATAACATGTTTTAAAATTTTGGTGACACAAGAAGGTGAACAGTATGGAGAGCTTAAGTGTCTGTTGAACATCAAGTTAAGAACTGACCACATGTTTTGTTAAAATCATTACTTTTTAAAAGTCTACAACGCATTTCCGTGGACAATTACTTCTGCTTTTTTTCCCGTTTCCACCCATGATATAGAAATCAATCACTTACACAGTACACTTTGAAGAGATGTGGAGGAGGAGCAAAGATGAAATTCACACATGTATAACCTATGTGAAATTATTTTAGACATTTGTCTGATGTTTTAGTGCTAAACCTCCGCAACACTTTATGCAACTACTAAACATTATTCTCCCCATGCTATATTTTCTAATGTAAAAACATCATCTCATACAGACATCAGGTCCTCAAATAAACATTGAAACATGGGGAGACTTCTCTTTAAAGGCAAAATTAACCCATAACACCACAATATCAGAAGGCCAACACAAAAATTCAAACCTGTTGCTGCTATTTTTTTAATTTTGAGTGCCAATTTTTTTTTTTTTTTTTTGATTGACATCATACTTATAATTGTCATAATAAACACATAAATAACAACAGCAACAAAGCGTTTAATAAAGGGTCAAAATAAATTTCAACATTTATCCTTACCTTGTTGATTCCAAACAATTTTGGATACCTTGTTTAGTTTCTCTGAGTGGATCAAGATACAGTGACTTCTTTTCTTGTGGGTAAATGACCTACAGTAAAATTATGTGGAGAATTACATGTAATAATTCAAGAGTTAAGATTATCTGCATGCCATGCATTTGTCTTATAAAACTGATTTGATGAATATTGTAAATGCAATTATTTTTTTACCACTAATGTCCAGTGATGATGTTCATTTACAATTCCCAGAATGACTTCATGCTCCATGGGTTTGATCTTAAATTGAAACAAAACAATAAAAATATTCACTTCAGAAAGAAATGCAATAACATGTTGTTTAGAGTCCTTTTTTATTAAAGCAATTTATGATATATTATATATCATCCACTTATAAAGTACTGTGCGAAAGCCATGATTCACCCCTCATTTCTTTAACCTGTGCAAGAAGCTGGACTATCTTATATTTTTTATAAGTGGTTTTGCACATTACTTCCTCCAAGACTAATAAAGGTCTTTCTAAGGATTTTTTTTGGACATGGAGTTCATTTTCAATCATTTTCAATGCGATCCTTTTACCATCTGCAGAATAATGTTTAATGCTTTCTTAAGCCTCTTTAACAGTGACATAAGAATCACTTGATAATAAAAAGGTACCTATTAAAGAGATGAAGCAGTGTTGATGATTTCAAAAGAGATATTAGCCCAAATGTTTGAAAATTTCAAATCAAGCATTGATTGGAGTGTGTACAAAAAGAGGAGGAAACCAGACAAGCAGAGAACAAAAGAGAACTGTCAAGTCTGATAAACTATCCACATCTACTAACCCCAGTCTCAATTTATTCTTTCAGCATAAGCTGTTATCCAATCTAAATCTGGATGTGGATATGATCAGAGGTACTTAAACAATACACACAAGATTCTTTCTAGAGATACCTACCTTGAGTCTTGGAGCTTTTCTCTTCCAAATGGCAGTCATTGAAAATGAATCAATGAATGCTGCTTTTGCTGAATTATGACGATTGCATTGTCTCACCATGATCTCAAGATATGCATTAATAGACTGCGAATACAAAATGTAAACATTTGTTAACTGTTGTCAATGAATAAAACACTGATAGTTGCATTGTTGTCAGTAAAGATCAATGTACCTCACTTTCCAACTCCATGTCTGGACCAATTTGTTGGATATCCCAGTAGAATAATTTGTAAGCACCAATTCTGGAGAGTAGAATGTGAGGACTCTTTCCAGCCCAGGCATCCATTATATCTACAAAAAGTAATGAGAAAAAGAGATAAGTCAGCAGGACTAAATGTAAATCAAAATTTCAAATGCATAATTTCTTATGTAGTTGTCTGACAAAAGACGTGTTTCAGGGTAAATACTTTTAAGACGCTGATAAAATGGGCACATGGTTTAACATTGTATTTTGTAAAAAAAAAAAAGGAGAACTTAAATTTGCTTTTATTTGGGGGTAAAGTTACACTTACAATGTTCTACAAAGAAATTTAAATAAATTCATATTAATAAAAGAAAAGAAATTTAAATACATAGCAATAGAAATGCTCTTGCCCCCTATCATATCTTTTTCCAGCAAAAACACCTATTACAACAATTTTTTAAAATTATGTTTAGTTGCAGCTACATGACTATATTTTAAAATACTCAGGCTCAAGGCTTGCACCTGTGGCCTTTACTATTACATAACCTTTTCTGGAAAAATTTTATTTTTCTCCTCCAAAACTAGTTTTATTATCTGTAAAATAGAGTGTCAATTTTTGGGCTGTTAAAAGCAGCGTCTTAAAGAGTATTTGATCTTTCGAACTGTTGCTGGCAGGCAGTCATCATCACAACATTAATATACTTCTTGTAGTGGGCATTCTATGTCACTAGCAGCATATATGACAGCAATTTTGGAAAAGAAGAAAATGAAGAACATACACTACTAGTCAAAATTTGGGACACACCTTCCCATTCAGTGTTTTTCTGTGTGTTCATGCTTTTCATGCAGTGACAATCATCTTAGGTGACTACCCCATGAAGCTCACTGACAGAAGGCCTAGAGTGTGCAAAGCAGTGATCAAAGCAAAGGGTGGCTAATTTGAAGAATCTAATATATAAAATATATTTTTGGTTCTTTCATACTTTTTGGTTTACTACATCATTTGTGTTAGGGTTAGTGCTCCATATGTGTCCATTCATAGTTTTGATGCCTCGAGTTCTAATCAACAATGAATCTACAAAATAGACAAGGAAATTAAGAAGCAACATTAAAATGAAGGTGTGTCCAAACTTTTCACTCTTAGTGTACATCAGATGTACAATATCAATCATGAACATTCTGGGTTACACAACAACAAAAGAAAGATTCACAGTTTTGAAGGACTCACTTTTTCATTTGTGTAATTTTACACATGTGGCTTACATCCTTTTACAAGTTTTCTATAATGTTTTGCCCCATGAATGTTTTTTTAAAGCATTAACATATTGTTAAATTTAAATATTCTGTTAGGAAATATACCTAACAAAATCTTTTTAAAGGTGTAAAATTTCCTATGCCATGATCTACAGAGTAATGAAACAAACACTGTCATAGGAACAAAAGTCCTTTTTTAAAAAAATATTATATTTATTTACATTTCTCTGCAACTGTTGGTTCTATGGTTTGTGCTGTAGATTGCTGGGCTGTAATCTGTGGAGCTGAGGCTTGTGTGGTTGTAGCATTTGGAGCTGTGGTCTGTGAGGCTGGGTCTGCTGTTGTGGTCTGTGAGGCTGGGTCTGCTGTTGTGGTCTGTGAGGCCTGGTCTGCTGTTATGGTCTTTGAGGCTGGGTCGGCTGCTGTTTTGGATTCGGTTTGTAGAGCTGTAGCGTGTTCTGGTGCTGTAGCACTTGTGGCTGGTTCTGGTGGTTCGTTGTCTTTCTGTGCTGTTGCTCCTGACTCTGGTTCTGATACCGTTATTGGTATACCTTGTGGAACTGGAAATGGATGTTTAGTTTGAACTGGTAGTGATGTAAGTGATGCCATTGGTGCTGTAGCCTGTGTAGCTCTAGGAGGAGGTGCTGGTGCTACCGCCACTGGTGCTGCTGTAGCCTGTGAAGCTAGAGCAGATGCTGGTGCTGCTTGACCTGGTTGTGCTGTTAGTAATGTGGCTGCTGTTTTCTTTAAACCCTGGTGTGGCACTCTTGGCATGCTGTCTTTGCTTAACTTTAGTTGGTCAATATTTACTTTTGGAATGATTGTCCCATTGGAATCCTGAAGATCTGCACTTTTACCTTGGATTGCTGTAATAATGTAAGGGCCTAAAAAGTTTGCTTCAAGTTTCCCCCCTTTCCTCTGCTGGCTTCTTATGTTAGCTCTTAAAACTTTGTCACCAACTTTGAAGACGACATCTCTCTTCATCATTTTTATTTTGCCCTTTGTTTTTTCCTGAGCTTTGACCACGTTGTCCTTCACCAGTTCCAACAGTTTTTGATGCTTTTGAATGTCTTCCGACACCTCCTCCTGCCCCACAATGTCTTCCACAGTCTCATCAACCTTTGAATCAAAAGACATGTCTATCATTACTATAATTTGTGTAAGATACACAGATAATACATAAAAGAACTGAGAAATACAGTGAAAATTTACATTAAGTGTCTTTGGTAAGGTTTTAAGACACAATGTATTTCTGGCAAAGCTTCAGTGTATCCTGGGATTGATTGGACATGAAGAAAACTGTTATTGAGGGGTGGAACAATCCATAGAAATATTCAGTGTTGTTGTCCTTTTATGGCGGTGACATAGCATCCATTGAAACTGATCTGCCTGCGCCTCAAAAACTAAAAAAGTTTCATTGTGTGGGATTTCCGTGTAGTTTGTCACAGACAAAAAGACATACCATGAACTCTTCTGGGATTTCGGAAGGATAGCGAGCCTCTCTGCCGAACATTAGGTAGTAAGGCGAGTATTTGGTGGTCACTTGTTTTTTAGTTCTGAGTCCAAACATTACAGCATCCAGGTACTCATCCCACATTTGTGGTTGGTTGCCAATGACTTTACACAGGGCTCTGACAATGAAAGCACATAGAAGACATTCATATGAAAGATCATTTACAGTTTTTAATAGTTTAATGTCATGCATTAATGTTTTGTTTGAAGGGAACCCCCATAAATGTATAACATGTACTCCAAGAATTTACCTCTGGATGGTGCCATTCATTTTCTCCACCAGCCCATTCGTTTGAGGGTGATAGGGGGAGCAGAGGCTTCTTTTAATTTTTAACAGTCCACAAACCCTTTTGTTGAGCTGCAAAATAAAGTTATATACACTGGCTATAAGCACATTACAATAAGAATTTAAATAAACAGCTGTCATACTAATATCTCAACAACAGATTTATAAAGACCAGAAAATTAACCATTTTCAAAAAATTATTCAAATATGAGTTCACATATTTTTGCCAAAGACTAAAGTACTTACAGAATTGACAAATTCTTTGCCTTGGTCAGTAAGAATCCTTTTCGGGGCTTCGAACTGGTGGACGAATTTTATGAGACAGTTTGTCACTTCCACGGCTGATTTTGACTTTAAAGGGTATGCTTGTGGCCATTTTGTAAAATAATCAATAAAAACACATATGTATTGATGTCCATTGTTGGTTTCAGTAAGTTTTCCAATGAGGTCCATCCCAACCAGTTCAAATGGCTGAGAGACCTTAAAAAGAAAATCATAGTTAAGTTAATAATACTGAAATTACACAGAATGCTAGTCTACTGTTATAATTTTTTCAAGTATATAATCAGTAGGTTTCTAAGCAATGAAAACATTGTGTGATTAAATGTGATTATTTGCTATGGTCGATGACTAACCTTTATCGGAATGTATTCTGCTGGTTTTTTAATTGTTGCAGCACTTGCCTGGCAAAGTGCGCACTGTGAAACCTAATCAAAAATAAAAGCAATTCAATAACAAACACAATAGTTGATGATCAAGGTTTACATAACTTATTTTGAGAGATACAGAAACATTGCTGTGTTCCTCTTAAAATAATTTAGCTGTAGTCGAATTACATAGAGTTTGTTTTGGAGTACCCACCCAATTATTGATGTCGACTGACATCCCTGGCCAGTAGAACCGCTTTGAAATGGCTTCTCTTGTTTTTGTTTGCCCGCAATGGGCCCCAGTAGGACTGGCATGAAAATCTGAAAAAAATTGTGTTTGCCTCATCAGCCCCACAGACTACCGTTGTCTTTATGGTTTTGTCTGTGCCTTTGTAGCGCCAGTAAAACAGCTGCTCCCCTAAACATAAACAAGAAAATAGAAAAGTTTATTATAGCTGTTTAAACCACGACAGGTCTATATGTGGTAAAAGTCATGACAATACATCTTGAATGTAATGAATCAATTATTTATGTGATATAATTTGGGGGTGACTATTGGACTGGTTCTCTATATTTATGACAGTATGACTACTTCAGAAACCAAAAAGATTATGCCACACACAAGACTGTATTACTGATACTAAAAAAAGTGATGGGTATGTAAAGTAATTATGACTAATGGCCTTCAGATATCATGGATTTATTTTTAATACAAATATCAATTCGAAGTAGTTTAATTCCAAATTTCCTGCTGTCAGTAATTTTCCACATATGTAATTTAAAGACATAAAGACATAACAGTGGGTACACCTGCGTAAATGGGTGTGGCACATACCACTCCAAAAGTAATTACGACGTAATATATTGTAGTTAAGCTATAAAAGGACAAAAACAGTTCTTAGTTAACGCTGTCTACTTAATAGCAAACCTTAAAACTTTTACTTTAATAAACGCACATGTGCCTATTAACCGGGGTTAACTAGGTCAAAGAAAGGTCAAGCTAATTAAATCGGTTAGTGCAAATTAAGACTACACATTATGCCATTGTATATGTATTAATATATATGTATTGATGACATTTATAAACGCTACAAAGTTGCAGTTATTACCTTCAATGTCGTAAATAGCAGCTTTTCTTCGGAGAAGAAATTTCTCTTTCTTCGTGAAAAGCGCTGGATACTCGCCTTTCAGTTTATATGCAACCAAAATCTTGTACTCGTCTGGTTCCATCCTCTTGTGGTGTTTGTTATTTTCGAAAACAAATTGTAAAGTAATCTTTTAGTTAGCTCAGAGGCACTCTGGTTTTCGGTTCGTGCGCACAATGTGAGCTAATTTGCATAATTGATTAGGAAAACCCACGTGACCGGAGATTTTGGAAAAATTTGACAATGTCGGAGTCGAGTAGGCCTACGAAAGGTTGGCCAAAACTAACTTGCCAACTTTTGAAAAGCCCTGTTACTTACAAAGACGATAAATATATATATTTAAATGTTGTTTTAAATTTTATTTATTTACAAAGAAAAACTCTGCCAATGTGCATCATCATAGATTGGGGGGGGGGGGGGCACACATTTTGGCAGCCGATGCCACACAGCCTGATAAAATCTGTATCCCTCCATAACTTTTGCTGTGAATGAGACATCTTCTCCAAAGTTACTGTACTTATTGGTTATACTGTGACCTATTTGGCAAATATACCCTTTGTGATGGCAAAGGCAATATGGATTACAGATGGGGGGGGCACACATTTTGGCAGCCGATGCCACACAGCCTGATAAAATCTGTATCCCTCCATAACTTTTGCTGTGAATGAGACATCTTCTCCAAAGTTACTGTACTTATTGGTTATACTGTGACCTATTTGGCAAATATACCCTTTGTGATGGCAAAGGCAATATGGATTACAGGTGGGGGGGGCACACATTTTGGCAGCCGATGCCACACAGCCTGATAAAATCTGTATCCCTCCATAACTTTTGCTGTGAATGAGACATCTTCTCCAAAGTTACTGTACTTATTGGTTATACTGTGACCTATTTGGCAAATATACCCTTTGTGATGGCAAAGGCAATATGGATTACAGATGGGGGGGGCACACATTTTGGCAGCCGATGCCACACAGCCTGATAAAATCTGTATCCCTCCATAACTTTTGCTGTGA
The DNA here is from genome assembly GCF_057382095.1 of Aulonocara sp. 'chitande type north' Nkhata Bay. Classification (NCBI taxonomy): domain Eukaryota; kingdom Metazoa; phylum Chordata; class Actinopteri; order Cichliformes; family Cichlidae; genus Aulonocara; species Aulonocara sp. 'chitande type north' Nkhata Bay. The sequence goes on from NC_141350.1 coordinate 68,871,892, forward strand.
ATAAGACATCTTCTCCAAATTTACTGTACTTATTGGTTATACTGAGATTGATTTTGCAAAATCAATTGGTTATACTGAGATTGATTTTGCAAATAAACTCATTCGTGATAGCTTCGCTACAAAGTGTAAACCGAGTGTAAATTCACTGGAGAGCGACGTGTTTCCATGATCGCATCTGGTTTTACAGTATTATAGTATCAAAGTCGTTTTCTAGACAAAGTATTCCCAGCAGGTTATTTCAGTGTACATTATAAGGTAAACTGTCTTCCACACGGCACATTACAATATCACGAAACTAATATTAAATTCATCGAGTCTGCTGTTTTCCAGCTTTTACTCTTTATCGTGTCGACTGCAGATCAGTGACAAGTAGCGTACAGAACGGAGCTGGGCAAGTGGCTCCTCCTACTTTGCGCGCTCCCGTGAATGGGGAAACAATTTTTGACGGGGGTAACTACTTTGGCACAACACCTGGCTGTTAAATCCTCCTGTGTGTGTGGGGGGGGGGGGGGGGGGGGGGGGGAAGCAAAGCTCCCACAATCTGGGGTGAAATCGATGAAGCCTGCTGGCACCGAGCAGCTGGATCACAGGAGCATGATGGGAAAATGTTGCTGTGTGCCAGCTGGCTCGCTGGACCCTCATCTTATCTATGCGTGGATTCATTAACTGATGAACATGTGTCAGGTAAGTGAGCCACTTAACCGCATGTAAGCCAGGAAGTGGTTTATTTATGGCAGCTTTTATTGGCTGCTGAGCACGTCCTGCATCATCCCGTTACAGTAACCATCGGACCCGTAACGGGCAGGTTTGGAAGGACTTGGAGCGCAGAGCACATGGACAGATAGGGTGGCATCGAGTCATTTCAGTAACACAAATTTACGCAAAAATGTACACATCGAACACGCGCCTCCTTCGTCTTAAACAACAACGTTTCAAATAATTATTCAAATCCATTCAGGCTGAATAATGAATGAATTTCGAGTTTGTACAACTCTGCCGACAAAGTTTGGAAGCTGAAATTTTAAATTAGAACAGAATGCAGTCATTTGTAAATTATCTGAAATTATCTGACTTGAAATGAAATGCTGAAAGGCAGAAAATGTGACATTTATGAAGATGTTACTGGGATGAGTGTCTGGAAAACTTTCTCTGGTTCGTCATAAATCATCAGGACTGACTTCACGCCAACACTAAGCTGTCTAAAGAACCAGCGGAGGAACCACGTCGGTCCGTCTGAAAGGTTACAGAGACAGAAAACATGTGCTCAACCTTCCCAGGACCGACCAGCCAACAGCAAAGACCTGCAGGCCGTTTGAGTCTCGTCACATCTGCATCAGACGAACAGCGTTTCATAAAGAGAGCGTCCAGCAGCAGCCGCGGCGGTGGTGCTGTGATGGTCTGGGCTGCTCTGCTGCTTTAATGAATTAAATCTGATTCATAAGAAGTGTCGGCTCAGAGACGGCGACAGCTGCGCGTTTCATGTTCGTCCTAGAAGACGCGCTGGAGAGGAAGTCAGTGTCTCTGCTCGGAGACTGGATGGACGTTTTTTCCTCTCACTGAGCTTTTTAACCTCCGTGAAACTTTGCCTCATCTTAGCTTGAAACAAAAATAACTCATTGGCTGCTGTAGCAGGAGTTTAAAGTGATTTTCTTCTCGAGGTTTTACTGTCATAACGCATTCAGAATAAGAACTAATAACTCAGGACGATGAAAATAATATACTGCCAATAGTGTGTGTGTGTGTGTGTGTGTGTGTGTGTGTGTGTGTGTGTGTGTGTGTGTGTGTGTGTGTGTGTGTGTGTGTGTGTGTCACCCCACCGTGAGCCTCGTGCACCTGCTGACAGCTAACAGCGCATCAGTTTGTTTGTTTTTTTTAGTTGTTGTTTTTGTTTGGGAGGAAGCTAAAAAACACTGAGCGCGCCTCTCTCTCTCTCTCTCTCTCTCTCTCTCTCTCTCTCTCTCTCTCATATAAATATCAGGAACCGCCTCCGCGGGCACCAGCAGCATTTAAAGCGCGTTGCGCGCACACGGCCCGCCAGTCTACCCTCGGCGGCCGTCGGGACCATGCGCACGAGGAGCTCCGGGCAGCTCGCCGCGCCGGCACCCCGTCTTGTGCCCTCGCGCGGGACGTGACGCTCACAGGCGGCATGGCGGAGCCGTGGAACCAGAGCGCCGCGTGGAACCGCTCCTCGGCGGGCACGAGCCGTTTCAGCAGCCTGGACGACATCGACGTGCCCGCGGACGGCTCCCCGGCGCTGCGCATTCTCATCTCGGCAGTGTACTCGCTGGTGTGCGCCGCGGGGCTGTTGGGAAACTTGCTCGTCTTCTTCCTGATGAAGGCGCGCGGCGGCCGGAAGAAGCGCTCCAGCATCAACCTGTTCATCCTCAACCTGGCCGTCACGGACTTCCAGTTCGTGCTCACGCTGCCGTTCTGGGCCGTGGACACTGCGCTGGACTTCAGCTGGCCGTTCGGCAGCGCCATGTGTAAGATAGTGCTGACAGTCACCGTCATGAACATGTACGCGAGCGTCTTTTTCCTCACGGCTATGAGTGTCACGCGCTACTGGTCGGTGGCCTCGGCGCTGAAGGACCGGACCCGGCGGCGTGTGTGCCCGGTGCGGTGGGTTATCGCCGCGCTATGGCTGTCCGCGGCGCTCGCGTCCCTGCCCACGGCGATCTTCTCCACGGTGAAGAGCGTTGCCGGCGAGCGCCTGTGCCTGCTCGCCTTCCCGGATGGCCAGGCGTGGCTCGCGCTGCACCACCTGCAGAAGATCCTCGTGGCCTTTGTGTTCCCCATGCTCATCGTCAGCGCGTGCTACCTGCTGCTGTTGCGCTTCGTGCGTCTGCGCAGCATGAACAACAACCAGGTGAAGCGCAGGTCCAGGGTCACGCGGTCCGTCACCATCGTGGTCCTGTCGTTCTTCGTGTGCTGGATGCCGAACCACGCCATCACCTTCTGGGGCGTGCTGGTAAAGTTCAACGTGGTCAACTGGGACAAGACCTTCTACATGGTGCATACATACGTGCACCCGGTGACCGTGTGCCTCGCGCACACCAACAGCTGCCTGAACCCGGTGCTGTACTGCCTCATGCGCCGGGAGTTCCGGAAGAAAATGAAGGACCTCTTCTGGAGGATCTCCTCTCCCTCGGGGCCGAGCACGTGCCACCTGCGGCCGTTCTCGGGGACGGTAAGGGCGGAGCCGGATGACACGCAGGTGGCCATCCCGCTGAACAACGTGGAGACGGAGAACTGCCGCCTGTCGGTGCTCACGGACCAGTGCGCCACGGACGCGATGCGCAGGTGAAGAGATGGATGGACCGCGCCGGGCTGCAGAGGACGTGACGTGTTTTGCTCGACGGGCGGCTCCGGACTTTTGTGACTTTGCATCAAAGGGATTTATAAACGCTCACAGTCTGAAGCTGTGGCGTGGACAGAGAGCGGGGCCGTGCGTAAATACGCGGCGGCGCGTAAAAGCGCACAGAACCATCTCTGTCCTGAGACGTGTTCAGGATCAGTTCTCTGTGCAGACTTGATGCTGGGGGTTGTCGGGTGAGGGTCATGCTGCTTCTGCTGCTTCACGCGTTCTTCTGTGGAGTGTTTTTGGCGCTCGTGGCTGCTGTGTGTTCTGTAACTACATGAATGTAAAAAAAAAAAATCTAAAGAAACCTTAAAAACATGTTTCAGAATAAAAGTATTAGTGTTGGCATCAGTGTCGTTGCTGTTTGGTGACCGCGGACAGGCAGGGGAGGGGTCCGGTCCACTGACTGCTTGCTCGCTCACATGACTCACAGGCGCGCGCTTGCAGTTCCTCTCTCTCCATCTCGGCAGTGTTCATGGAGAGGAACCAGGGAAACGTCGGAAACGCTGATAAACGACCGCGCTGTGGACTTTCTGTGACCCCGCATATGTTTTATAGTGTTAGGTATTTTAGTACCATGGGAGCATTTACTGGATATTGTTTTATAGTGACATTATGCAGGAAAACTCTGTCATTCAATAAGGCCCCTTTGTTTCAGTGTTTTTCTCTTTGACCCAAGAATTGATGTGTGAGAATCACAGGCTGGTACAAGGTTGAAATACCACAGAGATCACTCCCTCAGCTACATTAGTTTCTTAATCTTTTAGACGCCTGTTGAAGGCCAAATGGTTTGTTTCAGATTTCACTAATGTAAGAACTCTTCGTTTTGTGCCTTGAAAATATGTCGCTGAGATAATCACAATTGTAGCTGAACTAATAAACTACACAAAGGATGCTTCTTCACCCAAGGGCAGGAAGACGCTGCCTTATCTTGGTCTGTACTGGTTTAAACTGATAATCTGCTGTCTCATGAATTTTACCCTCTATATAAACTGTTGTACTTGTGAATAAAGTTGAGTCACTTTGGGAAGACAATCTAAAGCAGTCTCTGTTTTCTTGTTCTCCCAAGCTGCTCCCGAGCTGCTCGTACTAACACGCTGAATGGCATGCTTGAATATTACTTGAGAATATATTTGACTGTGTTACAGACTAAGGGACATTCTCTGCTGATAGGTGAAGGTACATTCTCTGCTGATAGACGTCCACGCCTCGGAGGAAGCCGATCCACGGAGTAGGCCCTGGAAACAGTTTCCTTCAATTTTGGTGTCGAGAAGTGGGATCCTGACGAAGGTAGGCACTTGTCTTTTTATTTTATAAGACTGTGTTATGCCTTTCTCAGTGATCCACATAGAAACGGGATACGCTGACGAGGCCTTCTTCAGTGGCCCACATAGTAACAAGTGGGATACACTGAGGAGCCTTATTTAGTGGCCCACATAGAAACACAGGAAGTTGCCTGTTGTTTTGTAAATAAAAGCAGAAAGGACACAGGAAGTTGCCTGCTGTCATAAACTAAGAAGTTGCTCACCAGCAGAAAGGACACAGGAAGTTGCCTGGGGTCATAAAACGAGAAGTTGCTCGTTAAAAAGTGAGAAGTTGCTCACTAAAAACATAAAATTGCTAGCAAAAAATCAAGTAACCTCAGGTGTGCCACAGCAAAAATAAAAACTAACTTAAATCCTTCAAAGCGTCTAAACCCCTCTGGAAATCACTGACCATGGGTCAGAATAATTCAAAGACCTTAGACGGGTCCGATAAAAAATCAAAATTAACTGTAAAACCGAAAAAAATAAAATATAAAATCACAAATAGCGGCTCAGTACGACTCCCACTTCCGGTTACGTTTAACCCACGCTCGCGAATCAATGAAGACTTCCATGATTACGTATCCAGAACATGCGGAAGTGCTTACGTGACTGATTTCGTCTCGAACTTAAGAACTATAACTTTAATGCATCCTAATGTATTTCCGGAGACCTATCCCGAACGATTATCGCCAGAAAACAGGTCAGTAGAAATGTTAAATACTATTTGTGATAAGAAAAGTAGGCTGATTAAAAAGTCCTGTAAAAAATATATGATAGAATGTCGTGATGTGACCAATCGCATGCTACCACTATGGAAAAAAGGACCCGAGCCAGACGTAAATGCTTTAAATCAAGCCAGTGTAGGCTCTAGTAAATCCACTGCAGAAAAAACTAGCCTTATATGCCCATCCGTTCAACCTACGGCTCCGCCGCCTTATGATGAAAAAACAGAATTAATAGCTGCTGCGGCGGCTGCACGTCATCAGCGCGTATATTCTGATTTAACAGCAGAATCCCAAAGGAGTGAGGAAGACACTGAAATGACACCTAAATCAGAAGAAGATGACTGGTTTAACCTAGATCAAAGACAGGAACGAGAATACACTGAACGAGAAAGAGAGTTACAGGAACATAAAAAGCAAACAAAACAGTTAATGACAGAGTGTGAGGAAATCATGAAAGACCCTTTAACTGAACGTACGGAAGCCGAACTGCAGGAAGCCGTTTCTGTCATAGATAATCATGTTCAGCGCCACACTAGAGTAGCGAATGGTTTGACTGTGCCAAAAGCAATAACTAACACCAGAAATTTAATAAGGAACTACTTAAAGCAGAAAAAAGAGGAAAAAACTCAAGAGGGCCCCCACAAAAACACCCGTTATAAAGAAAAGCAGGGATCACAATTTAATGACGTCAGCACCTCCCTCCCGTTCATGATAATAGGGGACATGTGTTGCATTCAACCCCCTAAAATTTCAGAGTTAGCAGCAACCATTAAAGAACTTCCCGATCCTCTACAAAATCCTACAGCCTTTGTTTCTGCATTACAGAGAAGTACCAGATACCACCACTTGGGTGGGCCTGACTATAGATATATATTATGTCAACGAATCCCAGGTGTGACTGAATCTCAGCTTATTGAAGAAGTAGAGGAACTAGACCCTAAAAATGACCAAGCAGCCAACACCTCCTCGTTTTTGTGGATAAATGATGACAAAATCACAGCCTTTTTTCAAAATCTAAAGAGATTTCTGCTCACAATGTCTAGAGATAAAATTGATTTAAATGCAGTAACCATGTGTAAGCAAAAGCCAGATGAATCCATTCTAGTGTTTATGAAACGTTTCACACACTGCTGGACTAATGAGGCATGCATGCCTGAAGGAGGAAATGATCAGATTTTCATAACAACATTCTTAAACAATATTCATCCAGAATGTTCACAACTATTGAAGCTGACTGCCACTGATAATCTCTATGACATGAAAATAAAGAACTTTATCACACTTGTCAAAACAAAAGCTGGTGCAGATCTTTTCCCCAACAGCACGAAGGCTAAAACTGTTAAGATGATGTTGAATTTTGATGTTGAAGGCTCAGAGGAAAGTGAAAAAATGATGTATGCAGGGGCCCCGTCCCCTCAACAAGCGCAGCAGGGAGATTTCAGAAGGAAAGATAGGAGTGGAGACGTATGTTTTTACTGTGGAAAAATAGGACACTGGAGGACGGAATGCAAATCAGCACCACGTAGGTCTCAACCACAAAACACAGGACCAGCTCCTGCCACTAGGCGTAAGCAGAGCTCTTACAGACAAGGTAACTGGCAACGCAGACAGGAACCACATCAAAATAATGGCCCCTTTGCACTTAGGCAGCAACCTTATAATCCACATTTTAATCCCCACCCATATGATAACGAAAGACTGGACCGACAATAGGGAGGCCCAGGTGAAGATGAGGGACAGTGTGAAGCACTACACACGATGCTGCATTTGCAATTGTCCCGTAACACAGAAAGCTTGCCCATGTTAGATATAGAGATAGGTGAAAAGATTTATTCCTTTTTAGTTGACAGTGGAGCCACTAAAAGTTCACTGTCTGGAAAATTCTATAATGGGCCTGTTTCCTCTGTGTGCATCAACACCATGGGAATAAACGGAACTCTAGTGCAATGCCCCAAAACTCATTCTCTAAAGACACGCTGGGGCCCAAAACCAGATGAAATTACATATCATCCATTCATAATTATTCCAAACTCGCCTGTGAATCTATTAGGCAGAGATTTAATGGCAAAAATGAACTTGTGTATTTCATTTAACACAAAGGGTGAAATGTTTGCAGATACTGATAACAGCTATGTTTTCTCTGCCCTATGCACCGACACCATGGAGAAGGAACATCCTCTGTGTCAGCTGGACGCCTCAGCGGAGAATGAACTCAATATCCATCTGACTGGTATCCCACGTCACACTCTGTGTCAAAAACATGTGCAAACACCGTTACCAGGTAGCCCCATGCCTGGAAGCCACATATTTGTTTCTCTCACACTGTTCAACAACATGATAACTGCTCACACCAGTGAAGGCCAAACAGTGGTTTTGTCACATAACTCAGACATAGGCTATGACATCACTGCACCATGTCAACACATAGATCTAACCTACCCCATACACTGTACTATCTCTGCTGTCACATTGCCAGCTGAATATCAAAACATGACATTATGGTCAAAAGGTGAGAATGATGTAGGATTTATTGACTGTACACCTTATCATGCTCAGCTGAAAAACAACAAACCGGTATATGTCAGGCAATATCCCATTTCCACTGAAAAAGCCGCAGCCTTAGACATCATCATAGGAGATTTATTGACAGCTGGAGTAATAAAGCCCACAGTATCTCCATATAACACTCCTGTCAATCCTGTGCCAAAGCCTAACAAACCTGGCGTATGGCGTTTCACACAAGACTTAAGGCAAGTTAATGCAGTCATTAAGCCTCTGCCACCTATTGTCCCAGATGTTCCCAGCATACTGACATCTATTCCAGCAACAGCTACACATTTTACTGTGGTGGATTTGTGCTCCGCCTTTTTCTCAGTACCTGTGCATATAGACACACAGCCGATATTTGCTTTTACACATAGAGATAAGCAGTACACATGGACTCGCTTACCCCAAGGCATGGTAGACAGCCCTGCGGCTTTCTCAATGGTGGTACGTGCTACCCTAGACGGCTTCACTCCTCCAGAGGGCTGTACTCTGATCCAGTATGTAGATGATCTCCTCCTCTGTGCTGAAAGTGAAAAACTATGTCAAACTGCCACACACATGCTACTCCAGCACCTCCAACAGACTGGCCACAAAGCATCAGCAAAGAAAATGCAGTACTGTCAGACTTCTGTTCAATATTTGGGATTTACACTGTCTCACGGACAACGTTCTATGACTACAGACAGGGTCAAAGCTGTGACCTCTGTCCCTAAGCCCACTACACAGAAAGAAATGCTGTCTTTCCTAGGCATGGTGAACTATTGCAGACAGTGGATACCAGACTGTTCTTTTCATGACCACATTCTGCGTGAATGCTGCAAAAAAGACAAGCCTCCTCGAATACTGTGGTCCACAGAAATGACTGCCTCTTTCAATGCATTACAGGGAGCGCTGACCTCCGCCCCTTGTTTGGGTCTGCCTGACTACCACTTACCGTTCCACCTGTACGTCACAGAGAACGGCACAACCTGTGCAGGTGTATTGGCCCAAGAGCATGGCTGTGGCTACCGTCCAGTAGCCTTCTACTCAAAGGTGCTGCCAGCAGTAGTTCAGGGGATGCCGGCCTGCCTGAGAGCAGTAGCAGCTTGCTCTATCATGATAAGGGACTGCGAGAAGCTCACACTCTCACATGACACTATTCTACACACCAATCACCAGGTCACGACCATCCTAGCAAACATAACTACACAACACATGACCGCACAACGTCGCTCAGGTTATGAAGCTACACTGACTTCAACAGCAAATCTCACTATAAAAGCAAGCAGCACACCCAATTCGCCAGCACACTTACTCATTCGTATGCTGTGTTCCTCTGACCGACAGGATGGTTCAGACGACCCTGACGATCATAATTGTATGACACGTATACAGGAATCCACAGCACCACGCCCAGACTTAGAGCAGACACCAATCCCAGACTCAGTCATTGTTTATGTGGACGGGTCCTGTTCAAAACCAAATGACAACTTATTTCTTTGTGGCTATTCGGTGGTGACATTGCCTGACATCATACTAGAGGCTCACTCATTACCATTTCACTCAGCACAAAAAGCAGAGCTCATGGCTTTAATACGCGCCTGTGAGTTACATGTAGATAAGCGGGTAACAATTTACACTGATAGCCGTTATGCATTCGGTGTGGTGCATGACTTTGGCACATTGTGGAGACAAAGAGGATTTAGATCTGCTGATGGAAAACCGATCGCTAATTCTGACCTTGTTCAAAGACTTTTGCAGGCTATACAGCTGCCATCGGCAATTGCAGTTGTTAAAACGAAGGGGCACAGCACGGCTGACACAGACGAAGCAGTGGGAAATGCTCTTGCAGACGTAACCGCGAAAGCAGCTGCTGCCTCACAGCAACCACCCAGAAGGGAAGTATTATCTTTGCCTTTACAGCTGCCACTTGTCACGCTCCCAGACTATTTAGAAACAAATGTTGACCTAAAATTCATACAAGAGCAAGCCTCTGCCTTAGATTACACTTACTGGGAAAGTAATGATTGTACCTTAGATAACAGAGACGGCTTATACAAAAACCTTGAGGGTTTGATTGCCCTCCCATCTTCACTACTGCCAATCCTTGTCCGCCATTTTCACGGTGTGAGTCATGTCGGACAAAGAGGGGTAATAGGAGCAATAAAATCAAGATTTGTAATCGAGAAAACATCACACGCAGTAAAACGCATATTAGCAACCTGTCTAACATGTGCACGAACTAATGTAGGAAAACCAAAAGCAAAACATCAGCATTTACCACAACCAGATTTTCCATTTCATACATTACAAATTGATTTTACACACATGCCAGCACAAGGAAGCATCAAGTACTTACTGGTAATAGTGGACCAATTTAGTAAATGGGTAGAAGCTTACCCAACATCAAAAGAAACTGCAGAAGTAGTCTGTCAAAAGTTGTGCAATGAAATAATACCCAGATTTGGAATACCTCACCAAATTAACAGTGATAGAGGACCTTCATTCACATCAGAAGTAATTCAAAAGTGTGCTAAAACTCTAGCAATAGACTGGAAATATCATGTGCCATACCATCCTCAGAGTTCAGGAGTTGTAGAAAGAATGAATAGGACCATAAAAAATCGCCTGACTAAAGCAATGATAGAAACAGGAATGACCTGGATCAAACTACTTCCTCAAATCCTCTGCGAGATTAGAATGACTCCATCCGCAGCAACCAAATTATCTCCATTTGAAATAATCATGGGAAGACCGTTTCCAACACCATGGTCAGCCTCCAGAGGGGCACCGCTATTGGAAGGGGACATAGACACTGCATTGTCTGACTATGTTCATAACCTGGTAGAAACACTGAATAATAACTATCAGAAAGTTTGTCTCTCTCAGCCTCTCCCTTCCATAGATCCAACCCATCCGTGGAAACCAGGAGATGCGGTGTTGGTAAAGTCGCTAAAACCAAGGGCACTCGGGGAGGCCGCGTGTTCCAGCCCCCAGACTGTACTTGCAGTGACGAGAACCAGCATCCTAACAGACGGACAACCTCAGTGGATTCATGCCAGCAGGGTTAAGACCAGCCCCACCAAACCACCTAAGGCGTCGGATCAAGTAGATGACGTCTCAGGCGAGCCAGCGCCCGGATTCAATACACCTATAGATGACGACTCAGGCGAGCCAGCGCCCGGATCCAATCCACCTACACACACACAATCACTGATTAACACACAACGCCTGAAAGAGCCAAGACTCAGAAAGCCCTCTGATCCCCCGCCTGAACAACAACAAGGTACTCGAACATCCAGCAGGAACAGAAAGCCTAGAGTACCACACAATGTCTAACCTGATAAAGATAGACTTGTTTCATCCTGATAATGGAGAAAATGAAATGCCCATTGTCATCACACGACGCTTATACGTTGTCTCTCGAACCTGGGACCAGGCCAGGAGACGACTAAAGAACTGTCTTTTTTATATATTTAGGTTATTAATCATATCTACTGCATTAATCTTAGGATTTTTATTTACTATTTCGTATTGTAAAGTGCAACCCTGTTCACGTTTCTGCAAGCCACATTTTGCTGACAATACCTCATGCTCCACTTGGCAAGACACCCACCTAGTACACTCGTCACGTTCTCTAAAATCAGTAGAAAGCAACACAGACACCACCAATAAACCATCTTATGCACCCCCTAGAACAGGAACTAACGCCTGGTATGACAATGCCAGAACAGCCGCTCGTGACTTAGGAAACAGTAACTGTTATGTCTGTTCAAAGGGTAATCCAGAACAGGTCATAGTGGGATATCCAATTTCAGGTTTTCCCTTAACAAAGATGCTATTCAAAGATGATAAAAAGGGGCCCTTAACGGTAACCCTGATTGAAGCGCTGCGAGTAGAACTAAGTCCTTTAGATTGTTTATTCATATACACAGCACAAGTCTCTAGTAAGGATGTTAGCATGATTAATGATTCTACCCACCCCTGCAACCAAATGAAGCGCCCCGAAGACCGCACTGAACCTCTTTCGCCCCCAACACAGGTGCGCCATCACCCAAATATTTTGATGACATGCATACACCGACCAAAACTTGAAAACATAAATTATGACACACAAAACTATACGTTCTTTTCTGACTCTCCAGGAGCACGCTGTAACGAAACATGGCTAGCAGCGAGTGTTGACAGGACACAATATAAACATATGTTTTCTTATATATATGCATATATAAGTACGCATTCAGATAACTCAACAATCCTGCATTCGCCCAACACACTAAACGACTCGTACTGGGGAGGCATATTAAAAGGCTTTACAGCTTCGCGCCTGACCAGACCAATCCCACATGCTTATTGGATGTGCAATAATACTCTTAGATTAGCCTTACCTGTTAATTGGACCGGTACCTGCGGTCTAGTAACTTTAGCTCAAGAACTACTGATACAACAAACCTCGGATCTGCCTGTATCCAGCAGACGGACGGAACGCTCCGCTTATTCACATAACGTTTACATAGATGCTATAGGAGTTCCACGCGGGATACCAAATGAATTAAAGGCACAAGGAGAAATATCAGCAGGGTTTGTCTCAATACTACCGTGGATACAGGTAAACAAAAATGTAGGCTGGATCAATTATGTTTATTACAATCAGCAAAGACTTACTAATTTGACCAATACGGCCCTTAAAGCCCTAGGAGAACAGATGTCTGCTACCTCCTTAATGACCATGCAAAATAGAATGGCCTTAGATATGCTGTTAGCTGAGAAAGGAGGTGTTTGTGCTATGTTTGAAGATTTTTGTTGTACTTTTATTCCCAATAATACCGCCCCTAACGGTTCATTTACACAAGCTATGAATAAACTTGAAGCATTGCAGATAGAACTAAGAGCCAATACAGGTCACGGTCAGTGGCTAGACAAGTGGATGCAGGACACGTTTGGAAAATGGAAGGAACTCATTATAGCCTTTGTAACGGTTGTAGCATGTATTATTTTGTTTTTGATGATTATTGCCTGTTGTGTGATACCCTGTGTACGCTCAATGATAACCCGTATAGCTACTAGTACAGCTACTTCAATGTATTTGCAATTAGCACAAATTGATCCTGAGGATGTGCCAGATGTTACCAATGATGTTCCTGATGTGTATATTGAACATTAGGTTGTGAACTATTACATTTTATGATTTGCTTTTTATATTATGTTATTACATTTGTGATTTTTCCTTTCTATTTGAGTTATTATTTTAAAAAATAATAAAAGAGGGGAACTGTTAGGTATTTTAGTACCATGGGAGCATTTACTGGATATTGTTTTATAGTGACATTATGCAGGAAAACTCTGTCATTCAATAAGGCCCCTTTGTTTCAGTGTTTTTCTCTTTGACCCAAGAATTGATGTGTGAGAATCACAGGCTGGTACAAGGTTGAAATACCACAGAGATCACTCCCTCAGCTACATTAGTTTCTTAATCTTTTAGACGCCTGTTGAAGGCCAAATGGTTTGTTTCAGATTTCACTAATGTAAGAACTCTTCGTTTTGTGCCTTGAAAATATGTCGCTGAGATAATCACAATTGTAGCTGAACTAATAAACTACACAAAGGATGCTTCTTCACCCAAGGGCAGGAAGACGCTGCCTTATCTTGGTCTGTACTGGTTTAAACTGATAATCTGCTGTCTCATGAATTTTACCCTCTATATAAACTGTTGTACTTGTGAATAAAGTTGAGTCACTTTGGGAAGACAATCTAAAGCAGTCTCTGTTTTCTTGTTCTCCCAAGCTGCTCCCGAGCTGCTCGTACTAACACGCTGAATGGCATGCTTGAATATTACTTGAGAATATATTTGACTGTGTTACAGACTAAGGGACATTCTCTGCTGATAGGTGAAGGTACATTCTCTGCTGATAGACGTCCACGCCTCGGAGGAAGCCGATCCACGGAGTAGGCCCTGGAAACAGTTTCCTTCATATAGTGTGGATAGTTTCCTTTGCCGGTGACGGCAGCAGTAATTAAAACCTGATGTCTGGATCCATCAGCGCACACAGCCTCTGCTCTCCACACGGAAAAGTACTCAGGATGTTTTCCTCTCAGAACCCACGGGAGCTGGGAGGTACTGGATCCTGAGTTTAGAAGCGTCAGATTTTCTGCCGAACCGGGGATCATGTTCTCTGTCCGTGTTTTCGCTCCGTCCGGTCCTAGAAGTCCTCGTTCGCTGTGAATGCGCGGAAGGTTTTGGACCTGAGCAGAAATCTTACTGAAGCGCATCACATTAAAATCTGGAGCTTAATTTCAGGTAACATACACAAGAAAGGCACAGACGTGACATGAATTTAACCGTGTAGATCACAGCCAGCAGAGAAAGATCGGGTCGTAAATATGGAAAATCAAATTCACATATACACATGAGTCTCAAATAAATGATTTTCATTATAATTGACCATAAAAATGACGCGTGTGACCTGAAGTCCAAATGTGCTTGTTTACAATGTAACATTTGCTCGTGTTGGGCTCTTTGCTGTCTCGGCCCCTCTGCTCACTGAGATGATGCTCAGTGTTACTGACAACCTCAGCTGCCTCATTTAACCTGTTGTTAGTGAACTCTTCTCTTCCCGGAGAAGCAGTAAGCATGTGAAAGCTTCAGAATCAAACGTGAGGCGTCTGCTTGGGATCATTGATGTTGCCGATCAAAACACGAGTGTTTCTAAAGCCGGGCTGAGTCCCACACTTTGTTTCAGGCATTTAACCCCCGATGTCTGAACTCTAATACAGTGAAGCTCTCAGACTTTACTGCACACACACACACACACACACACACACACACACACACACACACACACACACACACACACACACACACACACCGCCTGGTTTCAGATATGGGGCTAACTGTGGATCTTTAGTTTAAACGTGTTTGAATGATCGCTCCTGGACTTTACCCACTCAGATGTGTTTCAGGTAGATTTCTGCTCATGTCCACACACACCTGTCCTTCAAAGATGCTTTCTGTCACTTCCTTTAAAAGATGTTTAAAACCTTCCAGATGAACTAAAGCTGTGAACAGAACCCGAAGAAACGACTGCTGTGACTTTTGAGCTCATATCTCAGATTTGAACAGAGTTTCTCTTCAGAGCAGCGAGGTGAGCGGATCGATCCAAGTATCTATAGCACTAATACCAACGCTGGTATCAGATCAGTATTTTTTATTTTAACACTGCCACTTGATGTTCATTTGATTTTAAATGAAAAGTGATCACCAAGCCTGCGGTATGAAACACATCTGAAGCTTCCTAAAGGCCTGTTTTACTGTGTGAACTCACACTGTGTTACGAATTTTCAGATTCATGACGATCCAGCTCATAAATCATGACTCTGCCTTATAAAGGCAGCTGTAGGGAGAGCACTGAGCTACTGGGATCTGTCATACTGTGTGTCGCATCAAAGCCAGAATGGACTACTTGCACTAACACTTCCGCGTTCTATGTAGTCCTGCCCCAGTGCTTCCGGTGCGGTTAAACCATGGCGACGTTCTACACTCGCTGCCTACAAGAGCTCCCAAAATTGAACATCACCGATGTTCATCGGATTTGCAGAGTGACGACTACCCCCGCCAGCAAATTAGATAAAGGATTTAAGTTATATGCTGCATCTTATATACACAACTACGAAGGTAAGAAAACGTAAATTAACCGACAAAGAAACGCTAGCTAACGTCAAATGCAAACACTACGTTACTCCGCTATGTCCTTCATTTGATGTCAGTTCTCTACATTACATGTTTTCTTAAACGGTGTTTTATGTCGTCCTAAACTATAGTTGAGGTTTTCTTAACTAATGTCACTTTTGTTGTTAGACACTGTTATATTAGCGTTAGGTAGTTGGCTAACTATGGAGGTAGTTAACTACCTAATGCTACTCTTGCTAAGTGTAAAATATATATGTTTAAGACATGCTGAAATGAGTAATACAGAAATAATGCTAATGGTACTTGTATCTTTATTCAGTGTCCAATAAAGACAGGTTGTCAGGGGAGGTCGGTGTGAGAGCCCTGTGCTACAGGTCGATGAGGAAGAGTGAGGCACCACACAGACTAAGTGTAGGCAGGAAGCTGTGTAAAGTTGTTAATCCCCGTTCTGTGGGGTTCAGTTCATTTAAGCATTAGTTAAGTTCATTCCTAAAGGCCCATCAACTTGAATGTTTTCCTTGTCTCCCTGCTTTATCACTCCTAATTTGACTAGTCAGATAGTTAAATCAACGTGTGTTTGGGTGATCAGAAACATTTGACAACAAGTTAATACTGCAAATATACACAATCTAAGTTATTACAGTTATCAAGCATGGTTAAGTTGTTTTAATAGGGAGAGAAGGAAACACTAAGCATTCAGGAGGGTACGTAACCATAACACTGAACTATGTTCCTGTTCAGCTCTTCCATGATGATGTTACATTTTTAATTTTCGTTCTTTCTTCTTAGATTAAGCTTCTGGATTCATCGCCGGTGATACTGACACATAGCCAGTGCTCCTGTGTGGCAGGCGCTGTTATGTGCAATCACACAGTGGCATTGCTCTTCCAAACAGCACACTACTCACAACTCAGAGTGCCGGTTGTCCCCCCTGTGCATAGCTGCACGGAATCTGAACAGCAATGGCACAAGCCACGGACAGTGGTAATTTAAATGAGGTTAAAGTTTTTGAATTAGTCCATGTTTACATATGAACAGCAACACCATCCATAGTAAATGTGTCTTCTGTTAGGGTGTGAGGCCAGGACCCATCAACTCCATGATCTTCACTGAGCCGGTACCAAATAGAATGGCCCAGACTGGAGTACGGTAATTACATTTGTAAAATTTGGTTTCATGTGTTACAAATGTATGTTGCTATTTTTTTCATACATACATGTGTCAGAATAGGTATTAATTTACATACAACATTACACTTTCTGAAGACGGCTAACTCAGTCATGTACATATACATCCCAGTCTCTAACTTATGCACCACTGTTTTACACCTTTTAGTTTTTAGTTTAGTTGTTGTTCAGTATAATAACCTTCTTCCTTACATTATTGTCATTGATGTTTTCTTTAGGAGTGGCTTCTACAGAGGCATGGTGGGTCCGTTACCAGATCCCTGCTTGTTCAGAATAACGGAGGCATATGCAAAATTTAATATTGAGGACAGGCCACTTGTGACCACAATGAACATGAGACCTGACAAGCAGCTTGTGGAAAGTGCCTTTGGGCTGGTGCAGGAGGGCAGTGTTCTGTCATATCAGCAGCCGGTTTTGACAACCCGGTACATCACACTACACCGCGATGCACCACCAACACCGCACTTGCCTCTGGAGGGGTATGACATCTTGCCATCAGATTGTGTGTTTGTGTGCTCAGAAGAAGAGCTTCTGCATCTGAAAAGCTTGTCTGTAACTCTGGAAATGGCTCACAAAATAGAGGAAGCTACACGTGAGCAAAGCTCTTCGTCTGAGTGGCATCAGCTCCGCAGGCCCAGAGTGACTGCCTCTAGGTTTCGGGAGGTGTGTCACGTCAGAGGCCAGAGCTCGGCCGAGTCACTAGCAGAGCGTATATTGAAGGGAACAAGGCAGACAGCAGACATGAGGAGAGGAACTGAGATGGAGCCTGCAATAGCAGCAGAGTATAGTAGGCTAATGAATGTTAACTACTCACCCTGTGGTCTGGTCATTCACCCCATTGCTTGCTGCATCTCCTGATGGTGTTGTTTTTGACCCCAATGAATACCCCCAGTTTGGCTTCGTCGAATTCAAATGTCCCAATGTACAAAACTTTATTGACTGCAAATATGTGCAGATGGAACGTGGTACCCCTAAACTAAAAAAGAGCCACGCATATTACTGGCAAGTGCAAGGACAACTGCTCATCAGTGGGATGCAGTGGTGTGACTTTGTTGTGTGGGCACAAGAGGACTACCTAGTGCAAAGAATATACATGGATACAGATGTGCACAATGCAATCAGAGAAAAGGCAGACTATTTCTTTTTTTACATATATATGCCAAGATACCTGTGTTTGAAAAAATGAACAGTGAAAACATGGCAAAAAGAAAAACAGATCCTTCAGGCTGGCTGGAACAAAATAACTGATGTTTTATTTTCAATATATTTCATGAATTCTTTTGTTGTTACATGTTACCTTTATGTGACATCAATAAACTGTTATTTAAGCAATGGCATCAATTTAATTTTTAAAAACACACATTAAAACGTTGAATTTGTGCAGAACTTATTTACATGGTAAGTATTTAAAACTCCATGCCTAGCATACTGATATACATTTAGACAATAACACAACTGAACTGTAGAAAATGACAAATGGTATTTTTGATGTTACAAAAGCTCAATGTCACTTATGATTTTAAAACGATTTAGTGATTTACTTTATAATTTTGATAAACAGTTTTGTTGAATCTGAATAGTAATATAGTAGTATAATTAAACAGTATTATTAACATTAAACATTTGCAATGAATTTGAATTATCAATAACTGAAACTCAACTATCAGCACTCAAGTACCAGTTCTGTAATCAAGTATTGTCAGCTGAGAAGGAAGAAATGCAACTGTAGTGGCCTCAGCTGCAGGTCATTTTCCATAAGTTACTGGCACTGGTGTCTTGGGAAAAATCCATCTTGTCTCACTTAACCCATTTTTTAACTAATGCTGTGTTCTGGTAATTTGACAGCATACATGCCACTGCAAACAGTTGGTTGATATTATAAACATGTGACATGGTAATGATGCTATCAAAAAGTTTGTTCTGTTTGATCCTCCTAATGACTCGCTCCACATGTACCCTGAGTCTGGCTATGGCCTGCGTCTCCTTAACCTGGTATGCTGGCATCTGCTTCTGCTTAGATAGAAAAGGTGGGCAGTACACTTTGCATTTACAACAATCAGTGATTAGGAAGCCCTTATCTACCATCACTGCCATGTCTTCAGTCAACTTCTCAGCAATGCCTGATTGTTTGAATAGTTCCTTGTCACTAACCGAACCAGCATACAGATTAGAGATGAAAAGTAAATTTCTATTTTGTTTTCATTAAGACTGGAAAAACTTTCGAAATTTAACTGATGGTGACCTTGGTATATTTTAAACAGTTAGCTTGAATAGAACTTAGATGTACCTGGTATAGAATCGGATGTCAGTGTCGGAGCCAGCAAAACGCTGTAACCCAAATTCTCGCTGGACACGTAACTCCTGTATTTCCTTCCTCAGAGTCTCCACGTCTTCGGACAGGTCTTCTGCAGCTGATGCAGATATGTCCAATGCAGACGGCTCAGGGACTGAGCAGTAGTCATGATCTCTTGTAAGACTTTGCTCTTCTTGATCGTCAGGAGGAACTAGTTCAGGGCGTCGCTCCGTTCTCTCCCAAACACTACGCCGCGGTGGTTCAACTTTATAGCCATTCCACTCAAAAAGTGTTGGTACAGCACCTTTAATAAGCCTCCTTCGACCATCGAGGGTTGTTGGCTCTATGAGTTGATCACTGGCAAAGTGTCTGCAGCAGACCCTGGTGTGAGAGGTGATCGTGAAATGATCCCGGCGTATGTTTACCGGCCATTGTCTTCTCAAGTCGGAATGGGTCGGAAAGGCATGAAAACTTAGTATGCCGTTAAATTTGGCTGAAGCTGAACAAAGTGGGACACAGCAATGCTCGGAGTATTTCTTCTCCTGTTTTTGAAAATGTTCTGTTTTAAATACTTTCCTTTTTATACTCATTCTGAAGCGACATTAGCATAGCTACCGATAGATAAGCAAACGTACCGGAAACCCACAAGCGGTACTATTTGGAAACGGAAATACGTCACATGCCCTAGTGCAAGTAGTCTATTTGCAGTAGCACACAGCCTGCAGGTTCCAACAGAGGAAATGTGTGAAATGTGGACGGGCGATGTGAAAATTGGGACACTGACAGGATTTCTAACGATGTAAGTTTCTGATCGTTCATTGTTTTGTGCTCTGAGAGAAAGCTACTCTCATACTTTCTCTTTTAGTCCAGCAAACCTTCTGTTTTTTTCTTTCTTTCTCTTTTGTTCTTGTTCAAAGTACAGCTGACAGCTGTTTGGAGGTAAAGTCACAGACGTTAGTTCTTCACATTCTGCTGACACAGTAACTGAAGCTCTTCTCAAACAGGAACCGTGACGAGTATGTCTGTGGTTTTATACGTCCTCAGCTATAAACTGAGATCAGAACACTCAGAGAGACTCAGTAGTGGGATGAAATTCATTCACTGGGACGAACAAAGAAGACCCGATGAAGCAAGCGGTCCACCACAAAGATCCAAAGCATGGAGGAGGTTTTAAAAAAGGAACACATGCAGTAAATGTATTCCTACAGATAGAAGCTGGGGTGGTGTCATAATTTAAAGAAGAAAAACTCGTGCTTAAACTTCTCAGCATATTGAAACACTGACGTCTGAGCCGCCTCCACCTGCTCTGATTTCAGGCCCGTCTCCCAGGAGGCCGGCACGTAGTGTCGCGCTGATCTGTTAAACATTCTTCATTTTAACATCTGAAAATGTGGATTTTTATCCAAACTGTTGGCCTTACTGAGCGGGCTCTGCTAATCATTAACAGTGGTGGTTAAACAGTGAGTAGTTTGGGAGCTGAGATCATTAAAGAAGTCGTGACTGAAGGTGTTAAATTTTGCCTTTACTTGAACTCCTCCTCTGACACAGACAATTTATTTTGCCAGGAACATTTGAATCTCAAGAACAAAATGTTCTTTTGCAAGTGTCCTGATGACAATTGGCAGAGCTCCATTAGGTTAGTGATTACATAAACTAACCAGTGAGATAAAGAATCTGGACGCTTTCTCATTCTGGGTCTGGTCTCGGTGGTCTCAGGCTTCACCTGTGGACAGTTTTCTGATTCCAGCCAGAAGGAGCTTTGAACTTTGAACGACCGTGTCAAAGATGATCATGAGCTTTAGTGACAGCTCGAAGAAATAAGTCTCAGAGCTGAAGAAGGTAACTTCCCACAGTTTTCTGACGGATGGAGATCAGCGTGGAGTGAGAGTAGCTTTGTAGATAAGAACACGGCAGTCTTTGCAGCCTTCAGGGTGTTAAGGTTTACGACGATCCAACATAATGAAGACACACATGCACACAAATAACACTGCCTCAGAAGAAAGGCAGGACCTGATTCTACAGTAAAAACCAGTCTCAGCTTCGGTTCGTTCATTACTTTCTGAATGTGAGATGTAAGATCGACGGGCTCATTGATGTAGGTGTGCTGAGATGTCATAGGTTAGTAGTTTTCAAATATTTTGTATCCAAGGTCAAAAGTTTAATTATATCTGCAGAAAACTGACTTTTGTCCTCTGAACAGTTGTAAATTCTGATCATCTCATCAGACGAAGCCGTGTTTGGTGCAACTTTAGCTGATTGTATTTTAACGAGTAATTTGAGTCTCACGATTGTCAGTCGTCGTCGTCCTTGCTATGAATCAGACCCTTTCATGTGTACTAACACAGCGCTTCTGTAGCACTTTTGCACAGTCCAGCTGATATAAAGCAAAGAGTGAAACAGTGTGGAAGTGCCTTAAACCTGCATTCGTTCTAACGGCCAGCAGGGGGCGACTCCTTTGGTTTGCAAAATCTACCATTTAAAACGGCTGTCAGCTCACTTTATCTTTGACGCCAGTAAACACGTCTCTGAGTCGTTTGAAGTCTTGCTGAATGCAATATTTAGTTCATTGTGTAAGTTTTGGTGATTATTAAAGATCAGGACGACCCAGGTATCCTCATTGGCTTATGACTTGTCAATCACAAGGAGCTGGTGGCTACACCCATCTTTGAATGGATTTAAAATGACCACCTGTGTCTAGAATTCTTAGCGGTCCTAGGACGGACCCCTGGGGTACGCCCAGCTGAACGTTCTTTCTTCTGCCTGATAAATCATTTTCATTCTGAAAACCCTGTAAACAACTGTTTGCTTTAATATTGTATGATGTACTGTGTTGAAAGCCTTGGACTGATCAATAAAAGGGCTGCACAACGTTTGTTGTTGTCTCTGACATCTATAAAAACTCGCAGACTGCTGCGGTCCTTCTGTTTCTCCCTGAATCCTGAGTGGAAATGAGTTAAAATGTCATTAAATTGATGGAAACTTCTGCAGTTCTTCATTAACGTGGTTAACGAAGAACTGCGTCAGCGGGTGTTTGATTTGTGCACCTCATTAATGCTGATGATTATAAACAAATAAACCACATAAACAAACAAACAAGCAATTAAAAAAATTAACAGACGGGGAAAAAGCTGTTTAGGTGTGGGCGAAGATCAGCACAGCAGCGGTTGAGCCATCGAGCTGGACTTTGCTCGTCGGTTTGAGCTGCGAAGGCGACTTCATCAATGTTTCATCACATGAAGCTGCAAAAGGCCAAAAGCAAGGGAGCGAGTGGTGTGTGAAAGCACAGCTGCACATCATCAGAGGCGCTGAAAACACAGAGTGCAGCGCTGTGAGTTTAATGAGGTCGGCCTGTGGAGCTTTCTGTGTTTGGATTGAACGCAGAGGCGAGCAGGACGTGTCAGCGCGAGTTACGCTCAGTTTACTACATTCGTTTTTCCGCCTGGTGTCATGAAACGTTTGAAGGAAAGCACAGCGAGTTGTTTTAGGTCATTACATTACTGGTGATGTTACGTAACAGCCTCGCCTCACCTGTGACCTTCCTACGCATACTTCATCCCATAATAGCAAACAGCAGACAAACACTGATCTCTCTCTCGCAAAGAGGTCATCAGAGGTCACGCACCGCCCTGTGAGGCCTTAAATTTCAGCAGCAGTTATGGAAACGGCACATTAATCAGCATTTCTCCGGCAATCTGCCCCTCACTGAGTCAATTCAGATAAACTGCTCTCCATCCAGTCACTGATTTGACTGTAACCCTCAGACAAAGGTGGGTTTGTCCCATCATCAGCATTGACGAGGTGCAGACATCAAACACCCGCTGACGCCGTGAGCTGACAGCTGATGATAACGCAGCCAAGCGCTCGCTTCACAGGATGGATGCTAACACGGAAAACGTAAACAGGATGCCATCAAAGCAGAAAGGTGGAGGAACAGGTGGAGTCACTCTGAGGTGTCCGTGACTAAAGAGCTGAGAAGATTAGAGGACAAGAACAGAGAGACATGAGAAAAGCACTTTAATCGTGATTCACGATCTCACTTTTTCCAGATGACTGAACATTCGTCTCCACCTATTACCTCAAACAAAAGGCTCTTCATCTGTTGTTTGTGCGAAATGCAGGGAATCCAGACAGTTTTCACAGACCGTGATGCTCAGAAATGAGCTTTGGTGCATCCTGTTTCCACTGATCATCTGTCGGATGTTTCTAAATCTGGCTGATTGGACAGATTTAGGAAGCCACAGGCTTGTCTGTATAAGGTCCCATAGCTGCATGTTGGAGCACAAACCAAGCCATGAAGTCCAAGGAGCTGTCTGTAGTTCTCCGACACAGGATTGTATCGAGCACAGATTAACAGTGGTGGTTAAACAGTGAGTAGTTTGGGAGCTGAGATCATTAAAGAAGTCGTGACTGAAGGTGTTAAATTTTGCCTTTACTTGAACTCCTCCTCTGACACAGACAATTTATTTTGCCAGGAACATTTGAATCTCAAGAACAAAATGTTCTTTTGCAAGTGTCCTGATGACAATTGGCAGAGCTCCATTAGGTTAGTGATTACATAAACTAACCAGTGAGATAAAGAATCTGGATGCTTTCTCATTCTGGGTCTGGTCTCGGTGGTCTCAGGCTTCACCTGTGGACAGTTTTCTGATTCCAGCCAGAAGGAGCTTTGAACTGTGAACGACCGTGTCAAAGATGATCATGAGCTTTAGTGACAGCTCGAAGAAATAAGTCTCAGAGCTGAAGAAGGTAACTTGTTCTGCCTTTTATAACTTAAATTGGATATTATAGTTGTAAGCTGCCCTAGAGCTCCCTCTAGTGGCTGCTTTGGGTTCAGTTACTTTGGGAAAGGAAAAAATGAGAACGTGAAGAAGAAATAAAAGATGGCGGAAAGTGATACCGTAATGTTATCGTTCTAAGCTGATACGGACCTTAAAATGTTGTTGCCTTGGACAAGATATGTCTGTAAGTATGAGTGTCGATAAAATAACTATTATCTTTTGTTTTGTGTAAAAATGGTACGATAATTTGTACATTTGAACGTTTTATCTTGTTAGCTTGCAGTAAGAGTGTAACAAGCTAGTTTACAATGTTAGTTAGCTAATACAGTATTTTGTACTTTCAGTTTTACGATGGTCAAAGAGAAAGCAATGGTCAGAGGCCATTCTTCAATAAATCAGCGCAAAAAGGAAAATAAGTCTGGTTATTGGAGCATCGTTATCTCGCTGTCTAGCTGGTGAAACCAAGAGACTCAGGGCGAGGACAGCACATAACTTCTGTAGACCTCCGACTTAGGATTGTATCGAGCACAGAAAAGGTCCCAGTGAGCACAGCGGCCTCCGTCATCCAGAATGGGGATAAGAGATAAGGGCTTTAGTCAGGGAGGTGATGGCCACTCTGACCGAGCTCCAGCATCGCTCCTTAGAAAGAGGGGAACCTTCTTGAAGAACAATCATTTCTGCAGTACTCCACCAATCAGGCCTGTCTGGTAGGGTGGTCAGATGGAAGTCACTCCTCACACTCAAAAAAATGAAACGTTGACTTTAATTAAAATTATTTTGTCAACAGGTTCCACGAAATTGAATTATGTTAGTTTAAAGCAAAAATCTTTAGTTCATCTAATTTAAAAAAACTACTTAAGATTAACAAGACATATTTAAGACTAACTAAATCAAGTTATGTTGTATGAACAAAGATGATATATTTTCAGGTTAGATAGTTTAGATTAGTTACTTCAACACATTTCTTATTTGTGGCAGTAAAATGTTAAATTTAAGTTAGATTAATTCAAATATTATATTTTCAGCCACCTTGTGCTTTATTAATTAGTTTTACATAAATCTATTTTGTCAACAGGTTCCACACAAATGAATTAAGTACATCCAACTTATTTTTTTAAATTTATTTTATTGCCAACACATTCAGTGAGCATTTGTGTAAACCCAGTCCAAAATAAAACACAACAGCTCATTAGGGTTAGTAATTAACAGTATGTAGACAGATGCAACATCAAGACTTTAAATTAAATGTCTGTATCTACCAGAAATAGAAGGAAAAGAAAAAAGGAATTAAAGATCACATAACACATTGATAAGATGACACTTGAGTTATGCACATGTGATGCTAGTAAGGTCTGTGAGTGTTTTTTTCTTTTAGTGTCTAAAATGGATAGCAAAGTTGCTATTTGCAATGATTGCTTAGGGTCAGTCCAGTAACACAATGCCAATGAAGTGCTTTCCTTTAACAATGCAAAGTGAAGTGTCCACCTCAACAGCCACAATTACATAAACTAACCAGTGAGATAAAGAATCTGGATGCTTTCTCATTCTGGGTCTGGTCTCGGTGGTCTCAGGCTTCACCTGTGGACAGTTTTCTGATTCCAGCCAGAAGGAGCTTTGAACTGTGAACGACCGTGTCAAAGATGATCATGAGCTTTAGTGACAGCTCGAAGAAATAAGTCTCAGAGCTGAAGAAGGTAACTTGTTCTGCCTTTTATAACTTAAATCGGATATTATAGTTGTAAGCTGCCCTAGAGCTCCCTCTAGTGGCTGCTTTGGGTTCAGTTACTTTGGGAAAGGAAAAAATGAGAACGTGAAGAAGAAATAAAAGATGGCGGAAAGTGATACCGTAATGTTATCGTTCTAAGCTGATACGGACCTTAAAATGTTGTTGCCTTGGACAAGATATGTCTGTAAGTATGAGTGTCGATAAAATAACTATTATCTTTTGTTTTGTGTAAAAATGGTACGATAATTTGTACATTTGAACGTTTTATCTTGTTAGCTTGCAGTAAGAGTGTAACAAGCTAGTTTACAATGTTAGTTAGCTAATACAGTATTTTGTACTTTCAGTTTTACGATGGTCAAAGAGAAAGCAATGGTCAGAGGCCATTCTTCAATAAATCAGCGCAAAAAGGAAAATAAGTCTGGTTATTGGAGCATCGTTATCTCGCTGTCTAGCTGGTGAAACCAAGAGACTCAGGGCGCGGATAGCACATAACTTCTGTAGACCTCCGACTTAGGATTGTATCGAGCACAGAAAAGGTCCCAGTGAGCACAGCGGCCTCCGTCATCCAGAATGGGGATAAGAGATAAGGGCTTTAGTCAGGGAGGTGATGGCCACTCTGACCGAGCTCCAGCATCGCTCCTTAGAAAGAGGGGAACCTTCTTGAAGAACAATCATTTCTGCAGTACTCCACCAATCAGGCCTGTCTGGTAGGCTGGTCAGATGGAAGTCACTCAGTAAAAAAAACACATGACAGCCCACCTGGAGCTTACCAAGAGCCACCTGAAGGACTCTCGGAGCGCGAGAAACAAAATTCTGGTGTGACGAGACTGAGATTGAATGCCGAGCATCGTGTCTGAAGGAAACCAGGTAGAGCTCATCACGGCACCAACAGGGAAGCACGGTGGTGGCAGCATCATGCTGCGGGGATGTTTTTCTGCAGCAAGAACAAAGAGACTCGTCAGGGTCAAAGGAAAGATGAACACAGTAATCTGCAGAGATGTGCTTTCACCGTTCACCTGACTTTATCTGAGTAAACTAAAGAAACTCTTAAATACTCTGGAGACAATTTCCTGCATTATCAGGTGACGCATTTGCACAGGCGAGCAGCCTAAAGTAGCGTGATAACTGTCATGGCTGAGTAGCAGGTGTGTTTGTGGTAAGGACCCGAGGGTGATGAGGGAAGTGGAAACACCTGGAAACACAGCTGACACAAATGCACCTGAACGCCGCAGGGGAAGTACAACTAAACACACTGAACATGGACACACAAGACTTTCAAAATAAAACAGGAAATATAGTGGAACGTAGACATGCTGTCCCTTCCGGGCGATCGTGGCTCAAGAGTTAGGAGTTCGCCTTGTAATCGGAAGGTTGCCGGTTCGAGCCCCGGCTTGGACAGTCTCGGTCATTGTGTCCTTGGGCGAGACACTTCACCCGTTGCCTACTGGTGGTGGTCAGAGGGCCCGGTGGCGCCAGTGTCCGGCAGCCTCGCCTCTGTCAGTGCGCCCCAGGGTGGCTGTGGCTACAACGTAGCTGCCATGTGTGTGAATGTGTGGATGACTGGGTGTGTAAAGCTCTGTACAGATACAGACCATTTACATGACGACACATGACAGACTGCACAGGGAAAGACTCGTAAATCAGGAGACAAAGAAGAAACAGAAACTAGACTAAAGCTCAACTAAACTCTTCAGCCTTAAATGAGTAAGCTTCAGTACTTTCCACGTTACCCTGTGACTGCTGCTGCTCGCTCGTCTCTGTCATAATCCTACAGACTTTCTAAACAACTTGTTTGTTCTTGATGTAAATGCTCATAAATGATGGATTGGTATTTCTAAATAAAGTATAAAAATGTCGTAAAATCTCGGTGTCGGTAATAAAGTGCAGATGATGAAACAGATATTTGAATGTTTGTTTTATGGTTGAGACGTGCAGCGCTAGGATGTCAGCTGATTGGCTTACTGTGCTGTTACATAATGATGGTGATGACGTTTGTGCAGCGAGCTCCAGGACGTTACTGTTTCTATGTTTCTACGTGAGCTCCGCCCACCCCGGCCAAAGTGGTTCGCTATCTTCACCCCAACACATGTCACATTTCCCTCGAGCCGTTGGGCAAACTGAACCCCGCCCCCTCTCGGTGACCTCGGCAATCCAAACCCTCCACGGGGCGTCTCAATGCCTTTTTATATTCACAACACGGCGCGAGGAGAAGCTCTTTCATCAGAGTGATTCACAAACACCAGCGCTTCGTTAACACCGCGCTGATGCATGAAGCTCGCTCTCTCATCCATCTCCATCTGCTGAGCTTCAGCTCATCCCTCACTGCAAAGTGCTTTCAGCTGCTGGAGCCTAATCACTTCTAAAGCACCAAATGATTATTACAACACCATGTTTCATTTCTTTGTAGCCCAGAGCAACGTCTCAGCCTTCACCAGTCATTGATGCTGCACGTCAGGTTGATGTGGTGGCTTTCCAGCTAAAGCACTTCAAGACAGACATAAGAAGTTTTTTGAAGGAAAATGATGAAGGCGTGGGTGAAGAGGAGGCGGAAAAGGACTTCACAAAGTCAGGATGCTGAATCAGAGACTGTGAGAGCTTCTAGCATGTTCATCGTGACAGATTCACTCCCGCTCGCCACTTTCTCGTCAAACTGAAAAATAAACTCATTGTTTTAACGATGTTATAAAAACAGGGGGAAATATCCACAAATCTGTCACGCTGCGGCAGAAAACCAGGCTTAAACAGCAGCATGCCGATTGGCTCTCCCTCTCATTGATGTGTATGTTGAGTAATATCCTCACTTACATTTTGTTGTGCTTCCCAGAGACACGTCTGTCAGTCGGCCATAAAGAAGATGTTTAGAGGCTCGTGCACTTTGTTATGTTCATATTTTACTGCACAGACGGGTTTGTGTGAGCAGAGGAGGATTATTAAAAGACTCAAAGAAAATAACAAGCGAATGATGAAGGAGGTGATGCTGCGAAGGCAGGTGGGAGCAGCTCTGTATCCAGCAGCGACGCAGCACAACACCTGTCTGCAGGTGTTAGCCTGCAGCTAACAGCCAACAGTGACCCACGATGACTGTGTGACGGGCGTCTGTGTGGCGACAGGATGTAGATGCAAACACAAGTAACTCAACACGGAAACGAAATTACAAACAGGAACGGGAAAAGCAAATACTGGAAAACATGGAAGAAGAGAACATTTAAACTTCCATCCATTCGCTTCCGCTTCTCCTTTTCAGGGTCACGGGGGGCGCTGGAGCCTATCCCAGCTGTCACAGGGCGAGAGGCGGGGTATGTCCTGGACAGGTCGCCAGTCTGTCGCAGGGCCAACACACAGGGACAGACAACCATTCACACTCACATTCACACCTAGTGACAATTTGGATTATCCAATTAACCTATCCCCACAAGCTGCATGTCTTTGGACGGTGGGAGGAAGCCTGAGTACCCGGAGGGAACCCACACAAACACGGGGAGAACATGCAAACTCCACACAGAAAGACCCCGGCCTGATGGTGGAATTGAACTCAGGACCTTCTTGCTGTGCGGCAACAGTGCTAACCACCGTGCTGTTCATTTAAACTTTATTAGCTTAAATGAACAGAAAACTGAGGTGATTGTGTTTGGTCCCTGTGACCACTGCAACTTTGGCCCTTTAGAAATGTATTTTCTTTAAAAAGCCTTTGTGAGGAACATAGGAGTGATCTCTGGCTCTAATCTAACGTTTGATAAACAGATTAACGCTGTAATCAAGTCCAGTTTCTTTCATCTTTGGCTACTTGCAAAGTGAAACCATGTTTCAGAGACTCTGAGAGAGCTGTTCATGCCTCGACTGCTGTCTTTACTCTGGTAAGATAAGATAAGATAAGATAAGATAAGATAAGATAAGATAAGATAGAACTTTATTAATCCCTCGGGTGAGTTCCTCTGGGAAATTCGATTTCCAAAAAAGCACAGCACCGACAGAAGTTACAGAGTTACAGAATATTATATATATATATATACACACACACACACACACACACACACACACACACACACACACACACACACACACACACACACACACACACACACACACACACACACACACACACATATATATAAATACAGAGACAATATAAATAAAATATACGAAGGGGATAAATAGAATAAATAGGAATAAAAAATAAAAATACAAGTGAATTGCACATTTCAAGTATGGAGTCTATTGCACTGTTGACTATTAACAAAGGTATTGCACAGTGAGGTGAAGAGGCACTACAGCTTAGTTGTTCCCTCCTTTGTCCTCCTGTTTCCCCTCCCTCTCCCCTCCAGAGAGGAGTTAAACAGTCTGATGGCGTGTGGGACAAAGGAGTTTTTAAGTCTGTTAGTTCTTGTCTTGGGGAGAAGCAACCTGTCACTGAACAGACTCTTCTGGTTGTTAATGGCCGTGTGCAGAGGATGCCCAGCATTGTCCATAATGTCCATCAGTTTCTTTAGTGTCCTTCTCTCTCACCAGAGTGTCCAGCTTCATGCCGACCACAGAGCTAGCCCTCCTGATCAGTTTCTCCAGCCTGGATGAGTCCTTCTTTGCTGTGCTGCTCCCCCAGCACACCACAGCATAGAAAAGTACTCCAGCAACCACCGACTGGTAAAACATCCTCAGGAGCTTCCTGCAGATGTTAAAAGACCTCAGCCTCCTGAGGAAGTACAGTCGGCTTTGGGCTTTTTTATACAGGTGCTCTGTGTTGCATGACCAGTCCAGTTTATTGTCCACCCACAGCCCGAGGTACTTGTACTTGTTGACCACCTCCACCTCCTCCCCCTCTATCTGAACCGGCAGTGGACCTTCTCTGGACCTCCCGAAGTCCACAACCAGTTCCTTAGTCTTTGAGGTGTTGAGTTGCAGGTGGTTTGTGTGACTCCATGCGACAAAGTTCCTCACCAGACTTCTGTACTCCTCTTCCTGATCATCCCAGATACACCCCATGATGGCCGTGTCGTCTGCAAACTTCTGAATGTGGCATAATTCAGAGTTGTAGCAGAAGTCAGAGGTGTACAGGGTGAGGAGAAGAGGGGACAGCACAGTTCCCTGTGGTGCTCCTGTGCTGCTGACCACAGTGTCAGACGTGATGTCCTTCAGCCTGACGTACTGTGGTCTGTCAGTGAGGTAGTCGGAGATCCAAGCCACCAGGCAGGGGTCCACCTCCATCCTGTTCAGTTTTTCCTGAAGCATACAGGGCCGGATGGTATTAAAGGCACTGGAAAAGTCAAGAAACAGGATCCTGACCGTGCCTTTTCCCCCATCCAGGTGTGAGTGGGCTCTGTGTAGGAGGTACAGGATGGCATCCTCCACTCCGACACCCGCCTTGTATGCAAACTGTAGTGGGTCCTGGGCATGTTGTACCTGTGGTCGGAGGAGGTTGAGGAAGAGCCGCTCTAGAGTCTTCATAAGATGTGACGTCAGTGCCACCGGTCGGAAGTCATTCAGCTCATTGGGCCGGTTCTTTTTGGGGACCGGGACGATGCAGGATGTCTTCCATAGGGCGGGCACTCTCCCCAGTCGCAGACTGAGGTTGAAGACTCGTTGTAGCGGCTCCCCAAGTTCAGCAGCACACGCCTTTAGCATCCTAGGACACACCTTGTCTGGGCCTGCTGCCTTTCTGGGGCGAAGCTTCCTCAGTTGTCTCCTGACCTGATCCACTGTGACACTGGGAGATGTTTGGGAGGAGGGGAGGGGGGGAGATGTCTTGCTGCTGAGAGAGGGATTGGAGGAGGGGGGTGTCATGGTGTCAGGAAGGGGGGGAAGCGAGGGAGGCAGGAGAGTGGGGAGAGGACTCTGTAGTGAAGGTGAGGGTGGGGGGGTTGTGGGCTGGTCAAACCTGTTGAAGAAGTTGTTGAGTTCGTTTGCCTTCTCCACAGTCCCCCCCACTGTGCTTTTCTTGGTGTTGTGGCCTGTGATGGTTTTCACACCATTCCAGACCTCCCTCATATTGTTCCTCTCCAACTTCTGCTCCACCTTCCTCCTGTAGGTGTCCTTTGCTTCCCTCAGGCAGCGTTTCACCTCCCGCTGTGCTGCTTTCATCTCCTCCTTCACTTTGCTCCTGAAAGCCTTCTTCTTCATGTTGAGGACAGCTGGTGTCAGCCTGCCATCAGTTAGCCATCTGCAGCTGGTCCAAAATGCTGCAGCACAGTTACTAACTGGTACACGCAAGCAAGAACACATATCTCCCACACTGGCATCATTACACTGGCTGCCAGTTAGTTTTCCATTTGATTTTAAGATTTAATTATTTGTTTTTAAGGCGTTGCACGGGTTAGCACCCTCATACCTTTCTGATGTTTTGAATTGGTACACTCCTGCAAGATCGCTCAGGTCTGCAGGTCAAAGCTGTCCTGAGGTCCAGATTAAAGCACAGAGACCAGGTCTTTGCTGGGACTGATCCTAAACTGTGGAACAAACTGCTCCTTCACATCAGACACTTTCAAAACCCGTCTGAAAACCTGCTTTTACTCCTTGGGTTTAAAACAAAATGAGTTTGTACGACTTTTATTTGTCTTACTTCTCACTGACATCTTCTCATTTTATTCTCCTTTTCCTACTTTGATCAACAGAGAATAATTCATCATAATCCAGACCCGTGACATCACCTCTCACATCACGAGACAGCACATTAATATTTTGTTTTTCTGATCGCTGATATGTATTGATAAAGTATTATAAAATAAATGGATGAATAACTTAATAATCACATGAAAAATGAGAGATCTGGAGGTAATTTGATTGACACATGCAGATTATATTATGTTTACAAGACAGGAGGGAGGAGAGGTGGAGCAGAGAGGAGCATTTCACAGAAGGACAGTTTCCATCCATCGATCGTCTTCAGCCCGGGCAGGTGGCCAGTCCCACAGGAGCTGAAGCTCTGAGAGCAGAAAAGGTCAAACACCGAACCGAATATTGGAAACATGCAGTCTCACATATGACTAATGCAAAAACACGAAGGTCTGAATTTTCCTCAGATTGATCATTCTGGTCAAAAACAGCCGAAAGACGCCTGATTTCACATGCAAACGATGAAAACATCAGCTCAGCGGCTGATCCATAAATCAGTGGGAGAAGATTTATTATTATGCATCGTACTGCTTTCAGGCCGGAGAGCAAACTGTGCACGACACTGTGAGAGTCCAGCGCTGATGTAAAGCCCGGCGCAGACGCCGCACGCCTAATGTTCCTGCTTCAGCACCGGCGTTTTAATGCCCTCAGAGCGCATTAACGCCCCTCAGCTTCATCAGCACGTCAGCAGCGTTGAATCCTGCTGCTGAGGCCGCCAAAGCTGCTGCAGGCCGATGATGGATGAACAGTCTGAGGTCAGGAACGCATCACGGCGCCGGCACGCTGAGACCAATCAGAATCACCGAGCCGGAGAGTCTTCCTTCAGCCGCGTCATCAGCCTCCTGCGTCTGTAGTGAAACACTCTGTGTGTCGTTCTCATAAACCACATGGGCGCTGTTATTTGCATTTACCATGTCAGACCTTTTGACAAACAAAATTCTAATGAAAGTGAGAACATGTACACTGTTACATCTTTCAGAAAATGTTTTGAAATTGTGGTGCACAGTTCAGAATAAATGTTTTTCAAGAACCATTGCATCTTTTTAGTAAATGTTTATTTCCAAAAGAAATTTCTAGAAGTTCAGAACAGTAAAATCCCCGCTTTTTAGAATGAATTAGAAGATAACTCTTACGTAGTTAAACTAAAATACTCTTTGAGAGTTAATATATAAACTCTTAACACCAAGTGTTAAATTATCAACTCCAGACAGATTTGGTGTTTAACACTAAATCAGAGTTAACGTACCAACTCTCCAAAAAGAGTTAAATTAACACTCTCTGGTGTGGACCCATATAGACACTTTAATAGTGTTGAAATCAAATCTGACAGTGTTAATTTGGATTTGCTGTGTAGAAGTGAAAAAACATTTTCGTTAACGGAAATAAAAATAAAAACAAAAACAAAAAAAGGAAAACTAACTAAAACAGTAATGAGTGTTCACAAAACTAAAATTAACTGAATTTATAGCAAAAATGTGTTTAGTTTCATTGATGTGTGCGTGTCCTACAATAGTCGAGGGTGAAAATGAAGTTTAGTTTCCAGATTTTTTCTTGCTGTGTCTCATTATGCCAGCAGGTGGCAGCACGTTAGTCGAGTCGTCTGTGTTGCTGCTCCGTCCACGCGCAGAATCATGTCAGGAAAAGTCGGGAGAAAGCGCCAGAGTCCTATTTGGGATTACTTTGAATATGACTGTGCTTTGGATAAAGCAAGTGTCTTGTAGTGGAAAGAGACAAATTATGAGGGACATTTCTAAAGGGAAAAATCCCACAAACCTTAAAGTGCACTTGAAAAGCTCACACAAGAAGGCTAACCTAGCTTACCTTGAGAAGGTAAGGGAGCACACTCAACCCTCATCCCAGAAACAGAAGCTAACCCCAGGTAAGGCAGCGTGATGCATCCCGAGACAACAGGACAGAGATATCTACACAACTGTGTGAGTCAATCACCTTCAAAAAGTTTATCAATTCACTTGAACCAAAATTACGAACACCCGGTGCTGCAAGAGTTAATAGTCTCATTGGGGCCAAGATATACATTTTATAGTTGCCTGGTATCAATGGTTGTTCATCTGCCTTTGTTTATTTATTTATTTAAAGAACCCATAGGTGGGAATGTGAGTTGTCTGTCTCTGCGTGTTAGTCCTGCGACAGACAGGCGACCTGTGCAGGGTGCAGGGTATGGTAGCTGGAATAGCAACATACCCAAGGATAAGCAGAAGAGAATGACTGATATGATGCAACTGGGATTTTGTTGGACTTAATTTTTGCAAACACGACTAAAACTATAACTGAAACTAATCAAAACTAAACTGAAACTAAGGATTTTCAAAAAAAAATAAAAACTAAACTAGCAAACAATTGGTAAAAACTAATTAAAACTGATATAAAATTGAAAATCTGAAGTCAAAACGAAATAAAAATAAAAACTAATGAAAATTGCAAAACTATTAAAACCCTGGTTGTTGCCTTCCGGCCGCCGTTGTAGAGTACCTCCAAGGAAGACTAAAAGACTCCAGGTTTCTTTTATCCCCACTGCATCCTGTCACCTTAATGGCAAACAAGTGTCCTGTGACTTTCTATCACTATTATTGTCATTATTATTTAATATTATTGTTCTGTTTACTTTTATCCTGCTGCTAAACTAATTTCCCCTTGTTGGACAATAAAGAATTTGAATTGAATTAAATTAAATTGAATTGGGAGGTGAAGAGGTGAGGGAGGGGCGCTTTATCGGGAGGATTTGCTGCTTCTGGAGCCACAGAGCAGAAGATGCGATCCCCCGACTTACCTGACAGACACTTTTCAGCGCACTGACGCCGCCTGTGCCTCGTGCAAACATGCTGACAGTAACACACACAGTGAGGTTTTTGTGCAGATATTTGGGTCATATTTGGAAATAGCTGCGTCACGCTGACGTCACTGGATGGAAGGCTCCGTATTGCGTTCTTCTTTGCATGTAATCTTGCAGATGAATGTAATGTGCGAGTTGTCTGTTGTTACACCATGTTCGGACTGTTCTGTGACCACGGCAGATACAGAGCTGAGAATATTCATGAAGACAAGCTGGTGAAAGCCTGCAGACTGCTGCTGTGTGACCTCGCTGCAGAGTTAAAGGTTGTGTGAATTTATTTCACATTCTTACTTTGAATGATTTCTTTGACGTTTTCTCTTTCCAGGGTGGAATGATTGTACAGTATACATCTTTAATGAAAAACAAGAAGTGTGTATAAGAAATTGAATTTATTTCTCTGCTGTCAAACGCAAACTGTCATGGCGAGTGAGGTGAGCCGTGTGGAGGAAATGAAGGAGGATCCAAATGCAGGCAGTCGTGAAGGTGTAAAGGTGGTTTATTGAACATGAAAGTAAATACAAACGGCAAATGGAGCTAGAACTAAACTATACTGGGATCAACTAAACTACAGAGCACAAACCTTAACGAGAACGACCAGAAGAGACTAACGGCGGACAGCAGGGAGAACACACGGGTGAGACATGGTAGAAACACAGATGAGGCAGGGTGGAATACACAGACGGACCAGCAACTACAATGACGGAGGACATGACTTAAATACACCCAGAGAAACACAGGGGAATTACACACAGGTGGTGGACACAGCTGGGAATGATCAACAAGACGAGACAGAGGTAAAACTGAACACACTCACATGAGACCCAGACCTTCACAATAAAACAGGAAATGAGAACACCACACCAAGACGCAGACCTGACACTGAGAGACAGACAGAATGACACATGGAACCTGAACTAAACCAAACGTGAGATACAACCGAGAACAAATCCTTAAACATGAAACTCAAATAATAAACATCATAATCATCATCATAAACACAACAAGAGAACAAGAAAACAATCCCTGATGCAAACTAAAACCAAAACATAATAACCTCAAACATGGAATAACAAAAACATGAAACTCCTCCAACGGACCCAGACCCGTGACACAAACAGGCTCAAATATTCACAAACACTCACTTTCATCTTTAATAAATGGAGCTGAAGGTTCTACGGTGTCGGTTAACTTCTCGTAGGTGATCGTGGTTGACACTTTAAATTAAAAGCATTTGTTTGACAGCACTCGTCGGAAGGACTCGGATCTTCTCTGAGGTTCTTGCAGTCGTTCTAAGAAGATGAACTGCGCATTTCCACAAGTTGTGAAGGTCTGTGAATCATTTCTGAACAAGTTATTCAGATGTGCCACTTTATGAAAGGAAGAAGACCCAAACTGTGACACCGTCACAGTGGCGCTTCCACAGTGAAGCCAGTCTCACATCTCCATGGACTGACTAAGAAAGAAGCTCCTGCTCCAACATCAACGAGCTCACGTGGACGAGCCAAAAGTTTGATGGTCAGACGAGACAAAGATGGAGCTGATTGGAGGAGCAAAGGTGAGGCTTTCAACCCTGAGAACACTGCAGCTGTGACGCATGGCGGTGGCAGCATCACGCTCTGGGCCGTGGTTCTGGAGTGATGAAGGAGGACGGACTCCAAAATCTGCAATTACACCTCAGATCAGCAGCTGGACACAGGCGGGTGTTCCAGCAGGACAATGACCCCAAACACACATCAGAGCTGGTTTTGGATAAAGCAGCTTAGCATTAAGCTTCTGAAAGGTCTTTTCAAAAGTTTATGGACTACACTTAAAGTCGGGTCGGTACCAGGAAACCAACTCATCTAAATGAATCCTGAAAAAGAAATCATTAAAAAAAATGACATTCATGCCCACGATGAGTGACCACAGCTGTGTGCACCATGTGCTGCTGCAGTGTGACAGCTGTGCAGCTGGTGAACATCAGCAAAAATAAATGGAACTCAGTCCGAGACCAAAATAACTGAAAGTGCTGGGAAACACAGTTTTGTTCATGCATCACTCGATGCCTGACTAGTATCACCTTTCGTGCGAGCTATGCTTAGGCTAGCCCCTCACCCAGGACTGATTTGGCTTTGTAGATCCAACCAGGGGCAAACGGCCCCAACAGCAAAGCTCCTGGGAAGACTCGGGCACAAACACCTGGAGCAGGTGGATGGAAGACGGACATCTGGGCAGATCTGCTGGGAAAAGTCCGTCTAATTAACTACAGTAATTTACTTAAGGACCACAAGCAAGAGAAGCCATACTGTCCCTCACCTCCATAAATAAAACTGAATTTAATCCATTCACACAATTGAAACATGTTCTCACAGCGTTGGCTTTTCAGCTCGACTCAACTGTGATTTTAAAATCCACTCGATTCTACAAACCTGCGCCCTCCGGTGACTGCAGCATGAGCCGAGCTTCGTCACACGATAGGGAGGAATGCAGCGCAGAGAGCGGCCGAGCGCCTGTGTGGGTGAACTGTCTGATAATCAGTATTAATGAGGGCAGAGACAGCAGGCCGGTGAGGCCTCGACGTGACCGTTAGTGCTGAAAGTTATTCAGCCCCGCTGCAGACAATTTGTGGGTCAGAGTGAATAACAGCAGGCGTGCAGTACGATGCAGATCCAGCACTTCTGAAGACAGAAGAGTGGAAAGGAAAGTCGAGCGCCGTCATCCAAACATCCGTCACAAACCGGCTCCAAAGGACTCTGACAGAGCAATGCTTTCAAACCTGTGTCCTCCTCCAGCGATTATATAAGAAATGTCACTGTGAATTACTAGAGGACGGTTACGCAGGTTTGTCTCGACTGCAGCCAAACCTGTCTGATGGGTTTTCCATACATAAAACTCTGCTAACAGGAAATGACAGGACGGTTTAGTGTGGAATATTCTCCTGAGGAAGATGATTGAAGCAGTGTTTGTGGTGCAGATGTGGCGCTCGTGGAGAAAGGAAGGATCCTTGCAAAGAGCACCGAGTCTGGGACTGTGTCACAGCTGAATTAGCCTTTGATTACCGAGCACCAACCTCCAGGGTGCAGAAGTAAAGCAGCAAAAGCTGCACTTCCTCTAGTGTTTGAGTTTCACTGCTTTTTTCACAGAAATCTTTCTTTGTCAGGATTTAAATCCCGAAGGACTTCCTGTTCACAAACACACTGATGTGGGAAAAACAAGCAACAATGTGCCGAAACCTGCCGTCTGTCTGAGGTCACCGTACGACAAAACAGTTTAAATACTGTTGGGTTTATGTTCGAATACTTTGTTATCACGTCTTTATCTTTATGCCGTGTTCTTCTTATTACCATCTCGCTCAGTCCCTCACTCAGCACCTGACGTCCAATCAGCCTGCAGCCAGTCGTACCTGCCCCGGCTTCTGCTCCACTTTGACCAAATAACCAATTAAAGGATCTGTTTGTCTGATTGTAACCCACTTCCTGCAGCCCTCGACCTCCTTAACACCGATCCTCAGTAATCTGCCTCGCTCATCCGTCTGCATCAGCCTGCTGGCATCTGGCAGCCAGACGACTCAGCTCAGCTACACCCTGCTCTCTGATCCAAATCGGTTTCTTCTGCCTGGCTCTGATATTCTCTGATTTCTCCCTCTGAGTTTCTTGTCTTTTTTGGCTCGTTGTGCCTGTAAAAGAACTTTATAGTGTCAAAAATATGAGTCAAGACCAATAAGCAGTTATAACATCAGGCAAGTTCACTTTGTGTGCTGGAGTTACAGAAATACTCAAACAGGCAGCCCGAGTAACACCGGCCGCTACAAACACACCTCGGTGACCCCTGCACAGGCGTCCTCTCTGTCAGCTGTTTCCAGGACCTCACATTCTCACATTCAGAGCCAACTTCACGTCCCTGTTAGAGATGTTCCTCTGACTATTAAACTCTGGCTGAATCGATGCTGATTAACTGATAAAGTCTTTACAACAAAACAAAATCAGGGGCAGTCCAGGATAGAGACATGGAATGGAATAACTTCCTCTGAGCGGAATAATCTCCCAGCTTGACTCCATTTAGTTTTTCTTTTTAAAAATAAATACACGAAAAGATGAAAAGGTTTTCTGTTTCGTGCCTCATCATCCTCTTCATTTGATACTGACATGAGAAATGATCACAGCTGATGTTTATCTTCTCTCTTTGATGTAGGCCTATTAAACGTCTCGATATCTTTACAAAATATTAATCAAAGTCCCTCTGCTCATCAGTACTTCTCCTGACAGCCTGTTTGCAGCTTCTTGACTTTTCTGCACAAGTGTCACCTGATCACTCACTTTTACATAATCCAGCAGCAGCCGTGCTGCTCTGGTTCAGGTCTGGAGCTCTTCCTGAGTTATTCTCAGACTGAAATTTGGGGTTTGGTGCCATCTCTGCGTCGGCCAGCCTCTCCGGACAGGTGGAGGCTGCTGACATCAGTGGGTTTTTTTGTTTCATTTATATTTATTGTTAGAGTGGATACAGTGACGGGTGAAGTGAATGCACTGGTTATCTCTGCATCGTGGCTCCTGTTTGCAGGTGTCAGGGAGCAAGAACCTCAAAGCTGATGTTAGAAGGCGGCGTCCAGATTCCCGGGTCTCAGTCCAATCGTGCATGTGTGAGACGTGCTGGACAAAAACCTCGCAGCTTACAGGAGGTGAAGCATCTGTCGGTGCAGATACCACAGCACACCCTCAGCGTCCACGCCTCAACAGGTCGGATCACCAAAGTGTCATCGTTTATTTTCCAGTCGTCTTGGTTTTTTTCTCCCAGGTCCTCGTGGAAAATGTGGAACACACCATCTGTAAGTTTGACGGTATCAGTCTGGCAGCGGACTCACTCTCTTTGTCCCCAACGAATCAACTCTTTGTTTGTTCCAATTATAAACTATTTTGAGTTTTTTTGGGGGGGGGGGTTTAAACTTGTAGTTACAAAAAAATTATAATAAATTGGGAAAACTGATAAAAGTTAATGGGGCCAGTCAAAGGTGTCAGTTTTACCATCCCATCCCAGTTCCTGCTCCGTTCCAGTGTAAGAGCAGGAACACCCGGAGTGAGGGAACACAGACTCTCCTCTGACTGATGTCAGTTTGTGCAAACACAGCGACCTGAGATGATGATGGTGATGGTCTCTACGATGAGACACTTGGCTGCCAGTTCATGTGAAGTTAAAGTAAAGCTTGAAGTATAGCAACAATAATCAAAGGAGGCAGCATGTTCTGAACAAAAGGTTTTATTTTTACTGTGTGTTGTGCGTCAGATGGTCCCTTTGTTTTCTTTCTCTTCTAATAGAAATAAGGCGGCTGCTCTTCCAGCTGCAAATATTCCTTCTCACCAGTCAAGCCTTTTATTTGTCACATGCAAAGTTTGCAGCTGCAGTGAAAGACGGACCTGCCTCCAAACGTCTGACTTTATCTACACTCTGACTACGTGGAGACGCTTGAGCACAGTGTCGTTGTTTCGACAGCAGAGAGGATGTCAGTTGTGACGTCAGTGCTTTCTGTGGCAGCGTGTCGCTACTTTAGCGAACTGCTCGCAGTGGACCCGCCCATCTGCTCCAACACCCGCCTCCTGCAGCAGCTCGTCCACTGAAAACACAGACACAGCTGTCAATCACAGTTAACTCATTTGTTCCAGATGTAATAGAAACCTGTAGAAAGTGTGTATCCATTCTTCTCCCTGTCAGCAGCTCCAGTTTTAGAAAAGCAAACCAATCATCAGCTTTTGTCTGTGATTAGAAGGAAATTCTGATATTTAGTTTTATATTCTGTTTCAGGGCCATAAGTGTGTGCATTCATGTCACATGAATGAAGCATATTTATTCTGATCATTCAGGTTGTCCTGAATAAAATGATGGAAATTAGATGCCAATTTCTTTAAATAAAGTTCTCATTAAAACCCTTTACAGAGAATTTCACAGGTCCCACATGACGGCGGGTGACAGGGTATCAGTATAAACTCAGCCTCCTACAACATTTCCAAGAACCTCGCCACCATGCTAGCTCCCCACCAACTCTACCAACACGGTCCAGAAACTTGCACTGGATCCAGATGAAACCATTGTGTCCTCTGATGTGGTCTCAGTCTTGTATCCCTACAACCGAGGCAGCAGAGACTGTCAGGAAACAACTGCAGACAGAAAACAGAACCAGCTTCACCCTGATACACCTCCACAACGAGGGTTTTTACAGACACAAACATGGATGTGCCATGGGCTCCCTGGTGTGTCCAACCTTTGAAATGGTAAATGGTCTGTATTTGCATAGCGCTTCACAAGCCGGGACTCGAACCGGCAACCTTCAGATTACAAGGCGAACTCCCAACTCTTGAGCCACGATCGCCCGTCGTTTACATGCAGGAAGGGACAGCACCTAGCCGATGATACCGATACATGGACGACACCTGGGTCAAAATCAAAACCCAAGAAGTGGAATCAAATCTGGATAGAAACATCAAATACACCAGGGAAGACACAAAGATAACAGTGCCATGAACACTGAGGACAATGGAAACCTCAACACTGAAGTTTACAGAAGCCCACACACATGGACCAGTACCTCCTCTCTGACTCCCATCACCCTCTGGAACACAGACTTGGAGTAACAGGACCCAACACCAGGCAGAACATGTTCCCTCTAAGCCTGAAGGGAGAAAGAAGGAACGCACACGTAAAGGAAGCATGTGTAACATGTGGCTCTCATCAAATCAGCAAAGATGCAGAAAAAAGAAGATCAGACACCAGCTATGGAGGATGAGAAGGACAAACAGAACAACGCTTCATCCCTGATGTAGCAGGTTTATCAGAGAAACTCAGGAGAGTCTCAACATCCCAGTGCACTTCAGACCACGCTACACACTCAGACACAAACTAAACAGCGTAGTGTAGCAGTGCAGTGAGGAGTGCTCAGACACTGGAGACACCAAACAGCCTCTCGATAAAGCCGTGGCATTTATGAAGAAGTCTTCACAAACTAAAGGACGTCATGTTTCCTTCTTTTTTCCAGCTCCAGGACCTGAATGACTGTGAACCTACATGGATGTAAAGACATGAAGAGTGGCTCGAGATTTTTGCAAAGCGCTACACAACATATGTTTGACATTGAGTAATAGATCCTTTCATTGAGTTTGCATAGAAAGTCATATCTGTTCATAAATGTTGCCTTACAGCCTGTGTTGGGTTTTTTGGCATCGCAGATGAAACTGATAACAGCCGAGTGCTTGAACACCACCACAGGAGAAGCTGAAGCTGCTACGTTATTCAGCAAAAATAAATATTAATGTAATATGCTGTTAAAAAAGTAACAGCACAGCCAGGCCAAATGCTGAAGTTCTCCAAATTCATCAGTTACAAAAAGTATTTGAAGGTTTTCTATGATGTCTTTTTCTTCCCTCGGTGGGATTTTGGGGCTCTTGGTGTTTCATAACCTCCATCTCTTCTTTCTGAGCCATTCCTTGGTGTATTTGTTAGCGCGCTGAGCATCATTATTACTTTCAAAGTTGGACTTTTGTTTTAACTTTCGGACAGATAGCCTCACGCTAGCTTCAAGCACTCTTTGATATGAAAGAGCATTTCTTCCATCGGGCTCCACAGTTGTTTTTGGATTTCAGCGCCTTTAGTCTGCGCTAAAAACATCGATGGTCTGTTTCAGCCAAACAAGTCTATCTTTAATTAGTCGTGCAGAGCGCTTTCTTCCAAAGAGGCGGCTCTTTGAAAGCACAGTGTGCTCAGTGCAAAATAGTTTTGCAGTAATATTCTTCTAAATGAGGACAGGCTTCATTTGTTTCTCTTTTATTTGAAGTATCACAAAACATGCTCTCCTCAGTCGGGTCAATGGTCCTGGACGACTCATGACTCTTCTTACAGTGGACTCGTCCATTTCTAATAACTGGGAGCATTTTTAAATCTCTTTCCTGCTTCTCAACCTTCTCTTTAGAGAGCCTCAGAGAGCTACTTAGATCAAGAAATGATGACATAAAATACTTTAATTACCAATAAGACCGACATGTTTCATGAGCTTTTTGACTGAACTTAAACTAAACCAGCCATTTCTGTAGTTTTTATATTAAACGTTTCAATAACTATTAGCATTTTTTTAAGTTAAATTGCATTTTAGCGTTGCACTTTTTTGACCCGTCAGTGACTTGGTGGATGTGTTGATCAAACATGGCAGTTCTACTAACAGGCCAATCATTTAAACAGAGATGCAGCCAGTTTGTTTCAGTAATGATGAAAGCAACAGAAAGAAAGAAGGATGGATTAGTGTAAGGTGTTCCCTCTCTCTGGAAACGACACAATCATTCAGATGGATTAGACGCGTCCTCGGGGAAATGACGTGTTCTGATAGGAGCTCCTTAAACGACCTTTTATCAGCAGTTAAAGTGGAGAATGGGAACCAGTCAGACGAGTGCAAACCAAAACCCTGCAGGATGTGGAGAAGAACACAAAATATTATGAACCTCCTTATTGCGGCTCCTCCAACCAACGGCCGCGGCAGGCTAAACATGAGGACAACAGGAAACACATGAGATGCACTTCTGTACTATTTGCTCCTTTTATTCCACATGGTACTGTCCACTATACGAATC
This sequence comes from Aulonocara sp. 'chitande type north' Nkhata Bay, assembly GCF_057382095.1. Taxonomy (NCBI): domain Eukaryota; kingdom Metazoa; phylum Chordata; class Actinopteri; order Cichliformes; family Cichlidae; genus Aulonocara; species Aulonocara sp. 'chitande type north' Nkhata Bay. The sequence continues at coordinate 68,915,515 of NC_141350.1, forward strand.
AGCACATGGGATCAAACTATTAAACAAATGCACAGACTGCACAAACAAAATAACTGCAACTCACAAAAAATTCCCCCAATTACTACACCAAACTACAACATCGGCCTGTGGCATAAATTAGTGCATAAACCATACATCAAGTTACAGTCAAGCTGACTCAAGCTGCGGTCGACAGAAGGTTTCCCCTCATGCTCACCCTACTTTTCTGCTCATCAACATCAGGTGCGGTGAACAGGTGAGTGCAACCACATTTACCACCTAACACACCCATGAGTCACGCCCCATGCCCGTGCACCAGTACAGTGATTGCATTTAAACCAACCCACTTAATCAAAAAAGGAACAACTCATATGGCTCCTACACTCCTCGTGTTCATTCCACATGCATAACAGCACGCATTCTTCTTGCTATGTGAGGCTTCAGGTATTAAAGTCTACAGAAACAATCTCGCTCAGCCATCTGTGGGCAACAAAGAAGCAAAATGCTGAGTTGTTGGTTTGTGATGCTGCAGAGCTCTGTTTTCACTGTCACCAACTTCTGTGTAGAAATGGATTAAAAGTCTGAAATGCTGAAAACTGCAGAGCTCAATGAGCAGTAACTTTGCTGCCTGTAACAACACCGTGCACGAGGATTCACTTCCACTTGTCAAAAGCATGTCTTTGTCCTGTCTTCCTTATATCACAGCAGATGGCCCCGCCCCTCCCTGAACCTGGTTCTGTTGGAGGTTTCTTCCTGTTAAAAGGGAGTTTTTCCTTCCCACTGTCGCCAAAGTGCTTGCTCATAGGGGGTCATTGTTGGGTATATCTCTCTATGTACTATTGTGGGTCTACCTTACAATATAAAGCACCTTGAGGCGACTGGATTAACCCTCTCAGGCTCAAATTAAGTTTTTGTTGCTAATGCACAAGAGAATACCTGCAGTGGTACTTCTGAGTAAAAAAAACTCATAAAACATGTATGTGGGGTAATCGGGTTGTTAGTTTTTAACTGTTGCAAATCTGCAACGCCTGCCTCGAGAGGGTTAAATGTGAGTGGTTTTAGGAGACACTCACCCTCTTTGTCTGTCAGTTTCTCTCCCAGCCCGGTGAGTTTGGCTCGCAGCTCAGAGGCCAGGATGAAGCCTTTCTGCTCCTTGTCGGCCATCCTCATGGCCTCCAAAATCTCCTGCTCTGGCGCCTCCTGCTGGAGCTGCCGGTGCATGATGCTCAGGAAGGTGGAGAAGTCCAGCTCTCCTTCCCGGCCTGTGAGCAGAAAGAAAACAGAGATCTGCTTTTACTGGCACAAAGAAATGAGGCCACTGCAGGAGAAGGGAAGGGCGGGGGAGAAAGTACCACACAGTGTATATGAAATGAGCAAACACTAAAGCAATAAAAGCAAATGTAAAGAGTGTGGCTGTGAGGTAGCTGCTGACGATATGCAGTTAATTAACCAGAACACACACAGCTTCCTCCAGGCTGATCTCAGTGTGTATGAGAGAAACAAGGAAAAACAAATATCACCTCCTTTATGGAAACAGACACAAATATCAAAACTACAGCAAATTTAAAATTACTCCTCAAACTTTCGCAGCTTTCCAGGAAATCTAAGGTTCAGGGGCGCTGACATGGAAACAGGAGCTTCGTTCAGGCTTGCTGTCTTCTTACAACAATGACTGAATAACTTTTTCTTGATCTCAGGATATTAAAATCTTTATCTTCAGGTAAATCCATTAATCTGTCCACATTGGATTATTTATCTCAGCCCCTTCTGTCAAACATGATGGAAATACCAGCCCAATCTTGCATATCAGGGTCTCATTCCTCTGCCACGTCCTCCACCTGACCCAGCTGAGAGACCTGATCTCAGGGATCTGCCCCGGGGTCTCCAGTCTTTGGAAAATAAGGTGAACATTATCCAAACAGTAACACTCTCCTCCAGGACCTCCACAGCCTCTCGTGAGCATACGGGGGAAAGTGGAGGCCGAGAGAATCAATCATCTGCGTCTCCGACAACTTTTCACATGTTTTTGACTCCGTTGGTGCGGTGAGGAAGATGAAGGCAACACAGGGGACAAAGCAAGCAGGTCAGGTTTGATAAACACAAATGGAGCCATTAAGATCACATGAGGTGATAAATGCTTGGTTTGCTCACTGAAATAGCTGCGCTGCTCGTGGGCTGGTGAGCTGAACTGTTTCATTTCAGCACTTTCCCTGATTTGAGTTATTACTGCGTCACCTCAGAAATCAGAAATAAGGAGTCGGAAGGATGATTTCGGGAATACTCTACCCATGTTGTGGCTCAGGAGGTGGCGCTGGACCTCGGAGGGGGTGGGGCTCGACCCAAGGCATCGCATCACTGTTATCAGCTCCTTGGCTTCGATCTTGCCTTTCCGCTGGCGGTCGTACAGCGAGAAACACTCCTTAAACTCTGCGGACACATGAACACGTTATACACATGTGCAGGAGTCCACATTGTTGCTTTGTCATGTGGACAGAGCAGGATCAGTGATGTCAGCAGGTCTCAGCCTGAGTGCGTCACCTGCTGGGAGAAGGTGGATGATGCTAACAAGGTGCAAAGGAAACTAAAGAGCAACTTCAGCCTTCACTCCTGAGACAAACGTGTTAAACTTCACTCACAGCTCCTCCAGAGGCAGCGAGACCGATCGGACACGCGTGCCCGTCCCATCTGCTGCAAATGAGCCTCAAAGGCGCCTTTATCTTTCTGTACCAAGGTTACATCTGTTCACATACTACAGTGGATGCAAAAGTATTCGGCCCCCTTGAACTTGCCCACAAAGAGTGTGGCTGTGAGGTAGCCCCACTTTGCAGTTATTTATTTGTACAAAATGTATGATTTGTGTTCCATTTCTCACGTGTGCACCACTTTGTGTTGGTCTTTCACCTGGAATTCCAATAACATTGATTCATGTTTGTGGCTGTAATGTGACAAAATGTGGAAAAGTTCAAGGGGGCCGAATACTTTTGCAAGCCACTGTACATACTATGTAATACACAGCCGTGCTTCACAGGACTCTGCATTCACTCCAGCCGAAGAACCTGTTTTAGCACCAATAACGTGCAGTGATGTCTTTATCTGTCTCATCACTGTGGAGGAGTTTTAGTTGCGTCGCCTCATTGAGGTTTGCAACATCCGCTCATGCACAGCTCTCTGAGCTCTGCAGCAGCTCCATTCTTTCCTTCTTCAGTCGTTCTGTTGCAGACCTGCTGCTGTGCTGGGATCTTTGTCCTGTTGATGAGCCGGTTTGGTCCAAGCTTCAGCTGTGGGACACACGGCCTCACACTGACTCTACAGAGGAGCTCATGGTCCACTCAGATCATCGTCCCTCCTCCACCGTGCTGACGGCTGTATGAGGTCTTTGGTTTCTTCAAGCTGCTGAAGTCTTGTTCTTTGTTTACATGCAGCTTTGATTCAATTCAATTTTATTCATATAGTGCCAACAACAGTCACCTCAAGGCGAAGATCAAGATGAAGAACAACATCACAGCGATGTGTTGTATCAGAGTTATTTCTTGTTAAATCATATTTCTCATTCAGTTCAGCTTTATTTATACAAATCACAACAACAGTCGCCTCAAGGAGCTTTATACTGTAAGGTCGACCCTACAATAACACATACAGAGGAAACCCAACAATCATATGAGCCCCTATGAGCAGCACTTTGGCGACAGTGGGAAGGAAAAACTCCCTTTTAACAGGAAGAAACCTCCAGCAGAACCAGGCTCAGGGAGGGGCGGCCATCTGCTGTGATTGGTTGGGGTGAGAGAAGGAAGACAGGATAAAGACATGCTGTGGAAGAGAGACAGAGGTTAATAACAGATATGATTCAATGCAGAGAGGTCTATTAATACATAGTGAGTGAGAAAGGTGACTGGAAAGGAAAAACTCAATGCATCATGGGAATCCCCCGGCAGCCTACGTCTATTGCAGCATAACTAAGGGAGGATTCAGGGTCACCTGGTCCAGCCCTAACTATATGCTTTAGCAAAAAGGAAAGTTTGAAGCCTAATCTTGAAAGTAGAGATAGTGTCTGTCTCCTGAATCCAAACTGGAAGCTGGTTCCACAGAAGAGGGGCCTGAAAACTGAAGGCTCTGCCTCCCATTCTACTTTTAAATACTCTAGGAACAACAAGTAGGCCTGCAGAGCGAGAGCCAAGTGCTCTAATAGGGTGATATGGTACTACAAGGTCATTAAGATAAGATGGGGCCTGATTATTTAAGACCTTGTATGTGAGGAGCAGGATTTTAGGCTTTGAAAAACTAAAACGTGCTGCCTTGTTCTTTTTAGAGAGACGAGTCTTGTTTGTTCAGTCTGTTTCTAGCTGCACTGTCACAGATTTTAACCTTTAACCTGCTAACTGAGGTCTGCAGAGTCTGAGATGGAGCTCTTGGGACTTTTGGTGTTTCACAGGCTGGATGCACATCGAGAACACATCCTGTGACCTCAGCTGAGATATTTCCAGTCCACTCTTCCATCCTGTCAAACTGTTTGACACTTAAAGACATTTTAATGATTTTAACAACTCAAACAAGAAAAGCCACTTCTTCCCTTTCCATTGTTGTGTTTGGAACATCAGGGAAATCTCACGATCTTCATCTTTTAATGACTCTTCCCAGCTGATTCGACTGTCATCCACGCAGACACTAAGTTTGCTGAAAACACTAAACTGATTGTAAAATGAGTGAATAAAAGCTGCATCTGTGCATGTTCGCCTGTGTCAGAATAAACTTGTGTCCCGTGGGAAGCCCTGACGGCAGTTTAACAGACTGGAAGATGAGAAACCACCAAACACAAGCAGACTGAAAATCAGTGTTTGGATGCAATACCTCCTCATTAGCAAACACTGCGCTCGGACCCTCGCTGTCTGATCGCGTTAGCGGGTCAGGGAGGTCAGCTGAACTGGAACAAGCGCTGCTTTGTGCCGCAGCGGCCACACAAGACTCTTCTGTCTGATTAAAGTCCTGCTGCCTGTGGCTGAAATAATAACCTGTCCTTCCTGCTGCACAGAGACCATCACTGTCAACGCTTCGTCATCTGAATGCATCAGTTTAAGTTCCAGCAGTAAGCAGCTGTGTCAGGACAGCAAGGGCACACGTGTCAGCATCTTACCGTTAATCTGATCCTGAGTCAGGAACTTTGCCTGGAATGAAAGCAGGAACAGCATTAACAGAAATCTGGACGACAGCGTGAAGCTTCAGCGGGGACGTTATCTCACCATTGTGTCTGCTGTTGTGACGAAGCAGCCGGCTGTCAGCGCTCAGGAAAACTGATCCACGCTCTGAAAGATGAGGAATGTAACGGGAGCGGACGGCGGATGCTGGCTGGGACAGCCAGGCTCATCCCTCTGCTGCTGAGGTGTCGCGTTTATGTTTGAAAGCATATATATTTAATATCACACATGCTGCACATACGAGCAGCTGAAAGCCTCCTACACACCTCTGTTCACCTCTGACCCACGTGACCAGGGTCAGAGGTGAACAGTCAACACTGGAGGACTCCTGAACGCCTAAAAACTGCTGCAAAATCAACAATTATTTGAAACAAAATTCAGTTTTCATTAGATGGAGCAGATACTCTCAGAGAGTCGATGCACAGGAGCAGAAAAGGATTAAAGGTTAATATTATTTCTAGAGCTACACATATTTTTTTTTATCTTAAATCTGTAAAATGCTGTTTAGTTGGAAACCTGTGAATTCTTCTGTCTAAAGACAGACTCGGTGAATCGCTCACTGTAGGTTATTTAAAAGTAGAATGGGAGGCAGAGCCTTCAGTTTTCAGGCCCCTCTTCTGTGGAACCAGCTTCCAGTTTGGATTCAGGAGTCAGACACTATCTCTACTTTTAAGATTAGGCTTCAAACTTTCCTTTTTGCTAAAGCATATAGTTAGGGCTGGACCAGGTGACCCTGAATCCTCCCTTAGTTATGCTGCAATAGACGTAGGCTGCCGGGGATTCCCATGATGCACTGGGGGTTTCTTCTTCACTCACTATGTGTTAACAGACCTCTCTGCATTGAATCATATCTGTTATTAACCTCTGTCTCTCTTCCACAGCATGTCTTTATCCTGTCTTCCTTCTCTCACCCCAACCAATCACAGCAGATGGCCCCGCCCCTCCCTGAGCCTGGTTCTGCCGGAGGTTTCTTCCTGTTAAAAGGGAGTTTTTCCTTCCCACTGTCGCCAAAGTGCTGCTCATAGGGGGTCATATGATTGTTGGGTTTTTCTCTGTATGTGTTATTGTAGGGTCGACCTTACAGTATAAAGCTCCTTGAGGCGACTGTTGTTGTGATTTGTATAAATAAAACTGAACTGAATGAGAAATATGATTTAACAAGAAATAACTCTGATACAACACATCGCTGTGACGTTGTTCTTCGTCTTTATCGGAGCTCTTATCGCGGTGTGCTCGTATAAACCATACTCTGAGCCTGAAGCCTCTCTCTACATGAACTGAGGTTGTATTAGAGCACGCTGCTGAATTTAATACATTGAGGATGTTTTTGAGGCATAACTCCTCCAAATTAAATTAAAAAGAAGGTTAAATTAAAAGATCTGAGAACTGAGACTTTGGGTATTCAGATACATTTACTTGGTTCAGTTTTATTCACATATATATCCACGCATATTTAAACAAATATTTGATTTTATATATTTCAGCTGCATTTTTCATGTTTCTTAGGGAAAATCCTTGAGCGTGAGCTGAGGAGAAGGAATATTTTTGGTGGTTTGTGAGCTGCTTTCAGTTTTTGTATCCCAGTAATAAACAGGTGGAAAAGTGTGGATGCTGTGAGGCTGTATTTCTTATATCCAGTGAAAACCATAAACAGTTTCATCATGGCGTTCCTGTGATTCTGCGACAGATCCTCATTCTTCTCCTTCTAACTCCGTCATATGTGGCTCATCTGGTGGAGGTGGAGCGTGTAGACGGTGCAGGGCCGTGGGATGTAGATCAGTCCGGGGACTGTCGTCCTCAGGATGCTGTCGTTCCACAGACAGGCCACCCAGATCGCCACCAGGATCAGAGCTGCAGAGAAACTATCAGCACAGAGTCAAACAAAGGACGTCTTATGTAGGAGTTTGCAGGAAGGCAGCAACCACTCAACAAGCAGTTGGGAAATGCTCATTTTCCCCAGCGTGTCACCAAACAGTCGCCTGTGTGAGCGGAGCTTTGGGCCCACAGATGGAGAAGAAAAGGGTGGAGGACAGTGAAAACGAGCCATCTGCGTTAATGATGTGAGATGTTGTTTTAACTATTATTGATCCTGAGAGCCTGAATGAGTCGGTGTATTACCAACTTAACCTTGAACCTTTAATGTTGGTCGACTAAAAACCTGAAAACATAATTATTTATGTTTCCCAGTTTGCTCATTCGCTGCGTTTTCTCTTTTTTTTTTACCTGTAGAACATGAAAAGCCCATCACTGTTGAGAAACAAGCCCCGCCTCCTCTGATGCATCACTGTAGTGGTCATGGCGAAGAAGGTGAAGGTGAAGAGGATGAAGGTCTGTCCTTCTGTGATTAAATACCTGTCGCCAGGGACAAAGAGAAGCATAACCAATCAGCTCAGTGGCTCCATCAGGTGGCCGGTGGGTGAAGTCGCCCTGCAAACGTCCACTGGTGTAAGCAGACCAAGCCGCTTCAGGGATCATTTCAGGGGAGGAGCCAGTTGGTTCGTTTTGAAGCTGTTTTTCTATAGGTGAGTGTGAGGAAGCTTCCTGCCATGTTAAAAATGTGTTTTCCACTCAGTTTCAGTGTAATTCTAACTGACCAGAGTGCAACATAAGTGCACATCGGGCAGTTTTCCACCGTGTGTGTTTCAGTAAGGTGACCGTATTTTGATTTTCAATAAATAGGACACTTGGACCAGTCATGAAGAACTTTAATAACACTGTTTCATATTTAAACTATGCTTTCTCTGTACGGTTAATGAATGGTGACATAAAAAAGGTCATATAGGCTTTTACAAGTCAACGAGTGCAAAAAAAGAGGACGGTTGGTCACCGTAGTTACAGTGAATCACAATCGTTTGAAACTTCCTGCATCCGCCAGCAACCTTTTGCTATCCAGCTGCAGAACGCACTTTGTCTCCGTCACACTCAGAGGTCTGAGGCTTTCACTATTTGTGTGTCAGAAAAATGATGAATTTTAGGTTTGTGTGTGAAAACAGCCATTCACCTGTTTGATGCGTTTATGTTGAAGGGAGCAGTGAACTGAAAAAGTTGCTTTAATTTAACAGCAGAGAACGAGCAAAGGTTTAAAAACTGCAACCAGCAGAAGCACAAAGTAAAACACTCGTTTGGTATTTAAAGGTCTGAGTCGACCTTCACTCGCTTCTTGAATTCTGTCCTCACTGCATAAACCAGGAAGTCAGCAACACCTGAGAAGCAGCTAATCAATTATTACTAACAGCTGGAGGTGATCACACACACACACACACACAGCCTCAGGTGGTCGGGTATTGTTCTTCAACTATTTACAGGTGAGTTCAGCTGTTACCTGGTGGGAGGACAGCCAGCAGATTAAAGCAAAACTTTCAAATGTCCGAAATTCAACATAATGAAGATTTAACTTATAAGAGTTCTAATTACTGATATTTCTTTATTAAAACTCAAAATATCCACGATTATCTGTGACTTCAGCTGTGACCTGTGATTAAAACAAATATTTAAAAAATGATAATATTATTTTATCACTTAGCTTCAGTCCAACTCGGCCACCACAAAGGTCATTTTTGTCCATAAAGAAGCAAATATGGCGTCTTAAACTAAAAATAAAAACATGCTTTTATTTTATACTCACGCACTAGTCAAAATTCATTCTGTATATTTTTCACGTCCACGCGTCTAAACTGTGTGTGTGCCGCTGTGATTGTATACTGGGAGAATATTTCATGCTCTGTAACTTCAAAGCTTCTCCGTTGTGTTCGTTGTTTCTGCTGCTGGGAGCCACCTGACCCCTGAGCTCTTTAGATCTTCTTAATTATGAATGAATTTAATTTTGTTCTGCCTGGCTGGCTGGCTGTGTGAGTGAGTGTCTCAAAAATATGGAAATGTCCTGGAGTAAAGTCGAGAATGAGCCTCTGCACGTCTGACTCTCACACAATACACAAACCTCTCACTGCAGACTAAATGCAGATTTATGTACCTGCTGCTGGACTTTTTTAATTACTACTTTCAGCCAACACAGGTTTCACTTGGTGCCTCCATCTGTTAGCTACTTTGGGTTTAAATAGAAAACTCTGTGGTTAATGTTCCTCTGAGATGAAAATAACAGCTTATTTGATGCTCAGTCATCCAGGTAAGGAAATCCCAGAAAGCCCACTGAAGACGCTACGTCCAGTTTTCAGTGGGAGAAACGGTCCGTCACTCATCCAGGTGACCTCTTGGTGTTGAAACATGTACCTGCAGACTATTCACACCTACAGGCCAGTGGCCACGCCTTCAATGATGAGGATGTAACATCCTGGACAGGGAGGAACGCTGGTTTGAAGGCGGAGTCAAGGAGGCCATTTATGTGAAAAGGGTAGAGACCATCTCTGAATGGAGGAGGGGGCCTAAGGGTACATCTGTCACCATCTTACAATGCTGGCCATTGATTGGTGGTCAAGACAGTTTGCATATTATTGATCAAGGAAGTGACCTCACAGCCCATTGTTCCTTCAGTGGGCTGGTTTCAGTCATTATGCAAATGTCCTATTTCTAAGGTTGGAAAGCTGCAGTCAGCTGAGACTGAAGACGTCACCTGATGATGACGAAGCGTTGATGATGTGTTTTCGATGTCTTGGCTCTCACAGGGCAGACGGACGCATTTCATCAAAACTGGCAATTATTATTCCAAGTTGCTCTTTTTCTTTAAAACTCTGGATTAACGTTGCTGCACGTCTGTAAGCTGCTTTGCAACCCACCTCCAGCCCTTCACATGCTGTTTATGAGCTAAATTAGTATCAGTAAAACCTAAAAGTAAGTTTTGTTCTTCCCTCAGATATTTGCAGGGACTGAACTTTAAGCACGGACAGAGCATGTGCAGAGGATGTTGTAGTAAAGCAGACTGACCAGTAGTAGGCAGCGTTTGGAGCGAGTAGCATCCACGCTGACGGTGGCATCCTCTCCTCCTGCTCCCTGCGACTGAAACAACCATTGAAGAAGAGCACGAGGACGAGGAAGAAAGGGACGTACCTAAGGAGGAAAACGATCCTCGTTACAAGAATAAATGTCAAACATCGACATCGTCTGCTCTTTTGTTGAAAAATCGCTTTTCCTTTGAATTTAAAGCTGCATTTGTTTTTGTCTGTTTTGCAACATTTTTCTGTACTTGTGCTTAATTATAATTATACATTTTTGTCCTCATGTGGAGTCATCGCTTAACACAACACAACAGCTTTTTCTCTTCTTACCACATCATGTGACCAACAGTGTCATCGTAGTGAAACAGCAGCTCAAAGACGTCGACCTGAAAAACACAAAAACTTTATGAACACGAATCAATTTTATTCATTTATTTGTTTTATTTCTCAAATAGCAGATGATGCATCAGTCATTCAACTGTTTCCCCAAGTTCAGATTCACATGTGTCCTCGGGTCTGCGGCGCTGTTCGTCCATCTGGAAGGTTTTGGTGTCAGCTGTCAGATTTCTGCTGCCTTCTGTATGAAGATCAGTGGAGGTTTCTTACATTCTACTTTCTCTGAACCACACTTCACTCACCAGCTTAGACTGAAGGATCAGAATCAATGTGTCAGAAACAGACCTGGAGTCCTTTAAATTCTCACTGTGTTGTTGTGCATTCAGTTCAGATTGTAATGGGGACGAGCTGAACTCTGTATCAGGAGAACAAGTGTTCAGCTTCCGTTTCACTAAATCTGACTCACACCGAGGGAGGATGAGGAGGAGGAGGAGCGGTTCGGTTCTTACAGAAGGATCTCAGCTCAAGGACCCCCTCCTGAGCTCAGATGTATATTTTCCCACCGTTCACGGTCCGGGGTCCTCTCACTGTTTGTTATTCGGTCTTTCGAGTGCAGCACCTACCAGGGCCGAAGGTTTGAGGTTCCTCATTATTGGATTCTCTCTAACAGGCAGGTGCAGCTGGTAACCAATCAGCAGCAGGCGTCTTGTGATGGAGTCTGCCACCAAGTGAAGGGTGGTTCCCATGGAAACGGCGATGATGCCAAGGCGGACGGCGAGGCCCGGGAGCATCCAGGGGCTGCGTTCAAGCATCTGAGACGGAGCAAAGTCAATTAAAACTCAGAAAATCGACACCAAAGGAGTTCGTCGTGTGGGATAGCCTGAGGCGCGTCACAGTTACTTTGAGAAGTATGAGCGGAGCCGTGACGTTGTACAGGAAGTGGAGATGGTCTGCAACCCCAGGATGCTGCAGAGGGAGCCAATCGGCAGGGAGGACGAGCTGCCAAAAACAAGACACTTCATGGTTAGGTTTTCCCAACATTATTCCACTAATGCTTTATTATTATAATAATTATTATTATTATTCCAATGCAGATGAGCGAGGTGGCGTCTTAATGAAAATATAGCGACGACTGAAAGCGATCACGTTTCAGCAGCAGAACAAAACAGATGCTGAATGTCCTGTTAGGCTCCCTCTGGGTGAAAATAGAAAGTCCCGAAATTAAGCGCTAGTCATCGTTTTGTTACCATGACGACAGGACGGCCAACATCCAGGATCCAATTCTGGAAGGTGAAGCTGAGCCAGAGGTCTAGGTGGAAGCGAGGCCTCGGCAGAACCGCCTCCACCTGCGTGGAACCGGCCGAGCGGCTGCAGGACACAGAGACGAGCGGAGGAACGTAAACGCACCGTTAACACAGAAAAAACATAGAAGCAGCTGAAACAGGAAGACGGGAAAATGGGAGCTCGGTGATTGCAAAAGGTGAAAAATGTCTCCAGCCTTCACAGGTTACGGACGTCAGGAGGTCTGAAACAACAGCACAGAGCCTGTTTGAAGGGAGGCTGCAGTGGACTCTGACTCTCAGACTTATACGAGCTTATACTGACTAGTTTAAGAGAATGGGTCGTATGAATAAAAAGAGCTTGTCTTCCATTGAAGTTAAATTGATATTCAGACCTGTCTGAAATCTCACAGAGCCCTCGTCTGGGCGCACACGCTGGACTGATCTCAGGAGCTGAGTTATGGATGTGGAGCGGGCTCCTTAGGTAAACTGGTCCTGGATGAGGGCCCAGAGGGCCACACAGAAGAAATCAAGTGCCCTGACCCTGGAGCCAGGACTGGGGAGGAGGGGCCACCTTTCTCTGGGCCAGGGGTGTCAAACAAAAGGTCTGGGGGCCAAAAGTGGCCCAGCAAAGACCCAAATCTGGTCAAATGAACAGCTCTGGATGTGTTAAAGCAGACGTAAGTGTTGGTTTTAAACATTTTTTACAAGTTTTACAGAAACAGACAATCAACTAACAGAAGTTCCTGTTTTTTCACAATCGAAGAAGTTTATTATTTTCATCATGAGGCACAGTTAAAAATGTAGTTTATTTCTCACACGTTTTAGAGTTGTGCTGATAGATATTTCTTTCATTTACTACAGCAGCGTTTCTTTATCATGAGGTGTTTTCAGGAAAGTCGGACTAACAGGAGGCCCTGAGCTGAATCTGGAATACTTTTATGAGCCCTGAGGAGAACTCAAGGACATGGACGAATAGATGGATGCAAGGATGGATGGCACAGTTTAGAGGTTAAAAATTTCATCTAATCTCATGAATTAATTAGTAAATAAATAAATTAGATGTTTCTGTAGAGGCGTCTGCAGATGTCTTTTAATCATTGGTCCAAAGCTGTGACATTAATTAAAGGTGAATAACTGATTATGGGTGGGAATTATGAGAAATTGAACTGCACAAACCTGCACATGAAAGCTGCTGCACGCAGAGCTGGGTTCTCTCTCTTCCTCGTGGACGTCTTCGTGTCTGTCCGTAAAGTCATATTCTCTGCGTTATTGTCCTTTTCATTCCCACCGAGGTGTCAGTCCCACAGCGAGCACCGGTGCTCCAGAAACGGTTTCTCTTCATCTGAAATAAATCAAAGCAAATGATTTCACCAGCACAAACACAGAGCTTCTACAGGAAGTCCATCCATCAGGTTAATCTGTCAGCAGATTAGCATTAATCTGCACAAACCCCCCCTCCCAGTTTTTATTAGATTAATCTGGTTTAGATGAGCTGATCTCAGAGCTTATGGTCCTGGAGTTCAGTGTAAAGAGATAAAAACCTCAAAAACATGTTTTCATTTTACTGAAAAGGAAAAAATGAACCTGCAGCATCTGACTGAGCAGAGCTCAGACTGAGCTTGCTCTGCTGAAAGTCAGCACTTTGTAGTTTGAACTGCTTTCAGGTGACATCAGGCTGACTGGGACAGTACAGCTATAGCTCATCTTTTCACCTGCCGAGTGAAAGTAAAAAACCCAAACTTTGAAACCACATAATCACAACTACATTTTTTAAGCAGTCAAACAGTCTCAAAATGAATCTGCCTGAAATGCAGCATAAAATCAGGGAATGTACAGAACATAACGGATTAATGGCCTCTCAAGAAAAACACCACACTCACACTTTAATAAGTGTTAGAGAAAAAAACTGTATGGCAATTAATAAGAAAGAAATTGATTAATGACACATATCAAAAATTAATAATATAAAAATTGCAAATTTACCACAACTTGACACAAAAATTTAAAATAAGCAAAAGAAAAACTGGAAGATTTCCTTTTTAAAAATGTGAAAAATAATAATAATAATAATAATAATAATAATAATAATAATAATAATAAATTATAGGCAATTTAAAAAACAAACTACGAAATATATGAAATATTTAGACAAATTTCAAAATAATCTGAAGCTTGGGAAATTAATGGCAAAAAATATCTATATAATTTTTTTTTTATCTTAATTTAAAATTCAAGTTAAAGTCATTATTTTATACTAAACCAATTCAAATGGATATCTCGTGATTATCCTGACGGTTTTTGTTTTGATGAGCAGATGCAGTAATTGACCCGGACCAGAGGGTGGCGCTGCAGTGCGGGCCCTCTCGCGGTGAGCAGAAGAAGAAGAGGCGGGAACAGAAGTTGCTGGAGAACGTTCCTGTCGGAGGTGTTTTAAAGCGGAAACTTCCGTGAACGCTGAAATCAGCTGTTTGTTTCTGAGTGTTTGACGCTGCGGGACGTCGTTTTTATTTTCAGCAACAACAGGAGGTGTCATTTATCTGACCTTTGACCTCAGACACGCTTTGGAAGCCGCTCGCTGACGTTAGCAGTTAGCCGTCGGAGCTAACCGGTCCACTCGCTCTGCTGCTGCCCGGAGACTCACACCCAGAGTCCAGTGCTTATAGTCAAACCAGCCGGGACCTCTGAACGTTTCCTCCGGGGCTGTAGGTAGGAGAGCCGTTTCATGTCACCCCCGGGGCCGGTGTGGACTCTTTAATGGGAGGCGGATCGCTCCGGGGGAGTGGACGCTGTCAGTTTGGAAGAACGCGGAGCTCCTGGCTTCCTCTCGGGCTCTCATGGAGTCTCTGGCCGGGTATGTGTACAAGGCTGCCAGCGAGGGCCGAGTCCTGACCCTGGCCGCGCTGCTGCTGAACCACTCCGAGGCGGAGACGCAGTTCCTGCTGAGCTACGTGACCCACCTGAGCGGCCAGAGGTCCACCCCGCTGATCATCGCGGCGCGGAACGGCCACGACAAGGTGGTCCGGCTCCTCCTGGACCACTACAAGGTGGACACCGAGCAGACCGGCACGGTTCGGTTTGACGGGTACGAGCTCACCCGAGGCTACCTGCGCTCCACAGCCAGGTTTATTACTCAGATATCACCAGTTTCATGAAGTCAGGCAGGACAGAGGTCACGCAAAACTCAAAGTGTTTGTTAAAAGAAAAACCGAGTTTACAGAAATTCGTCTGATGTAGTTTGACTGGTCCTCACCTGCTAACCTGCTGCACCAGCTTATGTCCACAGCAGCTTTCATATAGTGCCCTAAATAAGTGTCAATCAAACTAATCTTGGGAAATGAATAAACTTAACAGAAGTTAACAGAAACAAAACTGGTGCATTTGTGAAAAAAAGGGTCAGAGGTTAAAAATGGAAAAAGTCTGACATGATGATGGAGAACTAATAAGACATTTTTGTTGGAAACAGTTTTGGAGGATGTTTAAAAAGGACAATTATTACATTTTACAGCTGTTAGCTGCTGTTAGTCTGCATTAGTGAAACTGTTTGAAATGGATCTGTCGTTGTTGGAGGAGGAGGAGGAGAGCGGGATGATGAAGGCGTACATGTGTGAAAGTCATAGTATGGTCTGACAGCGGTTTGTGGTGTTTGGGGATAAGTCGTACTCTGTGCGGGCGTCTCTGATCACATACATAAAATGTGATCAGGTGAAAAGACGATTTCCATCTCGGCCACTGTATTCCACTTCCACACGCTGCGAACCATATATACCGAATATTTTAATGGATTAATTCTAAGTTGATTCAAATTCAAATTTTATTTGTCACGTACACAGTCATACACAGTACGATATGCAGTGAAATGCTTGGACAACTGCTCGTGACCTAAAGAAAACAAAAAAGGAAAAGGCTATGAATAAGATAGGAAATAAATATGAAAAATTAAAAAGGGTAAATTTAACTAGGAAGGAATAAAATATAAATTAATGTTAAAAATGAAATAACTGTACAACACAAATTAGAATGAAGGGTAAATTTAACTGGGAAGAATAAGATAAAGATAAATATATAAATTAAAGTTGAAAATAAAATAACTGTACAACAAAATACACAATATAGAACTATATAAGAATGTATGAAGAAATCTAAATATAAATAAATATATACACAATAACAGCAGCTGTACAAGTATTAACTGGAAATGAAGAATATAGTGACCAGTGTTGTGCAAAACCAAAGTCCAGAAAGTCCAGTGTGTGTGTAAGAACTGTATGTGTGGGTCAGTACTGTGTGGTGGTGTGATTGAGAGACCGTATCGCCTGCGGGAAGAAGCTCCTCCTCAGTCTCTCTGTGTTGGTCTTCAGGGAGCGGAATCGCTTTCCTGACCTCAGCAGAGAGAACAGTCTGTTGTTGGGATGGCTGAGGTCCTTCACCATCTTCCTGGCCTTGGTCCAGCACCGCCTGCTGTAGATTGAGTGCAGGTCAGGGAGGGGTGATGCGAACACATCAAGAGGATATATATGAATACTATAATCTGGTTTCTATCAAATACTCTAAAAAAATGAGGTACTGTATGTTTACCGTTATATAAGCGATCTGTTTCACTGCAGCGAGGTCTGCCTGTAAACGTGCTGTTAAATGTTCTTCAGTGCTTTACGTGATGAGGCTGAAGGCTCAGTTAGATAATCAGAGCACCTTTGAAGTGATAAGAGAATCCGGATCACGGGGAAAGACCAGGTTTCTGTTTCATTTTAAAAGCATTGAAACCAAAAGCTTCATTCAGCGGCTCTTTACCTCAGCAGAAGGTGTTTGCTTTTTAAATTATTCCTCGTTTAATGAGCAGTTTGTCAGGAAACAGATGAGCAGCCTGAGGGGTCGACATGCTGCAGGTCTGCTGCCGCTATCCAAACATGACGGTTCAGAGTCTCCGTGGAACGGCACAAAGACCGCGGCGTTTTATCTCTGATGGTTCAAACATCTCGTGGAGGTCGACAGATGTATTCAAAGCATGTCTGTGTCCTCTGGTCCTCAGTCATCAACGTCACAGTCAGTCCCACTGTGTGCTCTCTGCAGTAAAGGAAGAGGGCGCGCTTGATTCATAACCAGACAAAAGAGAGCTTGAATTTTACTGAGATTGTTCTGTTTTCATGAGTTTTGGTAAACTGACACCTGCTCTACGTAAACGGCTTTCATTTAGAAAACACTGAATGGGTGAAGGACAGAACTCCTGAAAATTACAATTCAACCAACAGTTGAATCTGTTTTTATTGTTCTTGTAGTCGTTACTGTCGTTGTTGTTTGAATCGTGACCATTTAACCGGAGGATGATGACACGTTAACGTTTGTTGTCTCTGGCCTGCAGCTACGTCATCGACGGTGCCACGGCGCTGTGGTGTGCAGCCGGCGCAGGACACTTCGAGGTGGTGCGTCTTCTGGTGAGTCACCACGCCAACGTCAACCACACCACCATCACAAACTCCACCCCCCTGCGAGCCGCCTGCTTCGACGGGCGTCTGGACATCGTTCGCTACCTGGTGGAGCACAACGCCGACATCAGCATCACCAACAAGTTCAACAACACCTGTCTGATGATTGCCGCCTACAAAGGCCACACGGAGGTGGTGAGGTTCCTGTTGGAGAAGGGGGCGGACCCCAACGCCAAGGCCCACTGCGGGGCCACCGCGCTGCACTTTGCAGCTGAGGCAGGACATCTGGACATTGTCAAAGAGCTGATGCAATGCCAGGCATCCATGGTGGTGAACGGGCACGGCATGACGCCGCTGAAAGTGGCGGCGGAGAGCTGCAAGGCTGACGTGGTGGAGCTGCTGCTGGCGCACGCCGACTGCGACCCTCACAGCCGCATCGAGGCCCTGGAGCTGCTGGGCGCCTCGTTCGCCAACGACAGGGAGAACTACGACATACAGAGGACGTACCACTACCTCCACGCGGCCATGATGGAGCGCTACCGCGATCCAGACAACAACATCACCAAGGAACTGTTCCCAGCCGTCGAGGCTTACGGAGGGCGCCGCGAGTGTCAAACGCTGCAGGACCTGGAGGCCATCAGGGTGGACCGCGACGCCCTGCACATGGAGGGACTGATGATCCGAGAGCGGATCCTGGGCTCGGACAATATCGACGTGTCGCATCCGATAATCTACCGTGGCGCCGTCTACGCTGACAACATGGAGTTTGAACAGTGCATCAAGCTGTGGCTGCACGCCCTCCGCCTGCGGCAGAAAGGAAACCGCAACACGCACAAGGACCTGCTGCGCTTTGCCCAGGTGTTCTCGCAGATGGTCCACCTGAAGGAGCACGTGTCAGCCGCCGCTGTCGAGCAGGTGCTGAGTTGCAGCGTTCTGGAGATTCAGCGCAGCATGGTTCGCGTGGAGGCCGCCGCTGAATCCGAGCTGCCACAGGCCATGGAGAGTTACGAGTCCAACGTCTTCACCTTCCTGTACCTGGCGTGCATCTCCACTAAAACCACCTGCAGCGACGCGCAGCGCGCCGCCATCAACAAGCACATCTACGACCTGATCCAGCTAGATCCGCGGTCACGCGAGGGCGCCTCGCTGCTCCACCTCGCCATCAGCTCCACCACGCCGGTGGATGACTTCCACACCAACGATGTGTGCAGCTTCCCCAACGCGCAGGTCACCAAGCTGCTGATCGACTGCGGCGCGCAGGTCAATGCCATCGACAACGAGGGCAACACGCCGCTGCACGTCATCGTCCAGTACAACCGGCCCATCAGCGACTTCCTCACGCTGCACGCCATCATCATCAACCTAGTGGAGGCCGGCGCGCACACGGATATGACCAACAAGCAGAACAAGACGCCGCTGGACAAGAGCACGACGGGCGTGTCCGAGATCCTGCTGAAGACGCAGATGAAGATGAGCCTCAAGTGCCTGGCGGCGCGCGCCGTCCGGCAGCACCAGATCACGTATCGCAACCAGATCCCCAAAACGCTCGAAGAGTTCGTGGAGTTCCACTGACGCCGGACGATTTTTAAAAACGTTTTTCTAACAGTTCACACGGTGCTGAGGTTGGCAGCTCAGATCGTTTTTTGAGCATTTTTTTATAAAAAAAATCTTTTTTTTTCTTTTCGGCAGCACCAGGCAGCTTCCTGTTTTGCCTTACCTCTCTGCCAGGAAGCTGCCGCCACGTCGCCGCGATTGTGTAAGAAGAAATGATCGGACCGAAGGAACGAGTGCCTGAAGAGACGCCGCCGGACGACCGAGCTCAACCACCAATCAGCCGTCGCGCAGAGGATTATTTTTTAATTGGAGAGAAGTTTTTATTGGGGTTGTTCCTGACTGTGGCGGGTCGAGGCTGAATTCAGACGTCTGCTTCATCACGTTTGAGTTCAACTTTTTCTTCTGGCTCTAAAGAAACTGTGCGGACACTCCTGCTCTGAATCCTTCCACGCCCTTTTATTTATAGTTGTGGGTATTTATTTGGGCAGCGTTCAGCCTTTTTCTCATCAGCTGTGTCGGGTTTTGTTTTTGTTGTTTTTTTAATGAGATTTCTGATAAAATAACTGCAAATGAGCTGCTTTGACTTTCTCTCACTGTCTGAGAAATTCTAAAAAGAAACAGCATAAAAAATGTCAAAGTTTAGTGTTAGAAAGAAAACAGACGACCTTTACACGGAGTCTCATCAGATTTGTCTGAATGCAGATTTTATGTCCCGATAAAGTTAGTTTTTTTTTTAGTTAATGGATAAGTACGTGCCAAAAAGCCTCCGCCGAGGGTCGAACTGAGTCTTGAAGCCCAGATTCAGTTGAAGTGTTCAAACCGACGTCTCTCCTGCTGTTGTAGAAATTTTGATGCCATAACGTGACAAAGTTTTATTTTATTCTAACTTTTGACACCAGGATGTGAAAAGTGAGCCAACAAAAGGCTCGTCAGTCGGTCTCTTACGGTTTAGATAACGAGCACATCTCAAGCTCGCCGTGATGGATGTTTCTCCACGCTGACTCTTGGGAAGCTGCGAGCGTTTCGGGGGCGGGGGACTCGACTGCCGGCGGCCTTCCGACTGACACGTGGGGAGCTGGTGCGGCGTCGCCTGGGCGTTAATGACCATATCTGCGTCACCCTTGCACACTCGCAGACTTGAAAATTGACCGAGGCGTTGGGGATCTGCAGAACCGCCCGTGGAATTTACTGTAATGTTTTGGCGTTTGTTGAAAGCCTCTCGTGTTGGTGAACGCCCCGCTGCAAGAATCAAAGATTTTAAAACTGGATCTGAAACCAAACAAGGAAAAGAAATCAGTTTTGAGTGCAGGTTTCAGATTTCTGCATCGTAGGCGTCACCTCACCGGGATCAGCAGTGCCTTTAAGTAAAACGTCCGGATAATCCCGACTCGCATCCAGTCTGATGGGCCGTTTCTGGCTTTAAGTTTTAATATGAGCGTCGTTAAAGTGAGTGGTTGAGAAATAAATGGTAATCTTACTCGGTGCTAGCGTTTAGCGGTGTGAGACTGGAGTCGGCGGATTAATTTTCCAGATCTGGAGCAGGATCCTCCAGGAGGGACGTTAGAGGATGAAGGTTTTGATCGATGCTCTGCGGGCGTTTTTTGCATTCCTGCCGGATGTTGAATATCGACGCCGCGGCGTTTTATTTATCTGGGAGCAGGTCCGACTCTTCTCACATCCCTCCCCTACTGAAGCTGCCTGTCACTTTATAAACACCTTTAACCCAAACGTCACGTTCGTGAACATTTGTGCTCAGGTCGTTGAGCTTTAGATGCTCGCTAAGGCCCGGCCTGTTTGGTCCAAAGTGAGGATGAGACGTTTGAGAGCAAAGCTGTGGATGCTCCAGCAGAGGCCCGCTCTTATTTTCCACACAGGTGCCAAATCTCACCTGCTCTCATGTTTATTGCAATAATATGATGTTCAAATGTAGACCTGAGGTGGGAATGGTGTGAGATTTAGAAAAGTTTCCTGCTGATGTTTCCTCCTGTGTTTAACATCAGACTTTATTATAACACTTGGGAGGACGGCCAAGCGTTCGGGTTGTTTTACTCTGTTTGGGAGCGCTCGCACCTCAATTGACCGTTAAACATCAGGTTTAACAAGCCGATCATGGTGGAAACTTTCTCGAGGCTCTTCTTGGGCCACCGTTTGGCGTCCTGTAATCAGGTGTTGGAGAGCGTTTGCTCTCCTAATAAAACTCCAGCTTTTATTACCCATGTGCTCACAGGGCATTAGTCTGTGCCATCCACAGAGCTCGTTCTGTTTAATTCATTTTTAATTTCTTACAACTATCATTGCAGGAGTGTTTGTGTCCTGGTGGGACCTTTTTTTCATTAAAAGCAGGTTTCTGTGGCTGAGATGAAGCCAAAGATGCTCAGTGTGCCAGGAAAACGTAAGAGATGTCAGCTGATGGGTACTTCCTGCGGGGTGAATGCTGTTAAATTAAAGTCTTCTGTCTGAGCTCAGCTGCTGTGTCCTGTTGTTGATTTCTTTTCCGTCTTTGAAATTGAAACTGCCAAAATTCAGATGAGTAAAGTGTCCAGGTTCAGGACTGCGGGGTTCCCAGCAACCACCTCAACGTGAGGAGGAAGAGCGGCTGAACGCCGAGCTCTTCAGCCTGTCTGAGGAGGAGCCTTGTGTCTGCGATGGCCGCCTTATTTCTGCCACTGGGCGGGAAAATGCAAACCACGAGTAAGGTAAATTTCTGAAAAAAGTTATTGGAAACGATTCTGCAATCATTCAAACGTCGGGTGTTTCAAACTTTCAAGCTGCTTCTTTATAAGATTTCCAAATGTTTAAGTCGGAACTTCATTGCACATCGACGTGCGGGAGAACGTGACACAATCCCAAATTTCAAGGATCAGAACCTCCAGATGTGTGGGTGTGTTTTGTGAAAACATATAAAAAACTGATCCTGGAGTCGAAGCTTTGGTCCGTGTTTCAGGACTCAGTCGAGCACTGAGAGGCGGGACCACACCTGAGGATGCAGACCGACCTGGAGCGGCAGCCAGCGGTGTGTCGGGCGTCACACGTGACTGTTTTACTAGTTTTATATTCAGTAGCGGTGTGCGTTTGAGCTACGAGTAAGAAAATGCAGTGATCTGATTGGTCAGATCTGAAAAACTGAGCTTGATTAAAAAATAATAACTGCCATAAATGTGTCTGGTCAAGTTACACGTCCCTGTAAAGGCTGTTACTTTTCAAAGTTTGAGTTGGGCGTCTCAAAATTTCAATTTTCGTCTAAATAAGTCGAAATTTGAGATTCTGAATTTAGAATTTCAATTTATCTCAAAGTGACAAGAACACGGATGGATGGGTACAACAAACAGACTCGGGAGGAACTTGAAATTTCAGGATCTCTGATTCAAACTTTTAAAATATTTACTCAAACTTTTGAGATTTATCCAGAAAATTTAAAGAAAATTTTGAATGATCTCAACATTTCAGGTTATTAAAGAGTCCAAATTTCAGACAAAGAAGGTAAACGTGAGCGAACAGACGGACACGACTTTTATATTTCTCGTCTTTATTCTGACATTAACAGGCAGAGCGGAAACCGCTTCGACGGTGACGCCTCGGCCCTCATTCGTCATACATGTGAATATTTACACAAGTTCAAGTTTGACTTTTAAACAAAAGTGCATCAGCTACAATATATAAGCATTAATAGGATATATTTACAATTTAAGAAGATGAAATCAGACGAATGTTAGGTAGTTTTCTTTCTGCCCCGTCAGCCTCCGTTTAAATATTTACTCCATCGCTCTCCGTTGTCACGAGGCCTCCGTCACACCTGTGAAGTTCTCACATGAAAGGCAGACGTCGGCGACGCTGAAGAATCCTAACCCTTCGATGTTTCTAATGCTGACTCCGTCTTTTATATACAGTCTGTGGGTAGCTTCAATCGCACATCGCGTGGACGAAGAGGCGGGTTTAAGGTGAGGGTCGCAGTCCCTGAGTGACGGGTGGAGGCACGTGATGCGTTCAGGTGACCCATGTGAGGTCGTCAGATTTTCTCAGTGTCTTTAAGGTTAAATTTCATCGGGAACATTAATTTAAGACTTTGCAGGCCGGCGAGGAATGATGCGGCGGTGATGTCAGCCACGTTATAGCTCCTGTGCCGTCTTCCCATTGGCCACAGGCTGCTCCTCTTCCTCCTTTCTTCTCCGTCTGTTAAAGAAGCCGAGCTGAAGAGAAAACAAGGATTTACGGTTTGTGACGGACAGTAGAGCCGTTTGATCCAGACGTCCACTGTAGAGCAGAGCTCAGAACAGAGGAGTACTCTGATGATGTTCGAGGCTCCGTGTGTGTTTTTACCTTCCACAGAGCGAGGACCAGTAAGGCCAGCAGCAGCAAACCTCCCAGTGAGCTTCCCACTATGATCCAGATGGGGATGGAGTGATCCTCCTCCTTCCTCAGGTCCAGAATGATCTGCAGTTACAGCACAAACCACCTGAGTGTGTGTGAAACCAGTGTTTGACAGATTTCTGTTTTTATGTCAGGCGGTCTAATGAAGTCCTCAAACACGGAGTATAATTTAACATAGAAATATGGAGTCAAACTTAAATAATGTTGACTGAAAATGATGAGTTCAGGTGTTTCTGAGGTTTTCTTCCCTTTTCCACCATTTTTAAATGTAAACTCAGAGACACGATCGTTGCTTCATGTGTAACAAAGAAATGTTTGAAGAAATGCAAAAATGAAACAAGATACAATAAAGAAAATACATTTGAAAAAATATGCAGAAATAGAAAATTAAAGAGACGTACATTATTGGAGAAATTACACAGGATGTAAATAGAGGAACCAATTAAAAGGAAATAATATCAGAAATAAGGTTTTATCTTCATTTAGATTCCGACATAATTAAGGACTAGTTTCTTTTTATATTTTATTCGTTGCATTTTGGCACCTTTGGTCCTCCGTACTCCATGTGGCTCAATGTGTTTTTAATGTAAAGCAAAAGGGTGTAATAGTTCCTGACAGCAGGTGGCAGCACCGCTCTGTGTGTGTGAGGCGCTGATGATCAGGTGATTTAAAACGTTGGCGTGAACGTTGTGGTCAGCTGATAGAAGGCCACTGGGTTCAGTCACAAAGAGTTGGGAGGTTAAACCTGTTTATCCCAGAGTGACCTCTGTCCTCCAATGGGAGAGCGATGCTGATGGGCTCACCTGTCTGACAGGTCGGTCCTCCTGGAGGAAAATGGGACTAGACGCTTCCAGCTGGATGGAGGCGGCGGTCAGCAGCTCCAGAGACCTGAACTTCACCTGAAAGAGTTAAACAGGTAGTGAGCGCCACCTGTGCTTTCTCCTGCGGCTAATCTGAGTTTCACTAAACTGAGCCTGTTTCTGGTTAGTCGGGAATTTGATGGACTTCCTGTTTCCTGAGCTTTGTCTCGCTTTATGAAAACGACAGATGGGAGGAACTCACGGCGAGCAGAGCAGCGAGCTGAAGGCTTCCTGTGAGCGTCACCTTCACCTCTCGGGAGGGCGGGAGGTTCAGTTGGCACCGGACCTCCATGTTCGCGCTGTTACTGTGGTTCTGCGCACACACACACACACACACTCTGGGAAACACTGTTGTTTAACTCCACTGTTATCCTGACTCTAACAGGCTCCTTCAGCCTTACCAGCTGTGACAGGTGAGTCAGATCCTCAGGTGTGACAGGACTGCTCATTCTAACGTGAGGCAGCGTGCAGCGGGATCCCGCTGCCTGCTGGGAGGAAGAGGAGGACTCCGTTATAATGGTAACCTCTAGCTTTGATTGCTGCTTCGCCAATCTGGGCCAAAACATTAAAAAAGCAGCTGAGCACAGTAAGTCAGAAACACGGCGACAGGACAGAAAAAGAGAAACCCTCCGTTTGCAGTAGATATGTGACAGGCAGGTGGCGCTGCTGTCACTCACGCTCCTCACAGTTTAGTGAATAAGTGATGCCTGTACAGTGAAAGCTGAGGGCTTTGCAGCAACAAAGGCGGGAGTTTCATTTTAAATCGATTTAATCCTTCATTAAGGGTAAAACCTGAAAGTACAGGGAAGGCTCATTCAAGCGAGCCATCTGTTCCTGCAGCGTCGGTGAACAGAGATAACCACAGCACAAAGATTTCCAGCGTCACCTGTTCGATGCTGACGTCCGTAATGTTCAGCAGCTGGTTTCCTCTCATGGTCACAGCCCAGACATCAGCCCCGAACAGGACGCCCTGCACCGAGAACAGGCCCAGGTTCTGGATCTGCACACACGGGAGAACCGCATCAGAACGTCTTTATGAGCAAACATCTGCAAACATGCACACAGTTTGTTTCACTCACGTAATAGGAGAGGTTGAAGGTGTGAGAGCTGCTGTCTGATTGGTCCCAGGACGAAGAGGAGGAGGAGTCAGCTCTGATTACAAAACGAGGAGGGTCTCTGTCCAGAGAAGGAAGAAAGCAGACACACGTGAACTCTTCTGAATGCGCAGATGCAACTTTTTAAACTTTCAAATCACAAAAAGCTCAAAAGCTTCAGCCACCTGGTGAAGAGGAGCTCGGTTTGGTATTTCAGGGGGAGAAAGATGTCATTGGTGTTGTCGTCCGGGTAACCCTCGTCCCCCTCACTGAGTAACACACAGATAAGCACGCTTAAAAGGACGAAAGCTTGAAAGTTCAACGTAACACTTTACAATACAGCCCACGGCGAAGGGCATAATTAATCTGTGATTACAAATAATTCAAAGTATTTTATTTATATTTACTTACAAATACTCAACCAAACACTCCAGGCTGTGTTACCACCAAAATAAATGAAAGGTTTAAACTTTGTCCAAGATGAGCAGGAGAGAATCGCGCTCGTCCCACCACGTGTCCATAAATTATGACATACATCTGGCTCCATCTGACCAATCAGATGCATCCAGGTGTTTCTTTGGTCGCACCAATCATCGAGCCTTCGCCATCACAGTCAAACCTCCCACAGGAAGCGATTCTTTTATTTGGAGCAAACTTCCTCTTTCCTCCTTTAAACAAAACATTTAGAAACCAAACCTGTATGGACTGGGTTTCTTAAAATCAAGTTTTTATCGTCTTTTTTACTGTTTCCGTCTTTAAATCATATCATCTGTTTTCTGGTTGTTTCTTCTGCTTCATGAAGCTGAACAGCGATACCTGAGTCCCTGGATCTGGATTCATCTGTGAGTAATCACCAAAACACCATCACACACGCTCAGGTAGGAATTCACCTGGTCTCCTGTCGAAGTTTCTAATGTTCTCCTGTCTCGCAGCCATAAATGATCCTTCTGGAAATTCCTGGATCCAGATCCAGATGTTAATCGACTCCAAAAGTTAATCACTTCACTACCTCTGGGAACACTTTCATGCAAATCCATCCATAACTTTTAATCTAATCCTGCAGCAGTCAGGACAGAAAACTCACATAACCTCATTCTTTCCTCTTTAATAAACACGGCACAGATTCCCAGCTGATGTTTTATGAAACTGGATCAGGGATTAAATAATTATTTGTCATTGACCACGAAGAACTAGCTAGTTACTTACATCTCTGTGCTACGGTTAAAATACGACCTAATCAGAATAGTATTAATATAATAAAATATTATATAAAATATCATATAATAAATGTTACAATAAATACGATAAAGACTCATTACAATAACAAGTCAGTTAAAAATATACTGCTCAAACATTTCTCCTGCTATATTTAGGTTGTCAGTTTTCTGTGTCTGCCCGTCCTCGTCAGGTTCAGATGTACACTCTTCATCTCACCTGTTCCCGATGAGCTGATTCCGTCAGCAACTGCTTCCCTGCAGCTTTCCAGTGATTCCCAGTGTTCCACATGCTTCTCATTTGGTTCGCACATTCCTACTCAGGACCCTGATAATCATATTTTAGGCTGCTTTCACCTGCTGCTGCTGTCAGCCTCTCTGCAACCCACCTCCACTCCAGCTGTCTCATTTCATATCTATTCTTCATGATGTTCTCCCCAACGGACGTCAAGGTGTCAGGGTCCTGGGTCTCCTGACCCAGCATGTTTAGTTCTTTGTGATGTTTGTATTATCGTACTTGTGTGAGTTATTCTATGGTTTCTAGTTTCGATCCCCTGCCCTTCATGTGTCTCTGTGTCCCCTCTGTTCTGTCTGCATGTTTGAGTTTCCCTCTGTGGCTTTCGGTTCTTAGAGTCCTCTGCATTATGGTTTATGTCTCTGTGTTTCTTAGTTGCTGTCTCCACCGTGTCAAGTTCGCGTCTCTGTGTCATACTTCCTGTTTTACTTTGAAGGTCCGTGTCTTATGTGAATGTGTCCTGCTTTGCTTGTCTCGTCAGTCCTGATTTCTCCCAGCTGTGCCCTCCTTCTGTGTCTCATTCCCCTCGTTACTTCCCAGTGTATTTAAACCCTGTGTTTCTCTGAGTCAGTGTCGCGTCGTTCCTCATGCTGTGTGGATCTCCCTGTGTCTCTCTGTGGGTTTAGTTTACTTTTGTATGACTTTTTCCTGCCAGCAAATAAAGCCGAGTTCTTCGTGTTTAAACCTCGTGCCTGAGTGCCTGCATTTTGGGTCCAACTCCTTCCTGCCGCACAGCGACTCATGACACAAGGAGGTCCCAGAACACAGCGGTACCACTAAGTTTACCTCTCTGAGGTCAAACAGCTCATCCTACCCCGATCGCCCCAATCACCCCGATCGCCCTGATCCTACCCCGATAACCCTGATCCTACCCCGATCGCCCTGATCCTACCCCGATCGCCCCGATCCTACCCCGATCACCCTGATCCTACCCTGATCCTACCCCGATCGCCCCGATCCTACCCCGATCGCCCCAATCCTACCCCGATCCTACCCCGATCACCCTGATCCTACCCTGATCCTACCCCGATCGCCCCGATCCTACCCCGATCGCCCCAATCCTACCCCGATCCTACCCCGATCGCCCCAATCCTACCCCGATCGCCCCGATCCTACCCCGATCGCACCCCGATCCTACCCCGATCGCCCCGATCCTACCCCGATTGCCCCGATCCTACCCCGATCCTACCCCGATCCTACCCCGATCGCCCCGATCCTACCCCGATCGCCCCGATCCTACCCTGTGAATCACAGGATGGAGTTTTTGTTCTCCTTAATATTGTTGTATAAAATCTCGTCAGAGGACAGAAAATAATAATCGTGATTTACTTCTGTGACATCACGTTACACATGTTCAGTTGTCTTACCTGGTAGTTACCATGACCACATGTACGTAATCCAGGAAGATGTAGCGGCTGAACTCAAACTCCACATTGAAAGTTACCTGGACAGGAAAGAAGCAGGTGCAAATTCATCCTCTCAGGATCAAAAGCATTTAATCGTCTCCTTCTCCTGGCCTAACATCCTTAATTAGAACATTTTAGTCAGAACGTTAAATGTCTGCTCCATCACATCATCGTGTGAAGCTTCTTTGTTTTCTGTTTTTTATTTATTTTATTTTCCACTGCAGCCTGTCGTCGTCTGCGGCTGAACCCGTTTTCCCTCCGGCTGTGTTCTCCCCCCAACCAGCAGCCGGAGCCTTTTTAACAGGAAGCTGGAAATAATCTCCAGCACAGTCTTATTCACACAGCAGCCCTGAGGGGCCTCACAGTGAGGGGTGGGGATCACGGTCATGTTTACAGGGACACTCGTTAAGGTAATGAAGGATTTTAGTCAGCAGCTATCATTGGCAGCATATTTCTGCCCAGTTTAATCACTGTTATTAGTCTGGCTGTATAACAGCGGTATGATGAGCTAATAACCTGTTTATCTGTGATGTTCAAACCTGTCCACATATTTAGGAGGAAGAAGAAGCTCCATCACCCTAAACAAAGGGCTGTTGTATCAGGGCAACAATAATAACCAATGAGGAAACTGCAGGTGGTCGATCCTTTTTTCATCCCAAAATCATAATTTGAATGAAAATAGCTCTGCCCTACCTGAGACAGCGACTTCATGAATGGCGCGCTGATGTTGCAGATCCTCTGGGTTGCCAGTCTGTCCTCAGAGGAGCACTCAATCTGGATATCTGATTGGTCCTGAGGGAAGAGGCGGCATAACATGAATCCAGCATGCACTTTGACCTTTTTAGGATGAGAAAAGAAAGTTTGAGTACCTTCACTAAGAGGCTGGAGAAGATCAGGTTGGAGGAGGTGGAGATGTGGATGGCAGCTCCGTATGCGTTCTCTCCCTGGTTCTCCAGTCGGGCGAACACCACCATCCTCCTTCGCTCGGACTCCACGACAAACGGCTGCCTCTCAGGCGCCCCCTGGTGGCTGCAGATGGAGCTGGCAGCCCGTCGGTTTGACCTGCAGAACTGCCTACAGGTGAAGCAAAGAAATAATTACCAGTCTCTTAATAATTTACACGGATAGACGTGAGGGATTAGTTTAGTGGAGACCGGGTTACTCACTGAGCACTCATCAGGTCCGTGTGACTATGGAGGATGAGGTCAGGAACGCAGGTGTCTTCCTGCTCACATCCGTTCCAGAAGTGAATCTACAGGGGAAAAAAGATGATTAACGCATTTATCCATTTGTTGCAGGACATAAACACTGAAGGGAGAATTCTGAGATACTTCCAGTACAGACGACAGGCTTACAAAAGTATTCGGCCCCCTTGAACTTTCCCACATTTTGTCACATTACAGCCACAAACATGAATCAGTTTTATTGGAATTCCAGGTGAAAGACCAACACAAAGTGGTGCACACGTGAGAAGTGGAACGAAAATCATACATGACTCCAAACATTTTTACAAATAAATAACTGCAAAGTGGGGTGTGCGTAATTATTCAGCCCCCTGAGTCAATACTTTGTAGAACCAGCTTTTGCTGCAGTTCCAGCTGCCAGTCTTTTAGGGTCTGTCTCTACCAGCTTTGCACATCTACAGACTGAAATCTTTGCCCATTCTTCTTTGAAACAGCTCCAGCTCAGTCAGATTAGACGGACAGCGTTTGTGAACAGCAGTTTTCAGATCTTGCCACAGATTCTGGATTGGATTTAGACACCAGACAGGTCAGGGATAAAGTTATTGAATAATTACGCATACTTTTGCAAGGCTGAATACTTTTGCAAGCTACCGTATGTATGTGTGTGTGTGTATATATACATATGTGTATATATATATATATATTAGGGGTGCAACGATATTCGTATCGATATTGAACCGTTCGATACAGTGCTTTCGGTTCGGTACGCATATGTATCGAACAATACAACATTTGTAATTTATTTTATCAACTTTCCTTCTGACTATGCTGTCTGTGTTGAGCGCTCAGTGAATCTGCGTTCGACTACTCCGCCTAGGCTGCACTGTCGAGCGCAGATCCACTGAGCGCTCAACACAGACAGCATAGTCAGAAGGAAGAGCGCAGGGCAAGCTAGCAAGACAGAAGTTAAGCTCTCCTTGCAACATGAACCTCCCCCACCCTCATTCAGATCTGGCGTTTGGAACTATTTTGGTTTTCATGTGACGTATGACCCTGAAGGTAAGCGAGTCATGGACTAAAGTAAAACAGTATGTTGGATGTGCCATGCAATGCTCAATTACATGGGTGGGAACTAGTGTGTTAGCGCAGTTAGCTCGTTAACGTGTTGGCCGTCTAGCCCCATGCACGGGGCGATCGGCGGTAGCTCGTTAACGGAGATTTGCCGTGTTGTGGCGTTAAGGTCATTTCAACGAGATTAACCTGAAAGCACTAGTGGGAACACAACGAATATGACTGCACATTTACGCCGACATCATCCTAGTGCAAAGACAAAAACAACAAGCATGCTACTAACTTTAGCCGAGTCATTTAGACAGCTGTTAGCACAGGATTCTCCTTATGCTGCTGAGAATATAGCCCAGAAGAAGCGGATAGTATAGCTTTTATTTTGGAAAGAGACATTTCTCTGTAATAAACTCTCTTTTCCAAAGATGAGTGATTCCTCAATCAGATACAGGGCTCGCAAAATCGCTAGCCTGACGTCCCGGAGCTAGCGATTTTTTCAGTCGGGCTACCAAAATCTATCTCTTCCCTGCCCGTCGGGCTATTGTAGGAAAAATATATGTCAATGCTTTTGCATTCTTTCAGAAATGTAGCTGGGTAATTATGTCATTGGCATCGGTGAGCCACTGTCAATATGTGACATATTGAAGTCGCGTTTGAATTTGCGCTTGTTTTTTGCTTTCACTTTGCAATCGTGCGAACTGTGTATAGAGAGCGACAGCACTGATCTGTGAGTGATGATAATTTGTGCACCAATTCCTCTGACATCGTCTTATTAATCGTTAGCTTACTATGCAAACATGACAAGTGAAATCTCCCGCAGCTTAAACATGTGAGAGGTTGATCACGCAGAGAATCGCTGAGCTTATGTGAGTCCGTGTGTAAAAGCAGCAGGATATATATTTTAGCTCTGCTGAGCCAAATAAGACAGGTCAGGGTGAAGAAGTGACAGCCAAAGAAAAGCTTACCACAAAACGGAGAAGTTATGACAAATCAGACTATAAGGCAAAAAGAAAGTGCAGCTTTATGGTTTCATGGACAAAAGAATTTCTGTGGCTGCAATATGACGAGCTAAATAACCAGGGCTGCACATAAGTGGTCCGCAGGTGCACATTCGCTGTCAAAATAAAAAACACGCACAAGGGTTAGGGTTAAATTCAAAAACTGTACTTTTGAGTTAAAATATATATTTATAATTTTAATAAATGACAAATTAAAAATGCATGAACATTTTTTTGTATCGAAAAAATATCGAACCGTGACACCAAAGTATCGAACCGAACCGTGAATTTTGTGTATCGTTGCACCCCTAATATATATATATAGCAATTCTAAGTGTACCCCGCCCTCCAGGGAAGAGCCTGATTAGTTGCCCAACGTCCCTGAACTGGCTCTTCTTGACATAAAGTTGGAGCCAACTTCGAGCTCCGTCAGGATGTCTGAACTCTTCACCTTTCAGAGGAAACTCAGAGGAGCTGACCTCATACTTCAGGCTGTTACCCAGATCGTGACCACAAGGGCGGGTTTAAGATTGACCAGTAAATCCAAAGCTTTCAGATTATCATCTTCCCATCAGAAAATACATCTCAGAGAAGCTGACTCTGGTCTGCTCTGAACAACAACTTCTTTCTTACCTTTTTTCACTTTATAAAAAGTGTCCTGTGCAAAAAAAATTTCTCTGCTCTGAAGCTAATCAGGCAGTTCAAACCCGTGTTCGAAGCTCTCACCTCGGTTCTTTGGGTGCTCTGCCAGTCCGGGTCCAACACCGGCCCCTCGTCTGGGTTCTGCAATCCTGTCTCCAGGACGACAACTATGGGACGCCCGTAATCTGTCGTCTCCTGTTTGTCGTATTACATTTTCGTGTTTAAGGACTCACACATAATGGGAATCATTTGACCGTGATTGTGCCCGGGCTGTTTCTGACCTGGACGGAGAAGCCAAGGCGTTTGCATATCTGACTTCCTGTCTGGAGAAACAAACTTCGGGGCTGCTGTCGATCCGATTCGTCCAGCACTGCCCGGGGAGGGAAACGCCTCTCATCCAACAGCAGACTGTACCAGACCGCTGAAGAGGAGGAGGAGAAGGAAAATGTGAGCTGAAACAGAGGCTTAATGTGGCACAATGAGACTGTAAATACAAGCAGACTTTTACAGGTCCTTCAGAGGATATGAAAGGAAGTGATGTCATCTTTTGTAGTCGTTAGTCCGAACTGCTCCACTTATGCTTCCAAAAATGTTTTGGAATAAATTAGAAACAAGTCCACCGACTATTGTTTCACAACATAATCAAGTACCAGCTTTACAGCTTCCTGTAAAGAGGGAACTGTACACTGTAATATTCATTCAGCAGTCGCCTCAAAGGTACTTTATATGAAAGTAAAGAACCTACAGTGTTAGGGAGAAAACCACAACAGTCAGATGCTTATCAATGGTCACCACTTAGCAACACTGGGGAGGGAGAACTCAAGATTAGGGAGGGGCAGAAGAGAACACATAGTGACCATGAAAAATAAAAGAAATTGTGTAATATAAACACATTGGGAGGGACAAGAGGGGGTCACCTGGTCCAGCCCTAACTCTATATGCTTTAGCAAAAAGGAAAGTTTGAAGCCTAATCTTGAAAGTAGAGATAGTGTCTGTCTCCTGAATCCAAACTGGAAGCTGGTTCCACAGAAGAGGGGCCTGAAAACTGAAGGCTCTGCCTCCCATTCTACTTTTAAATACTCTAGGAACAACAAGTAGGCCTGCAGAGCGAGAGCGAAGTGCTCTAATAGGGTGATATGGTACTACAAGGTCATTAAGATAAGATGGGGCCTGATTATTTAAGACCTTGTATGTGAGGAGCAGGATTTTGAATTCTGGATTTAACAGGAAGCCAAAACAGGAGAAATCTGCTCTCTCTTTCTAGTCCCTGTCAGGACTCTTGCTGCAGCATTTTGGATTAGCTGAAGGCTTTTCAGGGAGTTTTTAGGACTTCCTGATAATAATGAATTACAGTCGTCCAGCCTGGAAGTAATAAATGCATGAACTAGTTTTTCAGCGTCACTCTGAGACAGGATATTTCTAATTTTAGAGATGTTGCGCAAATGGAAGAAAGCAGTCTTACATATTTGTTTAATATGTGCATTGAAGGACATGTCCTGGTCAAAAATGACTCCAAGGTTCCTCACAGTGTTACTGGAGGCCAAGGTAATGCCATCCAGAGGAAGAATCTGGATCCTGCAAACTAGCAGGTAGCTGCCTCTCCCTGATCCTGGGTCTGATTCAGGTTCTTCATTAAGTCATCAAAACAATACCTGTGAAGGTTGAACTCGGATGTGGTTGTATTACTGAAGTTTCAGTGCTGTGCTGATGTTTGTTTTTATGTCCGGGACTCGTCGTGCTTTCAGGCTAAACTAAAGCAGATCCTAATAAATAAATATGTTGACAATGCAGCTGGTGTCAGTCCGTTATCTGGACCTTCGTGAGCTTTCACAAACACGTTGCCGGTGTGTGTTCTTCATCTCCGTGTGCAGCTAATGTCTGAAACGGCATGCAGCCAAACTGTTCTTCAGTCTGAGAGCCTTTAGAAACTTTCATAATAGCAACGCACGCGTAAAATACAGCAACTACTTCTTAGTGCTTGATCTACAGTAATGAAGTGACGCATTTCCTGCGTCCTTATTAGTTGCTGGATGCAGCAGCCTACAGTGTAACTGCAGAGCTCGTGTTCATCTGTTTAACAACTGAGTTTGATTTATGAGAGCACGGAGAGCCGAGGTAAGCTGCTGCTCAGCTGGTGTCAGAAACGCCACGTCCACACTGACAAAAACGGGTCGATATTTGGTCCAATCAAACAGAGGTTCAGCCTGTGGCTCAGATCTTCGATCTGTTGAGCCACGCTCGTGTTCGTGTTTCTGTAAACGTCCAATCCAGGCTGGACGCTTAGGGAGGCGGGTGGGCAATAAGGAGCTCGAGGAGAGGGAGACGTGAAGAAGGTCTGAGGTGACGGAGAGAGAAGCAGCGACACAGTTAAACAGCTGGCTGGCGTTAGCATGTTAGGGAGGTTTCCATGCAGCCGGCCCAAACATCTGGAGCTGGTTACACAGAGACACGACAACAGCGCGGGCCTCTGCGACCACGACAAGCTTCCCTCCACACAGACAGAAAACAGCTGCGTCCACTCAGCTGCAACACTGCACAGCTGTTAGCAGAAGAAGAAGAATTCATATTTCTCTTCTTTTGAATGACACGTAAACTCGGCCGGTTCAGAGAGAGACTGGATGAGCTATTCCAGGATGATCTCATACTGTGACATCACAACAGCAGATTAGCTGCTACCTTTTTCCTTCGGACACAAATTTGGCTTTTGTTAGCGGCCGACCTCATTTCCAGGAAAGTGTGAATGCTGCCAGATGTAAAAACAGAAGGAAGCGATTTGTAACTCATAACAAACACTAAAGACAGAATCACGCCAACCTCCCGTTCAAAGTCATCTTCTCCTTCACCCCTGGACCTCGTCCAGCTTTGCTGCTAGGCTCAGGTCTCTAGGCACAAGTCCTAGGATGTACATTTTCCTCTCAGATGGGTGCTGCGTCTCCTCTGGGCCAGGTTCCAGAGATAAGATGATGCACCATAGTTACCTCCGGTGAGGGAACTAGTGGTGTCGAGGTGTAGAGCGGGGTCATGTCAACAATCCATTAAACTTTGACTTCCATCCACCGAGATCTTCAAGGTCGCCTTCATGATTTGTCAGTGGAAAGTTAACAAAAATCCTCAGAACTTAGAAACTATAATCATTACAACTGTGCTGTGTGTTGTCAACATATAGAAAGTACCACTGCATTTGAAATATGTCACATTTGACCTCTGACCTCTCCTTCAATCAGAGGTGTCAAAGTGATAATAATGTTTCTGGATCTTTGAACTCTATGTGTGGATCCAGTTTTTTGATTTGATTCAAAAGCTCATTTGAGATTGATTTAAATGTCATTTCTGAGGAAAACGTGCCTGAACCTGAGGCAGGACCTTTCAGTGTGGTGATCAGATCCCACGCAGGTGAATAAGCAGACATGTTTGTGTACTCCTACCAACATCTTTCCTGGTCTTCGTCCTGGTCTTTGTCCTGAAGTCCAGACTCAGACAGACGATCACGGACATGCAGGTGACCTCCTTCCCTCCTCGCTGGCAGTCCTTGTTAAAGATGTTGACCTTCTCGGGTTCAAAGGTTAGTTTAGCCTGAATCTGCACCACACCACGTGACCTGCAGGGATGAAGCATTCTTATTATGAGTGTTTGTGCGTATTGGAGTTCCAAACTGTGGAGAGTCAGGTCCCGCATAACTCGGTTTTACTGGATGTACTTAAACTAGGGTTTGGTTTCACAAAGACTCCTCAGTGAGTGCAATGCCCTCCAATCTGATAGGAAGAGTCTATCTGTCTATAGTTTCCTATGGACCACATTGATCCCTCATAGGTGGTGGTGACTCATCGTGAGTCTGGTTGCTGTAACTGCAACAACCTCATACAGGCTCAATCTGAGGGCCTGAGTTTTTCAGAAGGAAAAAACACCTATTGGGAGGTGACTTGTCAAACACAAGTTAGCCACGCCCTAAATTATCCCCTGCTTTCTGACCCTTGTTTACTGAACAGACATCATGTTGTGTTGAAGATGCTTTGAACACAGTCATTAAAGCTTAAACTCATCACAAGTGTTTAGGTCAGTATTTAAGTGAGCTGGAGGCTCATTTTCTCATAAACTGCTACAGCCAGACTTCAGAGGAGTCGCCCCCTGCTGGCCTTTAGAAAGAACGCCGATTTGATTCGTTTTTCCAGCCTTACAGGGTCAAATCATCTGTCAGTTTATGAATGAGGCTCTGACCAGACAATGACAGCAGCTCCCAGCGCTCCCACTGCGAGGTCGACAAGTCCGTCTGCATTGATGTCCAAGACGCCATGAAGGCTTTGGCCAAAATACTGAAGACCTGCAGAAAAACCAGCCGCAGACAGACGCTGGAGAAGCAAAGCGAGAGAAGATTAAAACTCTCTGGGTTCTCTGATGCTGCATTATCTCTTCCAGCTAAGGTCCCTTAGCATCCGGACTGGTTACCTGTCTGTACTGAAGCTGGATGGTTTTGTCTTTGCCATGGAAGACGTAGACTGCCCCCTGGTGGTCATCCTCCAGTGGTGCTCCCACAACAAGCTCTTTGAACCCGTCTCCATTCATGTCAGGTACCTGAGCTAACGCTGAGCCCAGACGGGAGTTTTGGGAGTGGTCAGACACTTCCAGCACCCCCTGCAGGACAAACGACGTCTGGACAGAAACAAAACATTCTTTGGTTCAGGTTTTGTTCTTTTTTAATCAAGGTTTCATTTAAAAAAGTAATTTCAATCCAGTCGTGGACAGATTACTGAACAGGCCTAACAGCACACAGATGGGGCATGAACAAGGCTTTGTTTGAAGTCATAGTTCACATTTGGCCAAAGGAGCTTGGAAAGAAAAGCGTCTGGACTTCTTTAAGTTGCTTGAAGACGTTTCACCTCTCATCCGAGAAGCTTCTTCAGTTCTAAGGTCAAATGGTGGAGAGTCCCAGATATAAACCTAGTGGGAGTTTCCCCCCACAGAGGGACAAAAGGACCCCTGATGATCCTCTAATCGCCTGAGCCAAGGTGTGAAACTGGGTGTGGGTCCCAATCAGCCAGAGTTTCAGGTGTGTTCATTGTGAAACCTGGCCCCACCTTATCATGCGAATTCCTGAGGTCAGATGGCCCAGGATGTGAGTGGGCGTTAAGGCGTCTGGGAAGGGATCTCAAAACTGGATTATAGATGGCAGAGAGTTGGTGTCGTAAACCCCGCCTCTTTTCAAAGATGGTCGCTCACAGTGGACATAGATGGCTTCTTTCACTCCTCTTTCAAACCATCTGTCCTCTCTGTCCAAAATGTGAACGCTGGCATCCTCGAAAGAGTGACCTTTGACCTTTAGATGCAGATGGACTGCTGAGTCTTGTCCTGTGGAGGTGGCTCTTCTGTGTTGTGCCATGCGCTTGTGAAGTGGCTGTTTGGTCTCTCCAATGTAGAGGTCCCACTCCCACTAGGTTTATATCTGGGACTCTCCACCATTTGACCTTAGAACTGAAGAAGCTTCTCGGATGAGAGGTGAAACGTCTACAAGTAACTTAAAGAAGTCCAGACGCTTTTCTTTGCAAGCTCCTTTGACTACGATGACCTGGATGACTGAGAACCTTCACAGACATAGTTCACATTAGGTGATGGAAGGTCAGTCACACAAACAATCACAAAGCGACAGATAATTCTGCAACTCTTTTTCACCGTTTTAAAACAAGTGAAAAACATTCAAAACGACACAGAAACCAATCAGGAGGAGAGAGAAGCTCAAAATAATCACGAAAACCAGCAAACTGACCACTAGTTGAACCTCTGTGGCTCTCAGTCATCCAGGTCATGCTAGTTTTAAGAGCTTGAAAAAGAAGACAGCTGGACACCTTTAGGTTTGAGCCTAAAGAAGTCTGCCTGCCTTCTTTTTTGAGAGCCTGAAGAGATAAAACTAGATAAAGCTGTCAGTGGGGGTTGAGGTACTTTTACCAATCTGTGCACAGGACCTTTTGTCTCATAATTTGTCCATGACTCTTGTGTGGGGTTATCATCTTGTGACAACTTCTTCTGCTATAATGACAGTTACAGAGAAATTGGTTGCTCCTTTGTAGCAGTACGTGGTTTTTATACCTGCGGTGTAACAGAGTAGATGTAAACCTTGCCTCTCTCCCAGCCATGGCTGTAGTACATGGGTGCTGCCACCAGGAGGACATCAGTCTGTCCGTCACTGTCAATGTCCATCGATAGCAACTCACTGCCAAAGTATGACCCAATCTAGACAAAAACACAAATAAACCATAGAAACTAAACAAGATATTACACCAAGGAAGAGATACCTGAATGTCCACCAGGTTTGATTCATTCAAATATGGTCACAGTGGATTAAAACACACCTGCTCTCCCAGCAGTGCATGCCAGATGGTCAGGTCTCCACTGTTCTTCAGGGTGAATATGATCACCTTTCCAGTGTGGTTGAATCTTGGAGCTCCAGCTACATAAAGCTGAGAGCCGCGGGATGAAATGAGTGAACCCACCGAGTAGCCTGAAAGAAGATGAAAAACTGATTCGTTTGACTTGCACACATTGACCGTTCCATTTTGTTAGACCTATTTCCTCGGATTCTTCCAAGGTAAGAAAGCTTAAAGTAGACCGACTCTGCATTTTCTTATTTCCTGTCATATGTTTCCTGTTCCAAAGGGGGATGTTCCCATTAAACCTGACTAAAGTTTCTAGTAATGTGACCAGAATGGGCCAAACACACACTTTAGACTGCTCTAAACAGTCAGTTTATCATGTTTTATTTCTACTACTGAATCTGTATGACATCATAGAGGGCATAGCCTTAGAGTGATCTCATGTATCGCAGCTATACAACCCCTGTGCTCACCATTCCTTCTGAAGACCCACAGACTACAGGCTGGTATATCACATATCATGTTGTACACTTTATATCAATATTACCCAGATAGGCTGCATGGTTCTTCAGCTCCTCTGGAAACTCATCCTGGTAGGATGATTTCGGTGGAACAACTTTCCCGTGTTTGCTTTCTTTCAGCACGGCACCATTCCAGTCATAGGCGCCCACCGCTCCGAGAAGAACACCATCCTAAAGGAAAACATGGATTTAAAGGGAAGGCACTACCACCCACTATGTTTGAGGACTCCCAGAGGCGACCCTAGAAACTCTAGGTACCCACTCTAACCCTGACTGTATGTCCAGATATTAAAGTTGTTACTGAGTCATCGGACAGCATTGAATGACCAAACCTTTGGGAAAAGCACAGAGTCCCATCTGGGAGGTCTGAGTTGGCCCTGACTGATTTTGGCACTGCACTTCCCCATTAAAGGCCCTTTAGTCACTCGTGACCAGAGATGGGCAGTAACGCGTAATCCGATTACTTTTTTCAAGTAACGAGTAAAGTAAGGGATTACTATTGCAAAAACAGTAATTAGATTACCGTTACTTTCCCGTAGGAACGCTGCGTTACTGCGTTACTAAAACTGTGATTTTTTGCGAGAATGTCTCACGACAGTGACGTAAGCGAGTGCGCCGTTAGTGACAACAGCTGTGTGCAGATCAACAATGGATCATATATCGAGTGCAGAGAGAGTATGAGCATGCAGCGTTTAAAGCGTGGAAGTACTGACCTTACTTTGAGTTTGATTCCATAAAAAGTGACAAAAACATTAGTGTCCGCTGTGCGTGGGAAGAAAACTTCTTTTTACAGAGAAAAAACCCTAAACTTCCAACAAGCACCGAGTAGCTACGACGTAATGGGAAACTCACAGAGAAACTCGCGGATTCTTCCACTGACCGCGGCACACCTGCACCAGGGTAAACCTCCGCCTACCGCACTCCTGCTTTACAGGTGAAAATAGAGCAACAGGACCGCTAGTCTTTGACTTTATTTATTTTCTGCTGTGTTTTACTTGCATCTATTTGAAAGACTGAGTGTAAACACAAAAAATATTTTATTTTATGTGCTGAAATGTGCAGAAAATAGGTTTAAATGTTAAACTAATTTCTTCCAGTCAGAGAATGTTGCATATAATTAAATTTTTGCTTGATGCATAAAGTTAAAAGATTAAAACTAATAAAACAAGTTTTAAAAAGAGACTTTTCCATTTGATTACATTTTGTATGATGATTATGCAGAAAAAGTAGAATTGGGCTGAAAGATCTATTTATCACCTCTTCAGGTTGTAAATCGTGTTTTTAAAAAGTAACTAAGTAACTAAGTAATTAATTACTTTTGAAAATAAGTAATCAGTAAAGTAACAGGATTACCTTTTTGGGGAAGTAATCAGTAATTAGTTACTGATTACTTTTTTCAAGTAACTTGACCAACACTGCTCGTGACTCCTGTACTGTACTTGAGTACTTTTGATAGGACAGTAACATCATCAGGTGGCTGGTGAAACGCCTGGGTTAGTTAGGTTGTATTTTAGCCACGTTAAACAACTGTTATTTGAAAAGAAAACTCTGGGAAATGTCGCTTTCTAAATGAAACCTTGCAGTTTTATATGATTTCCATCTTGAGAAGAACTGGATAGAAAGACCATATAAGGGCGTGTATGAGGACGTAGGCCCTAAACAGTTCACAAGTGACAAGATGTTACACAGGGAAACTTATTGAGCTCTGAGCTGCAAACCTGAAGACCCCACGATGAAAAAACCTGCTGGCAATGTTGGAACTGAAATGGTTTCTGAATCGTCCTTAAACTCAGTTGAACTGTCTCAACACACGTGTGAGCAGCCAGGCCGTCGTAAAGTCCAGATATGAACGTTTTTAAATCTTTGAGTCATCGTCTCTCCGGGACAGAAAGT
This sequence comes from Aulonocara sp. 'chitande type north' Nkhata Bay, assembly GCF_057382095.1. Taxonomy (NCBI): domain Eukaryota; kingdom Metazoa; phylum Chordata; class Actinopteri; order Cichliformes; family Cichlidae; genus Aulonocara; species Aulonocara sp. 'chitande type north' Nkhata Bay. The sequence continues at coordinate 68,956,067 of NC_141350.1, forward strand.
CGAGGACGGCAGTGAGTGACCAAATTTTTGGCAGTGCCAGCACCACAAAGTGTCCCGCCTGCAGGACCTGAGCTGCTGAGCCCTGCATGAGTAAACCTGAGCTGAGGATGGTTTTCCTGCAGGCAGAGATGATGCTATGATGCCTGTTTTCCTCATCAGTCTGCCTCATTTTACCTTTTTAATCCCAAAACTTAAGAGCAGAAACACTTTGCATATTTGTCTGTGTGCAGTCAGTGTGTGTGTGTGTGTGTGTGTGTGTGTGTGTGTGTGTGTGTGTGTGTGTGTGTGTGTGTGTGTGTGTGTGTGTGTGTGTGTGTGTGTGCAGATTTGCATCTATTCTCCAATGAGTTCGTGCCTGCAGCTTTACGTTCAGGAAAACCATCTGTTCTCTGTTACACACACACAGTTTCCACCTCACATTTTCACTCCCTGACGCTGGGATACGATTTTCCCTGGATGAGAAACAACAGAAATATTTCTCGAAGCTTCTCATCCTGCAGCTTCAGATATTTGTCAGGACCAGAACCAGGCTGGTGATGGATGTTCGAGGACGATACCGATACCAGCATTTAAGTTTCTGTTGGCAAAACCGCCGCTCTGCTCCTGTCTTCTTTCTGGGTTCAGCTTTAGTGAAGAAAACTTGAGGAAATTGAATAATTGATACTTTGCCAAGTCCCTTTTTATGCAGAAAAAGTAGATGAAGATGTTTTTCAGCAGTAATTTAATGGAAGTTATTATTTTTTCTGTCCAGAGTGGACAGATCTTTGAAATCTAATCCTAAAATGGAAAATCCACAGATCTTCTTTTCCATTTTACTTCACAAATTCTTGTATCGCTTTATCCAAGTTAAACTTCTATCACTTAAAAAGTAATACTTGTCCTTTGATTTTCTCAGTCAATAAAAACCATGTGCCGTCCAAATATCCCATCACTAAGTCGTGTGTTACTTCGTATTTCTTTTAAAACATGAACTCGTCCTCTAAAAGCTGTATTTACTCTGTTATCTGTCTACTGTTAGCATTTGTTTGATGATCTGAAACACATCAGTGTGACAAATATGTACCTGCACCTGTTTCTGCACTCAGTGCTCTGCGTGTTGAATGTAACAGAGTGGGTCAACAGGAAAACCATTTTCCTATCATAGACAGATTTGTGGAAGCTTTTGAAAGCGCTTCATTTATCACACATCACTACCACTGTGTAAGAATGCAGCTGTGAGTCACTCACTTTGACTAAATGTGAGGAGAAACCGGCCTGAGCCATCTGCAGACCGAACCCTCGACCCTGACTGCTGGTTCCTGCAAACCGGACAAACAACAAAGACGACTTAACTTTTCCCTCCAGACCCTCCAGTCCTCCTGTTACACTTTAATGAATATCATTAGATAATACTTTTCAGAGTTAATTGTGAAATGCTCGTTAGTACGATGGATTCCGCTTTTCTGTAAATACTACAGTTTAACAGGATAAATGTTAGCTGACCTTCCAGAGAGAAAATCCTCTCTCCCAGGGCGTCCACAATGTCCTTCAGCGCAGATTCATCTGTCACGTTGAAAAAGTGCATCTCATCAGGGTCACTGGCAATAAACTTGATTTCCTTTAGAAAGGCTTCGGGGTTGATTCCCCGGCGGTTGTAATAACCCAGAACCTGCAGGAGATGCAGAGGAAACAGGATGTTAGTCAGAGCTTCGTAAGTCCAGAAACAACCAATAGAAACAGAGTTCGATGGGTGGGGGTGGGGGGTCTGGGGCTAAGACTCACAGCGATGGCATACATGGTGATGTTGTCTCTCTCGCTGTCTGTGACGGCCTGCACCAGGTGAGGACTGTCATGTGATTCACCGTCTGTAATCACAATCATCACCTTCTGAGCTCCCGGCCGGCCGCCGCGCTGGAACGCCTCGGATCTGCACAGGAACATCGGATGAAGTTCAGAAGATTCAAAGCTCTGAACGCTTGTTCTGGCTAATCTTAGCTAGCTGCTTAATGTACCTGCTGGTGTAGCTTGGTTGCTAACATTATCTCTATCTAAGTCCTCTGTGAAGGCACTTTGTTAGTTTTCATCCAGAGCTTGCTTTGGACTTTTCTTGGTAGTCGTCTCAGAGAGACTCAAACATCTTTTGGAAATCCTTGGCCTTTAGCTACGAGGCCAAGAAAAAGAAACAGGAGCTACGGCCTCCAGGAGCTGATGGGGAAAGAAAAACTTGCTTTGGCTGAAAAATGCTGGAGATGCTTCATCTGTGGGTTCATGTTTGAGAACTTTTATACTTTACCATATGGAAGTAATTAATGTTCTGACTGGTTTAATTTTGGTAGGTTTAGTAAATTATACACTAGGAAACTTTGGTTCAATCCATTTTCCCAACATGAGTAAATGACTGGAACTCTCAGGGTTGCTCAGAGTAGGTGGGTAATGGTATCAGACCAATAACTATTTAAGGGTAAGTTTGTGTGGGCCCAGCACATTTTTGTTTGGGGTCATAATTTGGTGTCGTACCGGGCCACGTTGATTCCCAATGCCGTCCTCGTTTCCTCACCACCTCTTTGGTCGATGCGCCTGGCAGCGTCCACTACGTCCTCCACCGTCTGATACTCATCCAGTGTGAACTCGTGGACAACCGAAGAGCCGTACTGAATGACTCCCACCTGCAGCCAAAATACAGCTCTGTCCACATGAACAATAAACCACTCATGCAGCACCTGTCACCTTCAAACTATGAACAGATGAACTCTCAGATCTAAGATCAGTGGTAACCCAACATTTCGGAGAAGGTCAAAATTGACTTTTTGGGGGAAATGTGAATAGTTTTGGTGTTCCTTGTTCCCGGACTGGAAAAACTTGGCATGACAATATAATTAAAACAAGAATTGCATATTCTGACTGTGTGGGGTTTAGAGCCGGGCACTGATGATGACTCAGACCTCAGAGGGTTAAAAGCACTACAGTCTTTGTGTGCAGATAGGGCAGGATGCTCACTTTATCTGGTTCTGATCAAGAGATAAACTAACCTGTGTCTGACCTGGTCCGATGTAGAACTTGTGCAGGATGTTTATGAGGAAGTCTTGAACTTCATACCAGGGGTAGATGGAGTTGGAACCATCCAGAACAATCACAATGTCCATGAACGTCTCACACCCTACAAGATTGTAAAGGAACGTTAGAAACTGGATGGACAGATGGACGGATAGGTGGATGGAAGTGTGCTGATTACTCTGCAGGGCAGGTGCGATGGTGTTGGACAGCTTGAAGTTTCGGCCGACTCTGGAGCAGATCCCAGTGCTGTACAGGGAACTTCCACATTCGTGAGACCAGAGCGGACCGCAGGTCTGAGGCAGCACACACACCGAGTGGACAAACACAAGAGGAAGGAAGAAAATCAAAGCTTAATGACTTGGTGTGACGTGCAGAAACACATGAAATAAAACAAAACCAGTGACAACAGCAGAAGCTCTGCACGGTGTTTGTGCTGTTGGTGCTTTTTAGTGGCTCAGGAGGTAGAGCGGGTTGTCTACTAATCAGAAGGTTATGGGTTCGATCCTCAGCTCCTCTAGCCTGCATGTTAAAGTTTCCTTGACTGTAAATGTTAGGTGAAAAGCACTTTAGGGAAAGGTTGACTAAGCTTTGGAGTAAGAGAGTACTAAGTACTCAAAGTTCTATGTAAATATGAGTCGTTTACCATTTTTTGACCATTTTTACTACAAGTATGTTGTAAAATCTATAAGTGCTGAGCAGTTAAAACAATGGTGACTGTTTGTTTTCACTTCCCTCTGCTCTGTTCTTAGAGGCCTCTACCTTAGCTTTGATTCTGGCGGTGACTTTATCGTGATGAACTCTTTCGGTGGGACTCACCACAAAGCTGCTGTCTTTGGGGTTGGAGGTCAGCGTCATTCCCAGCCTCATCTTGTCCTTCCTCTCAGACACGTTGTTCAGAGTGAGTCTCCCTGATCACAGCCAGAGCAGATGCTTTGTGATTTTAAGTTGAATGTTTTAGTGTGTTTTCCTGTGAAAGTCCTGAATCTTCCTTCCTGTAGCAGTTCCTGCTGTCTGAAACATCTAACGGAAGCATTCCTACATGCAGCAGCATTTCCACTTTAAAGGGCCGACAAAGCAGTGAGCCTGAGGTGGCAACAAACCGACATGAAACCTGAGGCCAAGGCGATGACACCATGGTGAAAATGTCTTCACCATGAGGTCCACGACCTTCCCCCTGCAGGTTTTACTCTGACCTCTGTGACAGTTTACACACCTGAAAGCACCTGATCATCAATATTCATGCACTGCTGCTCACCCAGGTTGAGTCGGCTGCAGTTTGCAGAGTTCTTGCTGTCCAGCGGGCATCGGTACACATCGCCAGTCTGCTTCTTCCCCGTGGACTCAAAGGGAGCTCCAACCAGCAACCTGCAACCACGCACACAGTTTGAATCACAAACTTTATTTATAATGCAAAAGTCACGAATTCTAGAAAAAGAGGGACTCGTCTTTGAGGCTCGAACGCCGTATCGGACTGGTTTTATATGGTTAGATGTCCAAAGCCGAGCTGTTGGACTGCTGCACGTACACTTTATAATACAGCTCACAAAGCTCATGACTTTTAAGTATTTGTGGGTAAATATAATGACCTTATAATTCTAAATAAAATATATTATTACACCCTTAGTTGCGAGCTGTATTATGTCACCAACTGAACTTAAGTGTGTGTAACCTGAAGCATTATGTCATTGTCTTTGTCCAGGCTCAAAGCAAAGAGGAGGGTTTGCTAGGATTAGCCCGAGCGTTCAGGAGCTGTGAAAGACAGAACAGGAGGTTTCTGCACCATCACTCACAGCCTCCACTCCACTCAGAGCTACAACAGCCTACAGTGTGTGTCTGATATGAAAACGTTATGTTTTGTGGTCTGTTAATCCTTTCATTGGAGTGCTCTTGGTTGGGTTCTGGCCCAGTATGAGCTGCGTTTAAATCACAGACCTTCTTGGTATTTTTCTGCACGTACAGAAACTTTTTCACTTCCCCTCCTCAGAGGTCAGTCCTCGTGGCAGCGGTCATGTTAGACACAGATCCTGCTGCCACAGTTACACTCAGCAGGCGGGTCATTAGTGTTAACCGGCGTAAACGCCACCACATGTGGCCTCAGTGGCGGTTCTGGGAAGAGGGCTGACTCACATACCAGAGGAGCTGCTGCGGCAGAGCGCTAACCCTCAATCTGCTAAAGTGTCTCCTGTCCACATCAAACGGCGGAAAAGCAGGGCTGACAAACCACATCCCAGAACGCAGGCGGCCCGGGTTCACATCCTGCAGACAGAAGCACGCCTCCGAGCCTCTGACATCATCCCGCCATGCTGATCACTTCCTGAGCAGGTGATGTTGTTTAGCTTTCGGTGAAACTTCAAACTGCACGGGCTCTTCTGCTGCTGCTTTACGGGACTCTTTGTCATTTAATTGATGATCTCCGGGATGTTTTCCCCGAAACCAACAGCTCGAAGGTGAAGCCTGATAAATCTACCGGCGTAGACGCTGCTGGAGTTAAAAGTGGTGATCTTCTATCAGACAATTACAGTGTTGCAGACTTTCTGGAGTAATCCGATTACAAGTCAACCAAAGCTTTCCTCTCACAGGTTTGATTGCTTTTATGACCTCAGCCTTGTTCCTGCACAAACATCCCAGCTGACCACCGCCGAAGAGCCCAAACCAGCCTGTGTGGAAGACAGCGTCAGCCATGCCTCCAGCATCTCTTCTTCTTTCGATGCCACTCGTTCCCCGATGACGATGACCTCACGTCACAGCTTTTATGATCAGTTTATATGAAAACAAGTGTTCATTTATTCCAATATCTTTACTTGGTGATGCCACTTTTAGGCCATCGCTTGTGTTTCTTAGCGTTGTCTTTCTCCTCGAGTTCTCCATTCGTCACTTCCTGTTTTATTTTGGTAACAGCCTGTGTACATCCTGTCCTGCCCAACATAGATAATTTAATTACATGTAAATTTTGTTAAAAGTAACAAACTTTCACTGTTTAAAACATTGAATTTAATCGAGTGTGGTCAAATAAAGTGTACGTGGCATGGTAGAGATTCATACTAAGCTCATTTTCCTTAATAATTAATTATTTAAATACAAAAAAAATTAAATAATAATCAGTTCCTGCGATTTTATTTTGGATTTGTGATGAACTTGTTTTTATTTTTGCCTGCATCTGCTCGTCTCCTGCAGCACCTTTTGTTGCTCTTTCACATTTAGCTTCATTAGAGTAGATGTCTTACAGCTGGCTGTTACTGAAGGAACGCAAGTCAGAGCCTCTGGTAGCAGCTCGGCCTGATGGTGCACACACACACACACACACACACACACACACACACACACACACACGGACAGCAGCTTGAATCCTGGCTGAGGAAACGCACAGCGGGAGGTTTGACCTCAGATGTAACTGAGGTCACCACAGGTCCTTCGGCGGCGACTCTGAGCCGTCGCTCTCACAGATGTAACCGAGGCAGATGTTTGCTCTCTGTTACTTTCAGCAACCTGATGAGCAACACATCTGCTGTCTAAGTGGAGCGACACTCGATTGTGTTGCAGTTTTGCAGACGCAGCACCTGAACCAATCGTGAGTGAGTAATCAGTCCTCACTCGTACTTCGAGGGAATCACAGACTGCAGATCAGATTAATGCAGAACAAAGAAGGGGAAACAGGGATGACCAATCTCTGATTACACTGCGATTTATGCGCTTTGGGACTATGATGAGGAAAAAGTGAAACTCGTGTTGCACACGGTTAAACAAAACCAGATAAATATCCAAACCAGGACACGCAGGACAAATAGAGTCGATAAGAGATGCATGAGGACATTTCCTCTAATGTTACAGACTCAGCTGACCTTTATCAGCAAACAGTTTCTGCTTCAACATATTTGAAAGGTTTCACACAATCCACCGAAATCGATATCGGGGATCATTCGTCTTAGAGACGTTTAAAGGAAGAGTCAAACTAATGAAGCCACTTTAAAACGATGAAAACAGCTTCATGATCAAAGCGGGCTCGTCCTCACTCTCATGGCAGCTCTCTGCGCAGTGAGCGAGGCACTGAGGAACATGGAGCTGCTAGTGAGGAGACCACAGCTTCTCTTCATGGTCATTGGCCAGAGGGGCCGATGGCGCGATATGGCGGCCTCGCCTCTGTCAGTCTGCCCAGGGCAGCTGTGGCTCAACCGTAGCTGCCTCCACCAGTGTGTGAATGTGAGAGTGAATGAATAGTGGCATTGTAAAGCGCTTTGGGTGCCTTGAAAAGCGCTATATAAATCCAATCCATTATTGTCTCAACCCTGCATGTGGACAGTTCACTCCTGTGGGTACCCGCTGCATTAAAATGCGACCTAACACAATTGCGACCGACCCACGCTGAGCTTCGAGAGCGCTCCAGCTGAGCCGTCCACAGAGGAGAGGAACGCTCCGGGGTTCCTACAGCCTTTTCTCCCAAAATAATCTGACGTGTTTATGCTGCTACACGAATACGTTCAAAGGACAACCTCTGACCAAAGCCTCGCTCTTGTGTGACCGACCTCCAGCAGAGAAGGTGAAATGGTCAGCATTCAGGTCAGAGCAGCATCCCTGAGATCTATCCATACAACATCTGTTTGACAGAAAGTCTTTCCCATTTCCTTTATATTGGGCTGCCTGTAGATCAGGAAGCAGACCAGATGATCATCTGTTAGCCTGAAGGTTGACGGTCCGATCCCTGGCTGCTCCAGTCTGCACGCTAATGTGTTTGTGAAGCTCAGGTACTCCCGATGAGTCCATTGGAGTGTGAGTGTTAGATAGAAAGTACGCAGGTGTAGAGGAAGTGCTTGTGTGAATGAGACATGTAGTATAAAGCGTCCATTCACTATTTCAGTGGACCGCGTCCAGCTGCAGACAGCCACCCACTGAAAACATCTGGAGCTTCATGAAACCAAAATAATAATTGTCATTTCTATGAAAAGGAGTACCGCAATCTTTTTATTAGCCTGAACAAACAGGACTTTAAACCTCATCAATGTACAGAGCAGGAATGAGAAAGACGACTGATCGCGGCTGAAACAGGAAGCAGGCGGCAGTCGCAGAGCCTGACAGTTTATTGGTACAAAGAATTCTCCCATGAACTCAGGAATATTGAGGATAACTGGGAAGACAGAAGGCGAGGATTATGCCTCTGTGCCGAGTGTCTGCTTAGAAGTCAAACACCTGAAATGCAGATATCACCGTGCAGAAAAACAATCCTGCTGAATTACCGTGTCAGATCCCCTTTACAACACGCACACACACACGCACACACGGTGGCGAGCGGCGTGATGGGCTTCACAGAGGGAGGCTGGGGAATAACAAACCACAACACATAGTTTCCAGATCCAGCGCTCCGCCTCCAGATGCAGGAGAGACTGCTCGCAAGACAAATGCAAATACTTTCCACTTGTTTACCTGAGACTTCAAAAGGAAGAGCGATTCTGTAATCCTGGAGGATCGCGAGGTATGCGTCACGGCTGAAAGAGTTTCCAGATAACAAAAAAACTGTTGGACAATCTCACCTGCAACCGCAGACAGAGGCTGAGAGGAAAACAACAGCGTAACCTCCTGATAATTAACTAAGTGCTCACAGGTTTCTGCTGTTTCATTTTCTGCCCTTCTGATTCCCAGGTGACGAACAAACACTCGCTGACGCTGCCAAACGTTTCATTCTTTCCACTGATTCTGAACTTTATTTAAAAGATTTCAAACAGCAGCGCATCATGCCAAGATCTAAAGAACCAAAGTCAGCGACGTCATCAGTCTGAAAGGTTACAGGCTTTGGGAGTGCAGCGAACCACAGCGAGAGCCGTTATCCACACGTGGAGGAAAACTGGAGCAGAGCTGAACCTTCACAGGAGCGGCTTCAACGGCTCATCCAGAGGCCGCAGAACAACATCGACTCTGCTCGGTTAAGGTCAGAGGTCATGATTCAACAATGAGAAAAACACGGGGCAAAAATGACCTCCGTGAGAGTTCAAGGCTCATCTCACATCTGCCAGAAAACATCTGGATGATCCCAGAGAGGGTTTGAGCCCCGTCACATCTGATGAGACGCCATCACGGCAGCAGCAGACATGGTGGTGGTCTGGGCTGCTCTGCTGCTCCAGGAGGATGTCCTCCCATCAGTTCATGCCATGAAGCTCAAGAGCACTCAGGCAGCAGGACAATGATCCAAATGAAGGTCTCGGAGTGGACCTTAAACAGCTGTTCATCCTGGAAAAACCTCCAACATGTCTGAATTCAAACAATCCTCCAAAGATGAGTCGACCAAAGTTTCTCCACAGTGACGTGAAAGACTCACTGAAGGCATCACAAACACAGCACTGCTGTTTCTGCTGGTGGAACAACCAGTTACCAGGTGTAGGGGCAGTTACTTTTGCACACAGGGCAGGTAGGTTTGATCACTTTGTTCCCTTAATGAATGAAATCATTGGTTTTGTGGTTTCCTTTGTCTGATATCAGATACTTTCCCACAGCTCTGTGCAGAGTTTTTGTCACCAAGACTTGATCAGTTTCTCAGTGTTCCTAATATCTCGTTTTTATTCTGAAGCTTCTTCGTATTTTCATATTTCTTTCTAAAGTCGTCTTCTTTCATCCCACTTTAACACACCTCATCTCCTCTGAAGGCCCGCTGAGAGTCCACGAAGGCTGAAAATATAAAGATGAAGGATGAGAGAGCAGACTGAGCGGGGAGCCAAGGACAAACTGTACAGGAACAAGTGTTTGCACGAGAGCGCGAGAGTGACGACCTGCGTTATGAAATCTGGATTTTCAGCAGTAAGAACTATAAATAATGTCCACATGCTCTGCAGAGAAATGTTCCACGTTTCAGTCTCGTTGGTGGAAAATGTGTCATCCTAACATGATCTTGACATCTCGACATAATTCACGGCCACGCTGCAGAGGGAGGACGGAAACAGACGAGCGGCGTTCCAAGTCGAAGGTATTTCAGCTCCATGGCCCAGAACATACAAACCTGCTGGCTTCAGACGGGCCGCGGCCTCCAGTAAATCCCAGCACCCCGCCATTATCTTTCATCCTCAACCAGACACGCAGACACCATCTATTCTGTCCTCACCTGGAGGAGATGTTCAGCTTGAGCTGAGCCTCCCCGAGGAGACGAGAACATTTTCCTAGAACTCTCTCCAGTTTTGAACGTGTTGGAAGCCTCGAGATGGAGCGCTTCGACATCGCCGGCCGGACACGACGAGCAAGAAACCGAGAGATGTGGCCCCGCCCTGAGTCCTCGCCTGCGTCAAAACGGACATCACGTTTAATTCAGGCCTGAAACTCACGAGGGAAGACTTCACTGAGCCCTGCAGGCTCATCTTCACATAAACCTCCTTCAGTCAGACTTTACAGGTGTCGCCCCCTGCTGGCTGTTACAGTAATGCAGGTTTAAGGCTTGGTTTTGTAAGCTGCTGCCATCTTTTCACTTCAGCCTACACCTGACTGCACCTGTCAGCCGTGTGCCATCCTGCTAACGCCAGCGGGTTAAACTTTGCTGTAACCATTGGACTCTCAGTGGAGTCTCGGAGCTACTTGGACCCTGAAACAGTTCATGAACAGGTGGGTTAAAGTAAACCAAGGAATCTATAAGAACGGGTTCGGGACGCGACGCCGGGATTCTCACCACTGCTGTCCTCCCGCCTCGTGCTGCTGCACCGTGTACCCGAACTGAGCTTCTTTAGACCCAGCGAAGATCTTGAAGTTCTTCGTGTCAAAGTTGAAACAGAGCTGAAGATCTGAAAGACAGAAAAAGGTTTGTTTTTATTCACCACCCATTAAAACCAGTCCACAGTGAGTCCTGCAGCCACGTGAGCTGGGAACGGCCCAACAAAGTGAAAGCAGCTGTAACGCAGGCTGCTATCGCTCTCAGAAGCTGTGCTATCAACCTAACATCATCAAGCTGCTGACGTAGACGGTATCTCTGCAGTCCAGACTTTATTCACGTATCACCAAATCACAGCAACAATCACTTCAAGGTGCTTCATGTTGCAAGGAAAAACCCAACAATCATATGACCCCTATGAGCAGCACTCTGGAGACAGTGGGAAGGAAAAACTCCCTCTTAATAGGAAGAAACCTCCAGCAGAAAATGGGAAATACTATTTTCACACTGCTAAAAATGACTTGTGCTGTACTTAAATTTACTTAATTTATCATTTGTGTTTCCTTTCCTGTAAAAACCTGACGCGTGTTCCTGCCTTTAAGTGTTTGCAGGTAAACATATAATACTTACACATATATATATATTATCATAATTATAATACACTGACATTCCTTTTAATCACAGGGGAATTCTGCCTTTAGTCGTGGGCCGTATCTTAAAGTGTTACGGAGCGTTTTATTGTTATTTTAGTTTTCGTTATTTTAGTTTCGTCTCCCTCTGTCTCCCTCTGTCGCCACGACCGCCGGGGTGATCGTGGCTCAAGAGTTGGGAGTTCGCCTTGTAATCTGAAGGTTGCCGGTTCGAGCCCCGGCTTGGACAGTCTCGGTCGTTGTGTCCTTGGGCGAGACACTTCACCCGTTGCCTACTGGTGGTGGTCAGAGGGCCCGGTGGCGCCAGTGTCCGGCAGCCTCGCCTCTGTCGGTGCCCCAGAGTAGCTGTGGCTACTGTAGCTGCCATCACCAGTGTGTGAATGTGTGGATGACTGGATATGCAAAGCGCTTTGGGGTCCTTAGGGACTAATAAAGCTATACAAATACAGACCATTTGGTAGTCTCATCTCTTTGTGTGCCTTTTACTTGCTGATTGTGCCTGTTGCCTGCTCAGACCCCAGCGTGTACATACAGTTGGTCCTGTCCTGTTATTTTGATCTAATCCCATAACTCATCCATGCCGTGGTGGATCTGATGTCATCACTGGTTGGTTTTGTGTCTTTCCTCCTGCTCCGATGACGTAATCAGCTCTCAGCTTTCTCACTGAGAGCGTTTCTGGTTACGGGATCATCTGATTGGCTGATATGTCATTCACCAGGTTTAAAATGCATATGGCATTCATTCACAACCTTTTGATCTCAGTGTGACCTTTTGACCATTTGCTTTTTGTCCGTATGCTGCTGAAGTATTTCCTGAGCACTCCGGTTTGCTTCTCCCAGCTGTGGCGCGATTGGAAAACTGGGCACGCTGCCGGGATCGTTGGCCAGCAGTGGTGATGAGTTTGGCTGCTGAGGACAAAAGTGAAAGACGCTGGAAGCCAGAAGAGTCGTGTTTGTTTGCTCGTGGCTCAGAGGAATCTGCCCCTGTTTGAGCTGGGCCAGGAATCCGGGCAGGGATCGATCCGGGTCTGACGGTCGCTGATGTGGACGATCCTCCCGACCTGTGGTCAGTGACAGGTTTTTCTATGTGCGTCTCATAATTGAAGGCAGATTAGAATCCAGATTGAGTATCAGCTGTGAGATTAGTTTTGTTCCTGTTTCCACAGAAATCTCCACTTTTTTTAGAACAGTTCAAAGACGGGAGCGTTTCATGATCACTGCTCGACGAGCTGCCAAAGCCCGTCTGTGCCGCTTCCTGCATCAAACTAACAGCATTTCATAAAGAGAACGTCACACGGTGGAGGTGTGATGGTCTGGGCTGCTCTCCAGCTTCAGGACGACTCGCTGTAAGTGAGGAAACCGTGAGTTCTGCTCTCTACCAGAAAGCCCTGAAGGCAGCAGGACAATGAGCAGAAATGCATGCCCACCTCTGATTGGCTCAAACAACAAAATGACGTTTTGGAGCAGCCAGTATTAAATGAGCGTTCATGCTGGAAAACCCTCCATTGGTCCGAATTCAAACAATCCTCCACAGTGACGTGAAAGACCCACTGAAGGCATCGCAACACTGGACTGCAGTTCTCACTGCTGAGGCTGGAACAATGAGTTACCAGGTGTAGGGGGCAGTTACTTTTGCACACAGGGCAGGTAGATTTGATCACTTAATGAATGAAATCGTCATTTAAAAAGTGCACTGAGTTTACTCTACAGATATCTCCAAAATACACAAACAGCACCACGAGCTCCACAAACACTTCACTATCTTCGTCCGAGACGTTCTATCAGACCTTTGTCTGTTTTTAAATATCTTCAAAAACATCACTTTTTCCAGTTTGCTTCAAAGTTTCTGCTTACATAAGACGACACGTATCAAAGATCATGCTGATCATCATCCAGAGCAGGCCGAGCTGCTCCCAGAGCTGGCTGCGCCGTTAATACCTCTGCTTTCTTTAGTTATATAAAAGTTTTCTATGTATCAGAAGAGTTTCAGGCTGTTCTGTGCCTGAAGCAGACAAAATCACAGCAGCACGCTGCATGTCTGTGGTTTCTGTAAAACGCCAAAACCAGCAGAAACACGAGAAGCTTTTCAACTTTCAGTTTGTTTGGTTACTGTGGCTGGAGGTGGGTGTAGAGCAGTGCTCCCTCTAAGCTGCCCACTGCTAGCACAGAAAATCTGCGATGCGCACAAAAAAAATCTGACCTGCACTGAAATTAAAATTAAACTTTAACAATTCTGTTCTGCAGTGTGAGTCAGTGACTGGCTGCTCCCGTGTGGGATCAGAACGATGCCGCCTTATCCCACAGTCCAGCCAATGATGCGATTCGCATTCGTATCCAATCAGCGTGGTTTACAGGCTCTGACAGCGTCCTTATGTGCGACACCGGTGTTTTAGCAAAGCAGCTGATGTGGAGTGAAGCCACGTTAATGCCAACGTGTCCAACCATTGGAGATGTGAGCAGGACAGACGAACAACTGACGGACAAAGTGAGGACTTTATACCAGTTTTTAAATTGTGTTGATCGGCCACGTAAAACCAGAGTTATGATAAAATTAGAGATGGACCGATCCGATATTACGTATCGGTATCGGTCCGATACTGACCTAAATTACTGGATCGGATATCGGAGAAAAATAAAAAATGTAATCCGATCCATTAAATATCACGAAAGCACCTCACAAAACTTGCAACACGCCGTAACTCACCTCAGAACGTATGCATCACGTGATAGAGCAGCTGTGGCATGCCGGACCTGTCGGTGGTCTGGATAGCATGTGGAGCTTCGCTAGCAACCTGGCATTTCATCTCCGACAAAGTTATCCCCGAGAGAAGTAAAGCAAGTGTGTAAGTCCATCTCTGAATGTTTGTAAAGCATTCCCACGTTAAGCTTAACAAGCGACTGCCTCTCGCTCTCCGGCTGCTACTTCAATCGTGAAACTGCTTAAATGATCAGCTGATCGGCTTTTCTGTCGCGAGTCCGTCTCTCTGGTTTGTTTTTGGCCCACTTTGCACCAGAAAGAGGAAACCATCGGCTGAACAACAGCAGCACGTTTAAGCTTGATCAGCTGTTGTTAGAATTTATTTAATATTACTTTCTACTCGAGGATCTTTTTCTACGTAGCTGACGGCTGGTAACTGTGCAGGGGCGGATCTAGCAAAGTTTAGCCAGGGGGGCCGATAGGGCATTAACTGGGAAAAGGGGGCACAAAGACATACTTTTCTTTCTTATTCTCATTTAAAATGTCTAGCTTTTAATAAATAATTATCTGACACCCAAAGTTTTAATTTGATGTAAAATGAATAGAAGTCCATTACTGTATATAGTGACTATTAAGTCTAATATATATACCCTAGTAAGCTATAGTACTTTTTCCTTTGGGAAGGTACCATCTGTGCAGTCTGCAATTTTGTTGAAGAAAGATGTTGAATCTATTTAATATTTCTTGAAAAATAATTGATTTCTGTGCATTTTTTTTCACACTGCATCAAATTAAGGTTGATTACGTCGATTAAGCATCATGAGGTGGAGCGTGAGGGGTGGTTCCCTATTTTTTATTTATTTATTTTTATTGTTGCTGGGAGTTGGAACCCTATTAGTTAGGTTGCTTAATATTTACGCTAAGTACTCTTTAAAATACCAGAATAGGGAGGATGGTGTAGGTCTAAGTTTATTAGATTGATCAGTATTGCTGAACTATGAAATATTTTTTTTGTATACAGGTATAACAGAATAGCTTTAGTGTAGTTGTTGTTTTAAACTTGAGTATGAACTTGCAGACTTGCAAAATGCAGCAAGATATTTAAAAAAACAGTTTTGTTGATTAAAAAACACTATATCGGATTCATATCGGTATCGGCAGATATCCAAATTTATGATATCGGTATCGGTATCGGACATAAAAAAGTGGTATCGTGCCATCTCTAGATAAAATATCTGCAATGTTTGGTTTTCTTCCTGAATACTGTCGTTGTTTATATTTACTGCAGGAAGAAATGGTAAAAACGGCGTTTTATAAGGAAAACGCTCGAAAGCCTGTGAGCAAAAACAACACCAAACCCCTCCCCCTGCCCTTTCCTATTGGTGGAAAAATGTACCATGTTGACCAATCAAAAAATGATATGGCAACATGGCCTTTAGTTGTTTAGGGAGGGGGAAGTTTTAGGAGTGACGGCGTGTTTGAGATGTGAGAGATTTGAGACGTTTAGCACAAATCTTGTGTAGTTAGAGTGTAGTTAGTGTGTAGTTAGAGTGTAGTTAGTGTGTAGTTAGAGTGTAGTTAGTGTGTAGTTAGAGTGTAGTTAGTGTGTAGTTATAGTGTAGTTAGAGTGTAGTTATAGTGTAGTTATAGTGTAGTTATAGTGTAGTTAGTGTGTAGTTAGAGTGTAGTTAGTGTGTAGTTATAGTGTAGTTATAGTGTAGTTAGTGTGTAGTTAGAGTGTAGTTAGTGTGTAGTTAGTGTGTAGTTAGTGTTTAGTGAGTGTGTAGTTAGTGTGTAGTTAGAGTGTAGTTAGTGTGTAGTTATAGTGTAGTTATAGTGTAGTTAGTGTGTAGTTAGAGTGTAGTTAGTGTGTAGTTAGTGTGTAGTTAGTGTTTAGTGAGTGTGTAGTTAGAGTGTAGTTAGTGTGTAGTTAGTGTGTAGTTAGTGTTTAGTTAGTGTTTAGTGAGTGTGTAGTTAGAGTGTAGTTAGTGTGTAGTTAGAGTGTAGTTAGTGTGTAGTTAGAGTGTAGTTAGTGTGTAGTTAGAGTGTAGTTAGTGTGTAGTTAGAGTGTAGTTAGTGTGTAGTTAGTGTGTAGTTAGAGTGTAGTTAGTGTGTAGTTAGAGTGTAGTTAGTGTGTAGTTAGAGTGTAGTTATAGTGTAGTTATAGTGTAGTTAGTGTGTAGTTAGAGTGTAGTTAGTGTGTAGTTAGTGTGTAGTTAGAGTGTAGTTAGTGTGTAGTTAGTGTTTAGTGAGTGTGTAGTTAGTGTGTAGTTAGAGTGTAGTTAGTGTGTAGTTAGTGTGTAGTTAGAGTGTAGTTAGTGTGTAGTTAGTGTGTAGTTAGAGTGTAGTTAGTGTGTAGTTAGTGTGTAGTTAGAGTGTAGTTAGTGTGTAGTTAGAGTGTAGTTAGTGTGTAGTTAGAGTGTAGTTAGTGTGTAGTTAGTGTGTAGTTAGAGTGTAGTTAGTGTGTAGTTAGAGTGTAGTTAGTGTGTAGTTAGTGTGTAGTTAGAGTGTAGTTAGTGTGTAGTTAGTGTGTAGTTAGTGTGTAGTTAGAGTGTAGTTAGTGTGTAGTTAGAGTGTAGTTAGTGTGTAGTTAGAGTGTAGTTAGTGTGTAGTTAGTGTGTAGTTAGAGTGTAGTTAGTGTGTAGTTAGAGTGTAGTTAGTGTGTAGTTAGTGTGTAGTTAGAGTGTAGTTAGAGTGTAGTTAGAGTGTAGTTAGTGTGTAGTTAGTGTGTAGTTAGAGTGTAGTTAGTGTGTAGTTAGAGTGTAGTTAGTGTGTAGTTAGAGTGTAGTTAGTGTGTAGTTAGTGTGTAGTTAGAGTGTAGTTAGAGTGTAGTTAGAGTGTAGTTAGTGTGTAGTTAGTGTGTAGTGTAGTCAGTAGTTTTGTCGTGTGTGTCAGAACAATGAGGCGCCTGCTGAGTGTTACAGGTGTTACAGCAGTGACACATCTGCTGCTGTCAGGCCTGCAGGTATCAGGCTGTTGTTCTCCTTCATCTCATAATAGAAATTATTTTTTGTGACACAAATAATTTGTGTGGCATCAGATTTGATGCAGAACAGCTGATTGTTCTGTAAATAGTTTGAAATGTTTGTTTAAGAAACACCTTGGCTGCATTTTTAGGTAAACAGCTGCAAAAACACTTGTTTGCAAAACTCAGTTACTTTTTGAAGAAGTAACTAAATAATTAATTACCCAACATTGGTCATTATTTACTGTATGTTGCAGACAGAGTTACAGACTCTCTCCCAGACCACAGACTCACAATACAGTCAGAGCTTTATTGGAGTTCAAGTTATTTTTGCTTCCAATAGTGTTAACATGCTGCACATGAACAAGATTGTTTACATTCTCATTGTAAGTGGGCTGAAGCAGTTAATTAAAAGTCGTCTAACATAAATGCTGTAATTTGATTACTTTAGTAAGCATGTAACTTGGATGCTGGCGTGACCACAGTGCACACGTCTGCTGGCGCTCACAGTGGTCCACGGGACGCTCAGGGAGTTTGTGTGTTCGCTCAGACACGTGGAACATTAGAACGCTGGTGTAGAGACAGCTCTGAGCGGCAGGTTAATCGGTTTGCAGATGAGGTGAAATCAGATTCAAACAGCACAGGAACGAGTTCTCAGAGCACCTGTCGAGGAGGGTGTGGTAACTAATGACTTCCTGTTTGGTGCAACCAACCACAAACTGAGGAGCAGCAACAACAGCGAGAGCGTAACGATCTGCCTAAAAGCCACGGCGTGCTGTTAAATCATTTTATCCTCTGACATCCTGCAGAAAACCTCATCGCCCTGCAGACCGCCGAACCTCCGGGGACAACAGCCTGATCCTCCAGCCATCACACCAAACTGCACTGATGCAATAAAGAGGAGAGGGACGGCTTCAGTGTGAGGAAACAGTTTAAACAGAAGAAATCAGGAAAAATGGTTCCTGCGACCGTCCGCTGGGACTGAGGAGGGCCAGTCTGTAATCCTACACCGCAGTGCTGCAGAGGATGGAGACATCAGCAGCGCCAACACGGCCTCGCATGCTTTCCAACAGATGTCACAAAATCAAATGATGTTCCTGTTATTTCCTGTTTTATTTTGAAGTTACTCCGTTTACATCTTACTGCGCTCAGCTTCCTGCCTTTGTTGTTTTCCCACACAGGTGGTCAGCTGATCGCTCTGCACAGCAGGGATGCTGCTTCCTGCTCGCTCAGTTTTCTTTTCCTACTTTGTACGTTTGTTTCCTCGCACTCCCGCTTTCCCTGATGGACTGCCCAGCCTGGACTGAAACACCAGGGTTTCATTTGGGTCTTTCTACCTGGGAATTCTTGCCTTGTAGTACCATCAGGTCATTTTTTACCATGATAAATAAGCATGGCACCTTTTTAATGGATTTTGGAATATTCCAGTTTAGTCTGAAAGTTGTTGGTGAAGCTTCAGTGCTCCCTGTCTTCACCAAGTTAAATGCAAAACCAACATAAACCTCTTGAACATCCTCTCTGAGACCTCGATCTTTAAAGACTCTGCAGTTCCTCTGACGTCCAGCAGAGGCAGCAGTGAGTCAGTCCCCATAGACTTCTGTGTTAACCCTCTCAGGCTCAAATTAAGTTTTTTGTTGCTAATGCACAACCAAGTCCTGCAGTGGTACTTCTGAGTAAAAAAACTCATAAAATATGTATGTGGGGTGATCAGGTTGTTAGTTTTTAACTGTTGCAAATCTGCAACGTCTGCCTGGAGAGGGTTAAAACGTTACAGCAGAAATAAACATGTTTGCAGCCTGACACACAAACTTCACACCAACTCTATTGAAGTTTGAATTTCGCATTAAGGAGCTTGAGCCAGAAACCGCAGTCGGCCGGCTACATCCACTTTTGCACACTGCTCTCCACACACCTGAGTGTCTGAAGCAGCCATTACTCCAATTTAAAATCTTCCTTCTCATCTGGGAACTCTCTGCTGCGCCTCAGCAGCAAAACACAAGCCTGCCGTCAGAGAGCTGCATGTGACGTCCTTGTTTTGCCTCATCTGCGCATGCGGGTCTCTTCGGGACCGCAGAAGGCTTCATGTTAAACTAATCTGAACACCTGCACTAAACAAAAAGGATCTGTGTGCACTCATGCTCACGAAGGCTCACTGTCTCTCGAAAATGTTAGAAAGTCTGACAGAGGCTGATAAATGTCAGGATCTAAGAACTTTTAACAAACCAGAGCGAAATGAATTTTGGGAAGAGAAAGAAAAGTCCAAATGTTGAAGGAGCTGCAGCCTGTCTGCAGTTTCAAAGAGGAAACAGTCCACATCCAAAAGCTTTCTATCCAGATTTTGGACCTGGACTCAAAGTCCTCATCTTGCTGGTGGACCATCAGCAGCACCTGTCTGATGTGACCTCTCTGACCTGCTCTGTGTTACCTGTTGCATCGCTCACCTGGCAGGAAGCTGTAGGTCCACAGCAGCAGAAGGTGGTGATAATCCATGAGTGCGTCTGAGAGAGAAATAAACAGAGTGTGAGTGAGTGAGTCCCGGCTCTGCTGCTCTGATGTGTGAAGAAGAGAGGAGGAGGAGGAGTAAATGCACCTCCTCCTGCCTCATGTGTCTGATTTTTTAAAGAGCCTCTTAAAGGTCACCTTTTCTTTTCACAGCAGGAGCTTTAATGTCTCAGTCGCTGCACAAACAGGAAATGCCTCCATGTGAGTCTGTGATTCCACACGGTGCTGAAGCCCAGATGTGAACATCTGCCCAAAACTCCCCGGGAGCACCGGGATAATGGATAAACAGTCAGGAAGTGCATCCAACCACAGAGCGGTGCAGTTTTAAATACATCTGTAAGTACACGTGTCCATAAGCGCACTTGATCATTTTGAATTGTTTTGTTTCAAACCTGCTAACAAAAAAAGCTACACAAAGCCTGCAGTTCCTCTCACGCCCACTCCAGGCTCCAAAAACTGTATATAAAAGATGGACATAGTCACCATGACGCCGCCTGTTGGTTTTGGACGTAACGTAATTTTAGGATTGTGAGCGTGACCGCGTTACGTATTTGTTTGGAGCGAGAAGTGACCACGAGTGGGATAGAAGTGATACGGTATCAGCTAATACTGCAAACTTTACACGTTAATACGATTAAACACGTGAGTAATACAAACATCCTCCCTCATTCAGGGAGAAATTAAGAGGTTTGTGTATCAGGATGTAAACGTGTTTGTTCCTGCTTGCTCACAGGGGCCATGTGATTGTTGAGTTTCCTCTGTATGTGTTATTGTAGGGTCTACCGTACAACACAAAGCGCCTCGAGGTGATGTTGTTGTGATTTGACGCTGTATAAATAAAGTTTAAGTTTGAGGAATTATTCATCTGGCCCGTGACAGGAAGTTTACTTCCACATGTTGAACCTGAAGCTGAGCTTATTGTCCTTGGATGGGACGAAACTCCACAGTGTGACTGTGTCAGCACACTTTCCACTCTGTTAATCATACTCACACTCACAGACGCTCCCTCCCCATCAATAAAAAGATGCTGGCGTGCAGCGAGCTGGACGGCGGCATGCTGCTGTCACTCTGTCTGGAAAAACAAGTGGAAACTGGGAGTGAAAGCAGCAGAATTAAAGCGAAACAGATGGACGAGCAGCCGAGGGTCGGTCAGCGAGCGCGGCTCCCTGCGTGACACCGATTATGTCCTGGTTCACTTTCACTCAGCCTCTGTTAGCTTCAGCTCTCGCTGCAGGAAAAGCAAACAAAGCTTATATTTATATTTCCCTGAGGATCGTACAATTATTTCTATCACACAGCAGGAATCAAATCTGAAGTGAAAGATGGAGAATTTTCAGTTCTTTTTGCGTCAGTGTTATTTTATAACCCATCATAATTTATGTGACATGAGGCGGCAGAGAGGAAGATTTTAAGCTTTCAGCTCAGGTAGAGGTGGATGTCTGATACAAAAAGGACCGAGTGTCTCTTTAACCGTGCCCCGGTCCAAACGCATTTCCTGAAATCACCTGAACATCCGCACTGAAACCGAGCCGGCCTGAGAGCGATTCTTTCCTGGGGCATTCAGACGGCTCATGTCGGAGCCCCCGTGAGCCCGTGGGCTGCAGTTACACCCTGAGCTGCTCAT
Organism: Aulonocara sp. 'chitande type north' Nkhata Bay; assembly: GCF_057382095.1. NCBI lineage: Eukaryota > Metazoa > Chordata > Actinopteri > Cichliformes > Cichlidae > Aulonocara > Aulonocara sp. 'chitande type north' Nkhata Bay. The sequence goes on from NC_141350.1 coordinate 68,977,153, forward strand.
CAAAGCTGCAGAGGCCAAGAGTGAGGAAGAGGGCTCACGGTCGTTGCATCAGACACCAACATACTGTTTTCAGGGTTCTGAGTCTCAGTGACAGAGACCTGCAGCCTGTCACGTGTCTGTCAGAAAGACTCGTTTCTGGGTAAAACAGTCTGCTGGACAGTTGTCATGTTGTGTTTGTGTCCTCTGTCATGGACGTGTTGTACAAAGTTGTATTTTTCCAGTACTTAGCTGAGCTTACTGGGAGTGAGGAAATTAAAGAGCTCGGTTTAAAGGCTCGGTGGCAGAGTTATGAGTCTGCTCTGTGGTTATTTCTGTGGATGAAATGATCTCAGAGCGCTGTGGTGTTTTCAGTCTGTATTTGTCACCCTGTTGGTGGTTCTCGTGTCAGAGCTTCATGTTATTCTGGTCTGTTTCGACCTCTCTGGTTACACTTACGTCCCCGTCTGTGGTTTTCTGCTTTCGAGCGCACCCGCATCATGAATCAAACACCTGCTTGAATGTTTGATGCACCTTCAACCTGTTTTTGATCATCAGGTTTTTCTCTCTTCAGTAATCAGACAGGAATGTGTACTTACAGAGAACACGTTGAAACGGAGATCAGTGTAGTTTACTGAATGCTAACCATCACAGTTCAACTTCACTCAAAGCTCTTAAGCATCTTACATTAAATGGAAAACAGTGCATCCAGTAAGTATGTTGTTTTTTGTTTATTAATTAGAATAAAATGATAGATTTTGCTCCAGTAGAATAAAGTAGTCTGTATTCTAACAGTCTAATTCCAGACCAACTTGGTCATGATTGGCTCCTCTCACTGAAATTTACTGACAGCCATCCAATCAGGTCAGACTGCAGCTTTAGCAAAATAAGTCATACCTGACATCGGGGGGGAATGGAAGAAGGTTAACACTGATCTGACTCCATGGAGCAGACATGACCATTGTTAATCAGCTGTTCTCACATGTGATGAAGGTGCTGGGAGTGTTGGGCCCTCCTCAGGTCACAGGTGAGACCATCTCTTGGTCCTCGGGAGTGGATGGTGCTGTAACAGCTGCACACTCGCCTCCTCTCATTGCTCAGGTGCATTTAACACAATGTCATGACATTCAGATTTAGTGTAGATGTAGGTGGGTGTAAAACAGGAAACTAACTTCATTAAAGGCAAAGAAAAGTCCAGAACACACAAAGTCCACAAGGAGGAAATTAAAAAACAGACGTCCAGCAAGAGAACTGATTGTAAACACATGGAGACAAAGAACAGAAGCAAGACGGCACAGGACGAATGAGGGGGGACACAGGTGATCACACAAGGGAAGTCACAATAAATGCAAAACAACAGTGACAAGTAACTATCAAAATAAAACAGGAAGTGAGAACCATAACTAAACTGGTGAACAGACACATGGATGAACTTAACCTGAGGGAGCTGACACAGAAGGATGGAACAGGAAACACCGAGGAAACGCTGATGTGGACCCTCGGCCTCCGTGGACCCTCGGCCTCCGTGGAACCTCGGCCTCTGTGGAACCTCGGCCTCCGTGGAACCTCGGCCTCCGTGGACCCTCGGCCTCTGTGGAACCTTGGCCTCCGTGGACCCTCGGCCTCCGTGGAACCTCGGCCTCTGTGGAACCTCGGCCTCCGTGGAACCTCGGCCTCCGTGGACCCTCGGCCTCTGTGGAACCTCGGCCTCCGTGGACCCTCGGCCTCTGTGGAACTTCGGCCTCTGTGGAACCTCGGCCTCCGTGGACCCTCGGCCTCCGTGGACCCTCGGCCTCCGTGGAACTTCGGCCTCCGTGGAACCTCGGCTTCCGTGGAACCTCGGCCTCCGTGGAACCTCGGCCTCCGTGGACCCTCGGCCTCCGTGGAACTTCGGCCTCTGTGGAACCTCGGCCTGCGTGGAACCTCGGCCTCCGTGGACCCTCGGCCTCTGTGGAACCTCGGCTTCCGTGGAACCTCGGCCTCCGTGGAACCTCGGCCTCCGTGGAACCTCGGCCTCCGTGGAACCGGCACTCTATGGAGACCACGCATGATTTATATGTAAGTGACAGTTTTTCTCAGTCGCTTTGGTGCTGTTCTCAGATCAGAATGAAAACTCTCAAAACCATTAGTGCAACCTCCACAACATTTAGTCATTTGTGAGCATCATAGTGTCGCCTTCCTCTGAACAAACTGCAAATGCTCTTGGACGTATATCAGTTGCTTTCAAACAATTCTCTGCTGTAATCTGCTTTACTCTGTGTAGTTTCATGCAGTACAATGGCAATTCAGTGTATATACTCACAGAACATACAAAATGCATTATGTTACACAGGAAACGTTCTTACATTTCTCTCTGTAAAGTGTGGAGCTGGAAGCCAGAGCACCACTGCACACATTCATATACATTGTTGAGGTGGTTTCAGTCTGGCCAAAGGCAGAAGGCGTGGAAGAAATCGCACTGACAGAGAGCAACCACTGATGTCCCAGGCCGTTTTCCAGTTTGCACCAGTTTTGAGAAATACACAAACTGCTGTGCAAATGTTAATAGTGATGTGAGAAAACTGTAATAAACAAATAAAACACCGTGTATGTGTGAAGATGGCTGATCCAACAAAACATGGAGGTGGACACGGCGGTGCAGAGCAGTCGGCGGCATTTCCAGAACACTTTCCTCAAACATCTCTGATTGGATAAAAGTTTTATGGTAGAAAGATTGAAAGGTTGAATGTATATTTATAGATAGATAGATAGATAGATAGATAGATAGATAGATAGATAGATAGATAGATAGATAGATAGATAGATAGATAGATAGATAGATAGATAGATAGATAATGTTAAGAAATATACTCTAAAACACTTCTTCAGTAAAGACTCAGAGAAGAGAAACACATAGAACTTCTTGCTAGCAAGGGCGGCCTCCAAACTGAGGCTCGCGCTGAGGACTGCCCCGGTCTTTATTTATACTTCAGTGTGTGTGTGTGTGGGGGGGGGGGGTCCTGCTGATCAAAGGGTCGTATAACATGAAAGCACAAAAGGTACATCCTTGGTCATAAAGAGGGTAGTCTCCCCCTCACCCTAGATGGTTCATCCTAGATAACACAGTGAAGAAGTCCAGCAGTTCATCTAAACAAAAGGCACTTAGACTATAACAGACATAGCTACGTTAAAACAATAAAACAAGGTACGACCTCTCCCCATGCTCCCAGGATGTGGGGGTGGACGCTAAAACACCTTGAAGTGTTACAGGCCCCCTAGGATGAGACATTCTTTCAATATGCCACCAACTATATACTTCTACACACAAATGATTACATGCAGCATTCTACCATATGCAAACTTATATCACTAAAAGATTATACTGACTACTAAGTACAATTTTCCTATTAACAGATAGATAGTATTGTAAATCCCATTGTCCTTCTCTCACCCCAACCAATCACAGCAGATGGCCCCGCCCCTCCCTGAGCCTGGTCCTGCTGGAGGTTTCTTCCTGTTAAAAGGGAGTTTTTCCTTCACTGTCACCAGTGTTGTTCATAGGGGGTCATATGATTGCTGGGTTTTCTCTGTATGTATATTTTTAGGGTCGACCTTACAGTATAAAGCACCTTGAGGCGACTGTTGTTGTGATTTGGCGCTGTGTGAATAACACTGAATTGAACTAAAATATGAACAAAATGAATGCAGTCCTGTAAAGCCCGATATGTGAGCACACACTAATACAAACACAAATCTCACTGCAAAAATCAACCAGTGACAATATTCAATTACAATTTTATATATAACATGAAATTCTTAGTCTCAAAATGAAGAAAATGCTGTTTTCATTCAGCTTTCATGCTGGATTGAGCAAATATGACGTTTTATCTGACAAACTAAAATATCAGTAGATAGTCTGATCTGAACAGAACTGACATCTGGAGTTTCCATATGGCACACTAATTATAACAGAGAAATTAGCCAAGACTCAGACATTTTGTAATGTATCTGTCCCAAACTGTACTGATTGGTTTGGATGGTAACAAAGACCAGTGAAAACATCAGGATTTTATCTTTCTGAGACATTTTAATGTGGCCTGAAAGTCAGTTGGACAGTCCTTCTTCTTTTAAAATAAATAAATATAAAAAATCATCATATATGTTCAAACTTTGTACCATAAAATCTGCATGTAAATCGTCCCGTGTTGACCTGTGATGGAACAACCCTGTTAGTAATATCTCATCATTATCACGTCGACTGCTGTAACAGAAGAGGAGCGGTCCAGTGTCTCGTGTACTTTTGCAACCCAGGGTCCTCCTGATACTCCTTCTGTGGGCTCCTTAAACAGTGCTGGCTGCTGGTTGGAGGCCCGGCTGCTCTGCATTAAGATTCAAGGCAGCGTTCCCGACAATCTGCCAATTTTGATAAACGGCTCAACATTTTCTCCAAATCCAGGACGGCTGAAGTCTACCCTCTCTTCCAGAGGGGATGAATCCGGCATGCTGACGATCTGACTGTTTTTGGTTTTTGTCAGAGATGAAAGTGAAAAGTAGGGAAATTTGGGAAATTTTCACCCTTTTTGTAGCTCAAGAAGGAAAGACGCTGAATTCAAGGAATGCAGTTAATAACAATAATAATAATAATAATAATAATAATAATAGCAACAACTTTATTTTTAAAGCGCTTTCAAACAAAGTGCTGTACAACTATTTGAAGCTAAAAAGATAAATAAAATAAAAGCGATACAGGTTAGACATTAAACTGTCATTATGTTGTTGTTATTATTATGTTACTATGTAGATTATAAATTAAAATAACACTGCAATTAAAACTGCTGAAACAGAATCAGAAACATGTCTGAGAGATGTTTCTGATTTCACACGGACCCCCTTATCCCTTCCTCCACCCACGACCAGTTCTAGGTTCCCTCCTGCACGCCCCACCACTCTAAAAATCCTATTAACGGCCCTGCAAAGGCCAGGACGTGGACAGAGAGCAGCTTCCCACGCGAAAGGCCCATTTTTAACGTTTTCATGGTCGTGGTTTTACACTGTCAGCCGAGGTTAACGTCAGGGAAAGACTGTGGTCCGATTTAATCCAGAAGAATGGGACTTTATCAGCATTTAGACAAAACCGCCTTCTTTCCATAACTTTACTTAAAGTGCTTTCATTTCCTAACCGCAGATCAGATTGTGGAATATGAATCGTGGTCTCGGGCGTGCAAACATCTCTCTGACCTTTACCCAGCGGCTCCTTTTACTGCCTCGGTGTAACCGTGAGAACAGCGACTCTGCTGCTCCTCTGGGGAACATCAGGCCCGAGATGTGATGAAGCAGGTCTGAGTGCTGCTGCTTCTGATCTTAATAAAGTGGAGTGCTGTAAAACACTGAAGCTACAGCCGCTCTCCAATAAGTGCCATGCTGGATTTTCAAGAAATCATCCTGCACATGCACATCTTTAGGCAGGAATATTTCAGCTCAACATTTAAAGGAGAGAGTCACTCAATCATTTCTGATCATTTAATGTTGCTTTTGTTGCCGGGAGAGTTGCCCGGACCTGCTTTACGGTTACAGACGCCGTTAACTGTTCCCAGATGGCCCGCAGAGGTTCAGGTCCAGCCAGGGATCGGGACAGGCGCACAGCGTTAAAGGGCTTTTCCACAAACAGGTGAAGCTCTCACAGCGGCGCAGAGCTTCAGCTTAACCTGGATATCTGTTTCTTATCTGGCTTCGCTCACCCTAAAATCATCGGTGAGGCTGAGACGTCTCATGGAGGTGCTTATCAGCTCGATAAATTAACCCCAGGTTTCCCACTCTCTGTGTGTGTGTGTGTGTGTGTGTGTGTGTGTGTGTGTGTGTGTGTGTGTGTGTGTGTGTGTGTGTGTGATAAGATGAAGTCTTTTTAGTTGAAAACTGCTACATGGATAACGTCTATTTAAAGCCTGAAAACACAAATCTGTCAGGGCACAGAGGTCCAGCTCATCATCGTGCATTCCTTTACAGTAAAGTGTAGACGTGTGTGCAAGACCATTTTACCCAGCTGACGTGTCTGACAGCAAATACAGAGCAAATTAATGTTTTATAATAAGTCAACAAATACGAGGCTTAGGCGCCCTGGTTTGCATTATATCACTGTGTGAGCTCAGTGCGGCTCCAGCGTGAGTCTGTAATCTTTTCCAGAGATGAGCTTTCTGAAATTTCCATCGCTGCTCATCGCTGAGCAGAGACGAGTGTCTGCTGCCTCCTAGTGGAGAAATCAGGGGACAAGCTGAGACGTTGTCCGGTCCATACATGACCTCAGCAGAAATGTGCCCTAATTTATAATGAATTACTCCAGGGCTGTGTTCATATGGCGTTATTTTTGTGCCTCTGAGCGCACGTAAAAAAACGTTTGCAGGTGCAAGTGTTGCATTTTGAGGAGAAATTTATTTTGAGCGAAGAAAAGCTGAATCTGAGTGAACAAAATTCATTGCTGCGTGCAAAAACTGTATTTCAGTGTTTGCTATGTGTTTTGTGGCACAAATATAACGGTGTAGAGAAAGAGTTGAGCGCGCACGGGCAGAAATGTTGAGAGCGCGAGCGACACACTGCGAGCGCAAATTCAAAAGCTGAGCGAGAGGAGCTGCTGTTGTGCGTGTGTGTGTGTGCGCGCGCATGTGTGTGTGCGTGTGTGTGTATGTGTGTGTGTGCGGGGATAACAGCAAACACTGAAATACAGTTTTTGCACGCAGCAATGACTTTTGTTCACTCAAATTTCTCCTCAAAATGCAACACTTGCACCTGCAATTTTTTTTTTACGTGCGCTCAGAGGCACAAAAATAACGCCATATGTTCATGAGCTCATACACAGGTGTGCAAAAGTGGAACCCCTTCACTCCAGGAGAGTGACGGGGTTAATAACAGAAGGATACCCGAAGTTCAGCATCTTTCATTTACAGTCAGCGACTCCTTCAGTCAAATATGAAAATATTTCATTCAAGTCCATCATGGGCAGAAACTAGCAGCTAGTTAACAGTGAAGGTCAGCAGGCTGACTAAACTAACCTTCACCCCTTTAAGTTCAATATCATTGCTAAATTAGTTTAATACTAAATGATCTACTCATGAGTGAGTGAAGCCTCAAAAGCTGACTTAATAACTGAAGCTCCTTTTAATTCTGCTAGTTAGGCTCAAAGTGGTTAACTAACTCATTAATTAGGCAGAACCAAAGTATCCACTAGTTACGAGTTTTGACTTTAAAGGTGAGATTTTAGTTCATTACAGCAAATAAATCCAAGTAGGTAACTAGTAAAGGTAAAAATGATGAGCAACGAACTAGTTGAGCTCTTTTTTCACTTACCAGTAAAGTAGCAAGAAAAGTAAGGCTCAAAGTGTGTAGTTCACTGGAAAGGCCACTAGTTAATTAGTGAAGATCCCTAAGCTGATTAACTTGTTACTCTTTTAGTTTGATCTTTTAGATTACATACTACTTAACCTACAGTTAACTAGTATCTTTAGTACAACTTTGAGACAAATTGTGACTTTGTTCCCTAACTTGTCAAAATGCAGATCAGCTAACCGTGAAGGCAGCTATGTTAATTAGTGAGACTAGTGAGACCCAGATGTCCACTTGTTGCGCTCGCACATATGAGGAACACCAGGAACAGGGTTTTTCATACTTTGTACCATCTCCACATTTACTTTTTAGTGAAGCTCAGAGAACATTGATGAACCTGTTTGGTGCACAGCGCCACCTGCAGGTACCGTCACTAACCCTTTGGGGTAGAGTGGTAGGAAGGATGTGCAGGTACAGAAATGGACTTTTGTAAAACCTCTGAAATGAATCAGCCTTTGTGTGGAACAACGTGACCATGCACAGTTTGTGAAGAGAGGCAGAAACGTGATCATGCTCGGACCCTTTTATTATGGGACAGGACAGATGGTCTGGTTGGAGACAGACGGTTGTGTTTGTGTTTCAGGAGGTTTCTCAGTCGGTGCTGTCAGTGTTGGAGTCTCTGCAGCTCGCAGACGGCTCGCTGCTCTCCACGGCGGCAAACTTCACCTTTCTGCTCGGCCTCTGTGGACACAGAGACACCAGTGATCATCATCATCATCTACAGGGTTCCAGTATCCAGGGAACCTGGGAGTGCTGAGTGTGCACTGAAGAGCATTTTGTGAAGAGTTCTTACATTCAGCATCTTTGAACACCAGGATGTATCAGGACATCTGAGCAACCTCCGTCAACTCACCTGTTTGTCTGCTGGCTTTCTCGGGTAACGAGAAATGTTGTCCAGACGATGCTCCGTCCTCTCCCAGTCATCCAACCACAGCTGGCGGCGATACTCTGACTGGCGAGATGTGATTCGTTGGTAGATGGCCTGATTCTGATGGGTGACCAACAGAAGCTCGTGCTTCCTCTTGTTCGCATTCAGACTGGAAAAGATGAGAAATCAAAAGAGAAAACATGACACAGACACGCTGCTGTACGGAAACCCAGATACCCGTGAACGGCTTCATCATGAACACACCTTACCTCCTCAGGTGGTACTGGTTCCTGTGGTCCACGAGGCCTTTGGAGGAGAAGATGTCGGCTAGTTTGGAGGCCAGGAGGTGATTGTCTCTGTCGACGACTGACAGACGCTCATCCTGCAGCTGAAGCACAGAAGCAGATCCCAGTCCCTCAAACACAAGGTGTGTGTGTGTGTGTGTGTGTGTGTGTGTGTGTGTGTGTGTGTGTGTGTGTGTGTGTGTGTGTGTGTGTGACCTGCAGTTTTTTCAGCTTGAGCTGGATGTGAGCTGGTGTCCTGTTGCCCTTGGTGTCCACTGCAGGCAGGGCGGAGTTCACCTGAAAAGGTAAACCCAGGTCACTGTGACTCACCGGTTTATAGTTTTGTTTTTATTGTGAAGGACAATAAAACCAGTTTTTATTGGCACATCATCCTGGGGGAGGTGTAGGTGTTTTAGCATCCCCGAGTTTTTCCTTTTTTCTTTAGAGTCTTTAATTCTTCATCGTTCTGGTCGTCCTTGTCCAGACTTGTTATCAGAGTCCTCTCTTCTTGCTGACGACCTGGTTTCTCTTCATAGTCATTCATATTTAATTCCTGCCTCCTGTGACTCGTTAAGTCTCTGTCACCTTTATCTTGTACTCTGTGTTTAGTTTTACTTCCCGCTCGTCTCGTTGTCTTGATTGTGTCCAGCTGTGTTTCCCTGGTTACCTCACACGTGTTGAACCCCTCGGCCTGTGTCTGTTGCTGTGTCCTGTTTCTCTGTGTTACTGGAGTTTTGTCTGCTTCTGTTCAGAGATGTCTTCTATCATTTCTATAATCTAACACATTAGTGTTAACGTTTGTCAGAAGCTTCTGCATCATCTCTCAGATTGAAGCTCTGTAAAATAAAAGCTGTGGCCTGTGGCCCCACCTCCTCCACCCAAGTTTCTGATTAATGTGCCATCTACATTTTAGCTGTTTTTGGTTGAAAATGTGAAGGTCAGTTGATACGAGCTAATATTATGATAGGAACATGTGCAGACATTTAATGTCAATTACAAAAATTAAACCAGTCAATGTTCACTTTGCACCAAAACCAACTCTGTTAACGAGCGAGCATTTGGCTGGAGTGTGGGGCCTCCCTGCTGCTGTGAGTCGGGGTGGCCTGCTTCTCCCCACCGCAGGGAAAAGGGTAACACCACCTGGGTCTGGGTGCAGTTCCCCCCTCCAGGGGCAAGGGTACCTAGACCCGGTTCTTAGAGTACGAGAAACTTTTGCGAGATCCCGAGGGCTCCACACTGAGTCAGTCCCCATAGACTTTCATGTTGAAACTTTACAGCAGGAATAACCGTGTTTATATCCTGATACCGAGCCCTAGTTTGGCCTCTAATCTAAACCAGTTTCCACCCGTCCTTCATTATCACCTCCATCTGTAGCTCCTTCAGTCCCACCTCACCTGAATCCAGCTCTGATGGAAAACCAGCACAGAGCCCTGTGTGTACCAGTGGCACCTTCCACCGTTCATCCTCCACCCTTCAGCCTCACCACCGTTCATCCTCCACCCTTACCTTCCTGCGGTGGTTTTCGTAGTTTATCTGGTCCCATCGCTGCTGCAGGTAACGGTTGGTGACGGGTTTCAGAGGCTGGTATGACTTGTGCATGTTTCTCAACTGGTGATAACCTGCAGCTCTATCACATCCATCCACCTCAGCAGGAGGTGTGTGTGTGTGTGTGTGTGTGTGTGTGTGTGTGTGTGTGTGTGTGTGTGTGTGTGTGTGTGTGTGTGTGTGTGTGTGTGTTTGTTTGCAGGCTGTCACCATGGAGATGTACCCCTTTGTGCCATTGCAGCCAGGTAAGTTTCCTATTAATTATTACTGAGCTTATCCTCGAAACTATGCTGAGCACACACACACCTGGGATGACCATGCTTACTTACACCAGCTGAGTTGTCTTTTAACTTTGTGTCTGAACACACGTCACGCTTTTGCATTTTGTTTATGCTTCATTTTGTGATTTCTGCTCACTCGGCTCTGGTCCTGACTTTGTCTGGTTTCCTTCCTTTTTCTCCAAGTGGTTGCAGTAAGTTTGTTAATGGGGTATCACAAGAAAATGAGCCTATCATAAATAAGAACCAAACAAAGTCAGTCATGGACTACCTTAAAATTCATTGAGTTTTTAATGCAGACAGAGCTTCATATGCAGAGGAAGGAGAAAGGAGGATGAAGATGGGGCTGCCAGGCAAGAGGAAAAGAAGATCTCAAGGAGGTTTGTAGATGTAGTGAAGGAGGACTGGCAGCAGGTTGGCTGCTGGGATAGGAGGAGATGGAGGCAGATGATCTCCTGTAGCGACCTCTAAAGAGAGCAGCTGGGAGAAGAAGTGGCTCAAACCACTGTGAGGCATCTTACAGGGGAGTCGGCTTGAATGGCTAAACATGGATTGTTGTTCATGTTCATCTAAAATCTGCACAAAAGGTTAGAGCAGGGGTCGGCAACCTGCGGCTCTTTAGTACGGAGCCCCGCAGGGGACATGGGAGAAAAAAAATTAGGGAGAAAAAAAAAATTAAGACGGACTTTTGCGAGATCTCGCAAAAGTCCGTCTTAATTTTTTTTTCTCCCATGTCCCCTGCGGGGCTCCGTACTTTAGTCCTTTTAGTGGTTTAGGAAAATAAATTATTTTTTTAAGTATTTAGCTGAAGTGTATTTTATTTATATTAGTTCTTTTTTAACTTGTAATTCTAAATTGGAAGATTATTGTGATATTGACATATAAAAATAAAATTATATTTTATTATTTTTTCATCGCTCAAAATAAGCGTCACACGCCGGCACGTGCAGAGGGGGGGAGGGGGGCTAGAGGGGCTTGAGCACCCGCCCCTTTCCTGATGGGTGCCCAAAGAGCCCTTTTGTTGAGGCAACTTTTTAAAAAAAATTATTATTATTATTATTAATGTGTGTGTGCGTGCGGAGTCCTGTCTGTGCCCCTCAACAATAATATTTAACTATTAATCACAGTTTTGCTAAATAAAAGGATCTGGCTTGCATCAGTCACATGATCACATTTAACCAATGATCGCCCTTGACGGCAGAACGCGCTGGTTACGAGCCGGGAACGAGCTCACAAAGAGCACGCGCATTTTTAGCGGTCCGGAGCTGTAGGAGAAACACAAGTTAACTCAGAGACACAGACTGATGCGACAAAACCAGTAAGTAGGTGTACAGCGTACACTGTAGTGTGTAGCACCCAGGAGTGTTAGCTTATTATGTACACGTTGGTAAGCTGTCTTGTTGCAACTGACGAACTGAAACCAACGAGCGTGCTGTGTGTGCAACAGCGCGACAAACATTACCTGTCCTTTTATTAACTGCACAGGTAGTGCTGGTCATAGCTGCTGGCTACCTGTGTAAGGCTGTCATGGGTCTGTAGCTCTGTCACCGTTTTAGGGAACATTTTTAGTTTTAAAGTAAGTTTCCGGGCTTTTCCTGCCTTTCTGGAGGGATTATATTTCACTAAAAAACGATCTAATATGCATGTCCACATAATTATGCATTATTATAATATTTTAAAAAACACAAGCTGTATTTTAAAGAACATGCATTAAGAAGCAGATTATATTAGATTTATATTTTAAATAAGACAAAAGTTGGATTTTACAGCAGTAAAATGATTGTATCTCTACAGTTTAAACATGTAATAAGCTTTGCCCCTGCACAGAGTGGATAGTGAAACAAATGGAATCATCATAAATACATTATTTCATATTTATTTCTTCCCCCTCCTCATTGCTTTATTATTGTAGCTCTAGTAATAAATATGTAAGGATTCTGGATCAGCACCATGATGCCCATAGTATATACAGTATTCTGAAGAAGGTCTAAAATGTCATTGCGTGTGTGTGCATGTGTGTGTTTTATGTATATGGATTTAAAAAAAAATATTACTCATGATATAACATTGTCCAGACATGCCTGGTAAGGACATGAGGAGGAAACAGTAGAGCTGTGTGAGGCTACTAAAGGCAGTGCTATAACATTTTTCTGTCATCATTTTATTATAGATTAAGTGCTGGAGTTGTTAGGTGTGGATAATTAGATTATAGTTTATTGCAATAGCAAGTTGTGCCTTGTTCTCACATAGACAGCAAGTGCAGAGTGATATATGAAATGATGGGATGGAAGGAAGAAGAGAAGCAAAGAGTGATTCACAGGAAGAGCCTAAATTATTTCTCACAGTTTTTGTTGCCTTATGGTTCCAAGCGCTGTCACCAATCTTTGCATTTTGTTATTATCTCATGACACAGCTACCATCTCTCCTATGGACTTTTTAATGTTTACAGTCTCAGATCAACACAGCCCTGCCCCTCCCATATTAGACTCTTGATGAATGTGTGTTGTTGTTATCCAGCCTGGTTCAATGTGCCCCTTTTTAACTTTGAGCACCCGCCCCTTTAAACCTCTCTGCACGGCCCTGGTCACACTCGTGGAAGCCGGTGTAGCCGCCGAAACGCCTGCATTTATCGAGACTTTCAACCCCAGGTAGGCCAATTATGGATCTTCGGATCCACATTATGTCAGCAGCTCCACCGTGAACTGTGTTAAAAACAAACACGCTCACGCCTCACAGACGACAGCTTACAGTCCTGTAGAGATGAAAGTGACTTCGTACAGCCCCGACCTGCAGACGCTGTGCGCAGAGGTTCAGGAGCAGAAGTCCCGTTGTAAACATATCACAGCAGACCCGACGATGTTTGCATGAACACGCTTTTCACACACAGTTGCTGACGCACACAGCCGGCTGTAGCTTTGCAGCTCACAGCCCGACACACACCAACACAACAGCATAGATCGCACAGACGTTAAGGCGGCGAGGCGTGTTTGCGGGTAGTGATGCGCGAATCATGAACGAATCGTTCAATACTCGAGAATTACTTTACTGACTCATGAATCATGATTCACAAGCCCAACTGACTCACTGACTCATCCCTGTTGCTGTTAGCAGCAATGTATCTAGCTTATAATTAAAATTGTGGAGAAAAACACAACATCCAGTTTCTTAACAAAAACATTTCTGCTCTGAACTGGAAGAAAAAACCCTGAGTAGAAGCTCACATCAAGACAATAGCTCCTCGGTCCACAGTAGCATCGCTCTGCTAACATGCTAACAGCACATTTGAGCTACTCACCCCCTCCCTCCTGGCTCACAGCTTCTTCTTCTTCTTGGTTGGCAACCAATGTTAAGGCGCATTACCGCCCCCTGGCTCACAGCTCAGTGGACATTTAGATGAGAAAATATATATTTGACACATTTAAGGAAAATACTAATAAAATAAAAATAAACAAAATAAATGTTTATTAAGCAATTTTGATAGGAAATTGCTTAATTTTAGAAATGTTTTTGCTCTTTTTTGCTCTATAAAATAGTTGTTTTCTTTTAGAATCACTCATCTTAGCAGTAGGATTTACATGAAAAGAGAAACAAATTAAGTTTGAGTGAAAATGTACATTTTTTGCACTCTCTGGTCGACTGACTCAGTGAATCAAATGACTCAAAAACCGATTCACTTTGGTGAGTGACTCATTAACACTCGATTCAGTAAAAAGAATCAAATCTACCATCACTAGTTGCGGGTGCCGCTCAGTTACGCCCCGCCACACACATTAACCAGGTAAAATACATATTTAGGCAGAATTTTGCAAATATCTATTTTTCATTTTCAATTATTTTTTTTAAAAGTCAGGTCAAGGCTCCAAAAGCCCAAAGGCGATATAACAGTTTTTGTTTCTGGATCATTTTAGTTCAGCTGGGTGTCTTTGCTTTGGTTATATTTCTTTAAGAGTTCAAAATGTGTTAATTACAAAAATAAAATGTAATTTTCTCTGTAGCACTTCATGGATTTCATAAGCAGCACACCTTAGTTGTTCACACAAAGCACAAAGGTAAAAAACAATATATACAGTGTTATCTTCATTTTAGGTGTAAAAAAGTATTTGCGGCTCCCACTGTTTTTTTTTTTTTGCGTGGAAATCGCGTCCAAATGGCTCTCTGGGTGTTAAAGGTTTCTGACCCCTGGGTTAGAGGATATGGAACTACATCATGTAACATCTGTCCATTTTAAGTCACTGATCTGGGTCGTGTGGGCAGCAGGGATGCGCTGAGATACATAACCTCTCCATCATGTCCTGAAATCACCCTGGAGTGTCGTCTGGGTAGGACATGCCCAGAGCCCCTCACCTAGCAGGCATCCTGGTCAGCTCCAATCAGTAACAAAGAGCAGCAGCTGTGCTCTGAATGACTGGGGTCCTCACTGACTCCACGACTGCTGAATCCTCTGGAAGAAACCCGTCTATGCTGCTTCCATCCTCCAGACTCACATCGATGCCTCTGTCAAGCTCCTGCTCGTCTTTCCCCTCAGTCATGAATAGGACCTGAGATACTTAAACTCCAGGCATCCGCTCATCCCCAACACAAGCTGCCCATCCTTCTCTCTCAGAACCAAGCATGACCTCAGAAATGGTGGTTACTGTCCTCACCCCTGCACACACGTCTTCAACCCACCCAAGCTTGCGGTCATCACTTGATGAAGCCAGAAAGACCAGATCATCTGTAAAAAGCAGACCCTGAGATCACCAAGCCCGACACCTTTCACCCTGCACCGAGAAATTCTGTCCTCAGAAATTAGGACATGATGACGAACAGCATCCCTGAATAGCAGCGCCTTTGGCTCCCACACAGACTCAAGTCTCTCTGATACTGAGCTGACCACAAGTGACCACAGCTCTGACAGCCTGGCTGACCTGTGTTCTTCTTCTTAAAGAGGGGAACCACCACCCCGGTTAGATAATCCAGCGGCACTGTTCCCGACGTTTAGAGCCGTAAAGAACATCCAGGCCAGGGGCTCAGTCACAGGTAGTTCTGCATCTTTGATGATGCAAACACAGAGGACTGGAGGTCCTTTTGGCTGCTTTACAACAGGAAGCGCGCAATTGTGGCTTCACTGGATCCAGACTTCCTGGGACTCTCCACAGTGCACGGTTTGGTTCACCTTTAACTTCTGCAGCCCATCTGAGTGTTTGGAGTGACCCCTGCTGGTCAGAGAAATGCCTCCTGGCCTCTTAGCTCCGGGCTTTAATAAGTTTCCCTTCCATTCACCTGTTTCTCTCAGCGGTCAGCTTTAGAAACCTGCTGCACAGCCGCGAGCAGATCGGGATGTAAAGCATGAGCAGAGCTGGAGTTTAAACTCTGAGGAGATAATGTGGATCCCTCCGCGGACTGCAGCCCAGAGACAGCACGGAAATAATGACGGCAGACAAACAGCTCTCTCCTTTTATTGAGCCGTCAGCTCCAGTTAAGCTGAAGGGGGAAAGTGTGCACCGGCCAGCGCTCTGCCTCTGAAGAGGATTGTGTTTCTTGGCTGGTGCGGCTGCTATGAAACCAGAACCTCAGTCATCTATTTCACAGCCGCCGTAGCTGATGCTCTTCTCAAATCTGGGAGAACATAACGGTGCAGTTAACTCTGCTGCAGCGTCACTTGTGTAGGAAGAGGCCTTTTTAAGGAGCTGAAGCTTTGTAAGGAGGAGCAGCAGGTTTATTATCAACAAGTCTGACAAGAAAATCGACGACTTTATGAAAGTGCCTCTTACAGTGGAGCTTACGGCCACCTGTTTTCACTCAGCCTTCACGATGGATGGATTTGGTTTGGAGTTTCCCTCACGAAGCCCCCGCAGAGCTCCGTATCAGCTCCACGGGCTTTATCTGTTCACTCTACTTCTAATTCGCCACGCTGGCAGACTGTCACTCCGAATCACCACGCAAACATAATCCTGATTGATTCACAGTCTAATTTCAGGTGGCACGTGATTAACTCATCAATCACGTCTTCCCACACACTCCAAACACCCCGCCGAGGGGCAGAAGGATGCGGAAGCAGTTTTTTTTTCTCGCCCTTTATTTAGTCTGATGCGTGCCAGGTGAGGTGAATCTGTGGACTCAAATATGAACAATTTGCCGCTGTTATCAACGACAAAACTGCAAACGAATAATCAAAACAACTAAATAATTGATGCTAAATAACTGTTGAGCGCCAATAAGTTTACCTTGTGGTTCAGGAGCAACTGAAGTATTTGTTTGAAGTATTTGTGTGTTTTTCCAGTTTTCCTTTTTTTCCCTTGTTATGGCCACTTCCAGGTCTGCCAGGTTTCTAACAGCTCTCCTAAAAGGTGTCCACTGTCATTTCAAACATGTCTGTAGTTGTTTGAACCATCAACCAGCACAGATCAACAGGGAGCTTCTGGAAGTATGAAACAAAGAATGTGCAGCTGAACTGAAGAATCCACCTAAGCAGCCGCTTTACTGTTGATCTGGTGAATAGCAGTGTTCATAACTGCACATCTGCAGAGGCTTATCTGAAGAGTTTCAGTCAGGTTCCAGAGCTCATCACAGCACAGAAACAGCTTTAGTGAAGGTTACAAATGATCTTCTTATGGCCTCTGACAGTGGACTCATCTCTGTGCTTGTCCTGCTAGACCTCAGTGCAGCGTTCGATACTGTCGACCATAATATCCTATTAGAGCGATTAGAACATGCTGTAGGTATTACAGGTACTGTGCTGCAGTGGTTTGTATCATATCTATCTAATAGACTCCAGTTTGTGCATGTAAATGGAGAGTCCTCTTCACACACTGAGGTTAGTTATGGAGTTCCACAGGGTTCAGTGCTAGGACCAATTCTGTTTACATTATACATGCTTCCCTTAGGCAGTATCATTAGAAGACATAGCATACATTTACACTGCTATGCTGATGACACCCAGCTCTATCTGTGCATGAAGCCAGATAACACACACCAATTAGTTAAACTGCAGGAATGTCTTAATATGTGCGTTGAAGGACATGTCCTGGTCAAAAATGACTCCAAGGTTCCTCACAGCGTTACTGGAGGCCAAGGTAATGCCATCCAGAGTAAGAATCTGGTTAGATACCATATTTCTAAGCTTTTCAGGGCTGAGTACAATAACCTCAGTTTGATCTGAATTAAGAAGCAGAAAGTTAGCGGCCATCCAGGTCTTTATGTCTTTAAACAAATATGTAAGACTGCTTACTTCCATTTGCGCAACATCTCTAAAGTTAGAAATATCCTGTCTCAGAGTGACGCTGAAAAACTAGTTCATGCATTTATTACTTCCAGGCTGGACGACTGTAATTCATTATTATCAGGAAGTCCAAAAAACTCCCTGAAAAGCCTTCAGCTGATCCAAAATGCTGCAGCAAGAGTCCTGACAGGGACTAGAAAGAGAGCAGATTTCTCCTGTTTTGGCTTCCTGTTAAATCCAGAATTCAAAATCCTGCTCCTCACATACAAGGTCTTAAATAATCAGGCCCCATCTTATCTTAATGACCTTGTAGTACCATATCACCCTATTAGAGCACTTCGCTCTCGCTCTGCAGGCCTACTTGTTGTTCCTAGAGTATTTAAAAGTAGAATGGGAGGCAGAGCCTTCAGTTTTCAGGCCCCTCTTCTGTGGAACCAGCTTCCAGTTTGGATTCAGGAGACAGACACTATCTCTACTTTCAAGATCAGGCTTCAAACTTTCCTTTTTGCTAAAGCATATAGTTAGGGCTGGACCAGGTGACCCTGAATCCTCCCTTAGTTATGCTGCAATAGACGTAGGCTGCCGGGGATTCCCATGATGCACTGGGTGTTTCTTCTTCAGTCACTATGTGTTAACAGACCTCTCTGCATTGAATCATATCTGTTATTAACCTCTGTCTCTCTTCCACAGCATGTCTTTTATCCTGTCTTCCTTCTCTCACCCCAACCAATCGCAGCAGATGGCCCCGCCCCTCCCTGAGCCTGGTTCTGCCGGAGGTTTCTTCCTGTTAAAAGGGAGTTTTTCCTTCCCACTGTCGCCAAAGTGCTGCTCATAGGGGGTCATATGATTGTTGGGTTTTTCTCTGTATCTATTGTTGTACAATCTACTGTACAATATAAAGCACCTTGAGGCGACTGCTGTTGTGATTTGGCGCTATATAAATAAAATTGAATTGAATAACTAAAACCTTTAATATGCTCTGTAAAGAATTCAACTCAAGAAGGTTGGAAGTCGTTCACTGTGGATACTGGGATTTGTGATGCATCATGGGATGAGAAGGTCCTTCGGTGTTTAAAGTCTTGAATCATTCTTCATTTCCTTTTATTTTGTAGGAAAATGAGAAATGGGTGGAGTGGTTTAATGACACCTGTGCAAACATGAAACTGCAATATCTTTGTACAATTCTAACGAGCTTAAAAGTCAATATTTGGCATGAACACCTTTTCTGTGAGGATCTTCAGGAACAGTTCTCCAGGCTTCTTCAAGGACATTCAAAGTTCTTCTTTGGATGCTTCTGCCTTGTGTTCTGTTCTCTGTCAGGATGATCCCACACTGCTTCAGTGATGCTGAGGTCTGGGCTCTCATGGTGTTCCACTGGGTATTTATCTAAGTATGCTTTCACTGCACTGGCAGTGTGTTTGGGATCACTGTCATACTGAAAATGAAGCTGCTGCACATCAGATGTTTCCAGATGTTACTGCAGGGTGGGTTAGCACTCTAGCACCCACAGTTAGAGGTCATTTTCAAGTTTTGTGTAATGGTAGATGCCCCACGTCATCACAATAACACCATAACGTTTTTCAGAATCACACACTGCATGAATAAATCTTGAACTCAGATTTTTACCAAAGATTTCAGCCAATTCCCTTCAATCATGTAGGTAAAGATAATAAAACACACTACACTGTTTTATTATGTCATGGTCATAGGTCAAAGGTCAGGTTCACAAGAATTGGGAAAAAACTTTTGTTTCCACTGGATCAACTCCAAACACAAAATAACTTTTTGTTTTAATGCTTTACAACATTATTATTTCAGAACATTATGTGGCTTCACAATAACACAAACATTCATATACTACACCAGATTTACATATTACCGGTGTTGACATCAGCACAAATAACCAATGAAAACATGCAGAATTCCACAAAGCAGGCTGATGGCAGCATGTTAAGAACATCATAAAACACGTTTCATGAAGTTTCATGAAGTTTCAGTGTAGCCCCTGCCCTTCAGTGGGAGTTGCTCTCTGAGCTAGTGTAGGTGTGTTTTAATTATAAAAGATACTTAACCCAGATTCAGAAAATTACTGTGTGATAATATATTAATAACAGTATTATTAATGTGTAAGAAGTAAAATATGGCTTACTGTAACCTGAGGTGTAAGAATGAAAGCTTAAAACGGCTGTTGTGTGCGCATGCGCTGACTCCAGGTCCAGATCCAGCTGTCCGGGCTTTGGCTGCATTGTACTCAACAGCCATTTAGCCCCGCGGTGCTGTTTGTCTGTCTGCCGCTGTCTGTGCTTCTGTTAGTGGGAATATCGCCGACGTGGGAACTCTGGGAATATCACAGTGCTTCACGGAATGCCTGGAACTAGCTGTCCCCCCGGCCAGCGCGGAGAAGCGCCCGTTAAACGTCGCCGTTCGCAGCCGCTCTCCGCTTTTCTCCGGGATGTGACCGTGTGATGGCTGCGGTCCAGTGAGCTGGGAGCACGTTGACTGGTCCGCCTGTTTGCCCAGCAGCTTTCGGAGCTTGTCCTCATCGTTTCACCGGGATTTATCGCAACCTATGGAGTGTACATGAATATTGGTCGGACAGGGATTCCAATCGGGGTAAGTGGGGGCCTCGGAGGGGCACCCTGTCTGGGTTTTGGATCCACTTCTTTAAAACGCGGGATAGCCTGCTAGCTATCCTGGGGGTTAGCTCAGGAGGCTAACTGCCGTCTTTGTCTGGAGAGACCGGGAAGCATGCGTCCATCATCGGACACGTCCTCGCCTGACCCTCGCCTTTACCCAGCAGCAAAAATTAAAACCTCCGTATTAATCCAGACATATTTGCGGATATATTTAACGGTTTGCGTCGCGGTCACGGGGTAAACTGTTCGCGGTGAGCTGCCTGTGATGCACAGAGCTTTTGAAGCATCGCTGTGATGTTTTTGAGCTTCTGCAGTATTTCATTATCTCCTGATGAGTGATTTAGATCAGAGCTCTGGTGTCCTGTCAGACACTGTAGCCTGCTGCTTAATAAAAGCTGCCCCGTCAATGAGAAAACACCACCCGACGAGAGGTGGTGTTCAACGGTTGTCCGATAATGGATCGCGGGGAGGCTGAAAGCGCCGCATCGGTAATTGTGTCCACCAGGCGACCAATAGGACGTCAGGTTACCCGTTACACGCACTGAGTGTGTCCTGCGTGCTGTCGGTGTGGCTGGGTCCAGCTTCAGTGGCTGCTGTGAGGGCTGCGGACCGTCATGATTGTTTTAAAGTTCAGCAGAGAAGGCTAAATTCTACCTGGCTGGGCTGAAAGTAGCCTGCGTCCGATAATGGATCTCGCTAGCATTGCAGCGGGCCACGGTGGGCCTCGGATTAGCTAGTTAAGCTGTGCTCGGTACCTGCGTGTTAATCGGTGCTGGAGGTGAAGCCCTGATGCCCCAGAGTGTGGCTGGTGACAGTTTCAGGGCTTTAAAGCCGCTGTGGGGCGGTGTTAGCTTTGTGCTAGCATGCAGCGAACTGAGCTCCCGATAAACCCAGCTAACATGAGCTAGCACCAGTTAGCTCAGGTGGCTCCGGGTTTAGTTCTAGCACGCATATCCTTCTTTTACCCAGCTTCACACACCCAGAACCGTACGACTTGCTGCCCCAAAGACACACACATGCAAATGTGCAGGAGGTCCTAGCGAAGGCGATGTTTGAAAGCTAGCCACATGATGTAAATACCCCCTCAGATGGATTTCCTGGATCTGCTTTGTTTGTCACTGTGATGCACAGTTCCTAGAAAAGTTGTAGTTGGCATGAGTGAATTAAACCTCCAGCTGCAGCACGATAAATGTCACATTATTGTGGCTGTGTAACATTAGACGGTGACTGCAGGCCTATAAATGTACTGTATGTGGGCTAACCTGCTGGACTGAACTCACTGTAGTGCTCTAATCTCGCTCTGAAGCAACACCTGCATGTGTGGAGACACACAAAAGGGCACAGCAGGCATTGCATCGTTATCTTTGTAGTAAGTACACTGACACTAATGGGAGGTGTGTTAATCTGATGGGGAAATCAATAGATTAGGAGGTCGTGGCTTCTAATCTATTGATGTGTGTTCACAGGCGTGAATTCGCCACCTTTGTTTTTGTGTCCTTAACACGAGTTTAACATGTGCTGATTCCTGTCCGTGTCCATGAAAGGAGCAACTTCCAAAAGTGTGAATCTGGAATTTATTCAACTCGTGGTGACTTTGGTTTAAAATTTAAAACACAGTCCGTACTGAGAAATTGTTCTCTGGGATTTCTGAAGGTCTTGCAAAGTTCTTCTTTGGACATTAGCTGCTTTTTCACTTCACTCTTTTTAAATCCAGTCCTTGTACCTGACCATTTTCAGAGTCGTGCTTTTTTGTTGTTATTGTTTTTTTGTTTTTGTTTTTTTGAGCGTTTCTACTCTGAATCATTCAAGCATAAAAGGGCTGGAAGGGTGAATCAGTGTTTTTTGTGTGTGTGTGTGTGTGTGTGTGTGTGTGTGTGTGTGTGTGTGTGTGTGTGTGTGTGTGTGAATAAGATGCCTGAGCAAAGATAACTCAGATGTTTTAAGTTACAAATTAAAGCTCTTTGTTATGACGAAGATACCAGTTTGTCATATAATGGCATTTATGAAAACTTTGCACATCTCAGCGTGGTGTGCGGTGTTTCCTTAGGAATCGTAAATGGACTGATTCTTGTAGAGCACTTTTCTACTCTCCTGGAGTTATTCAAAGCGCTCGATACAACATGTCACATTCTCCCAGTCACACCCATTCTCACAAGAACTTTCTCTATACTTAGTGCTGTCTAACTACACACACACACACACACACACACACACACACACACACACACACACACACACACACTCATACTCCGATGGATGCATCAGACACAACTTGGGGTCAGTATCTTGCCCAAGGATACTTGACATGCAGACTGGAGGAGCCGAGGATTGAACCACCAACCTTCCGATCAGTAGGTGATCAGAAGGTTGAGCTACAGCCACCGCTGTGAATGAATGTGAGAAAACTGGATAAGTGGAAGCAAAAAAACGTTTTTTAAAAACTCTTGTTCTTAAGAAAGAGAGGCAGATCCAGCAAAGACCTGGTGCAGGCCCTGAGAGGTGCATCTGGACCTTCAGCTGATCATCTACTGCTCACTGAAGCTTCATCAGAAATGGTCTCAGTAGCAGGACGGCTCTCAGGAAGCCATTCTTAAAGAAGTAAAGCAGGAGGCAAGGCTGAGGTACGAAAGTTACACAAGAACTGGACTGAAAATGGGTCTGATGGAGCGAAAGATACAAATCATGGTCCGTATGTACGGAGGTGGTCAGGAGAGAGGTCCGACAGTGAGCCTGCAGCCGTGTGTGAAACACGGTGGAGGCTCTGTCGTGGTTCGGCCTGCTGTTCAGCCGGTGCCGTTTGTGACCGTAGAAAAGTACCGTCAGAGTTTGATCCACCCCGCAGTAACATCTGGGAACATCTGATCAGCAGCTGCTTCATTTTCAGCACGATAATGATCCCAGACACACTGCCAGTGCAGCGAAAGCACACCTGGACAAAACACACACAGTGGAAGTCCATGGTGGTTAGGTGTTAGGTGGTTAGGCAGGCATCTTCCATTACTAGGTTTACCCTGGGGCTTCCTCATGCCCAGCTGGAATGCCTTACCCCGGAGTTGAGAGCCTCAACTGGCTCCCATCAATATGGAGGAGTAGCAGCTGCTTGAGAATAACCAAACTCCTCACCCTATGCTAACACGTTGGAGGAAGCTGATTTCCACTGCTTGCATCCGAGGTCTCGTTTTGCTTTTTGAAATGACTAGCATGGCCAGTGCTGACTAGTGATCATAGTGACAACTAGCAAACTAGTCCCACACATTTGATTAGTTCAAAATCAAACCAACTTTTTCTCGATGCAAAGTCTCTCTCTCTCTCTCTCTCTCTCTCTCTCTCTCTCTCTCTCTCGTCTAAAAATCTGTTTTCTTCATTATTCGCTCGTTGTTTACAGGCTGTCGGCGGCTGTTTTTATCCCTTTTACTCACTTCTGAAAAGAAAACCTAATTTCTGCCGTTCAACAGGCTTCTGAACAAATGTAAACTTTTTAAAATTAAGCAAAATGCAAAACGCTGTGTCTCTAATAAAACCGCTGTAACTTCAGAGGTAATGTTCATGTGTTGATTAATGGTTTTCTTTCGTTTTTCATGTACTGCAGAATACTTTTATAAAATCCCAGAACAGGAAAATCTCCTTCATGTTTTTCTGTGTTTTATCTTCAGCTGCTTTGACACAAAGGCCTCACTGTGACGCTCACATCTTTGATAAAGTCTGGAAAGTGTCAGCTTCCTTTTTATAGATACAAAAATATATAAATGTACTGATCTGAATTATAATATTTCTGACTGTCTGAGGAAAAATTTCCCAGATTTAAATCGAATCGAATTGAATCAAATCGTGGATCGAATCGATTCTAGAAATGAGTGACGATACCCAGCCCTAGCACCCTATGCATATAAATATCCTGCAAAAATGTCTATGCCTATGCCCTATTGGAAACCCCCATTGAATTCATTGTCGAGGCAAATTAAATAATATCTTATTTAAAGCATTAAATTGTATATATGTACTACAATAACGGTTGTTTTGCAAGTTTTTCCTGGTTAAAAGTGAGATTTCAGTGTGCGATGATGCACAGCTGGCCCACAGCGAGTGGCTTTTCCCACTGTGTTTGTTCACAGCCAAAGTCCTGATTTATACAAAATCACCGTTGACGTAAGTCAAAGCCGTCAGGTAGAAATTTGTAAGCCGTGTGTGGCTAAAGTTATCTAGGGAGAAAAACCCTTAGACCACAGCATGAAAGTGGGAGTTTTATTGTTTTTTCAGTGTGTATTTAACATGCAGACCTATTCTAGTAACCCCTGTCCTCATTGGTTATCTCGAGCAGGGCAGTTACTGCTCTGTTGCTACTCTCAGACCTGATAAGCTGATGCTTCACAGTAAACAAGGACCCAAAACATGCTGAGAAAGCAACCAAAGAGCAGCCCAAGAGAAAGAAGGGCAGTAGTGTTAAATGTCTGAGTCGATCAGCGGACTTCAGGCCGGCTCGGCATCCAAACAGAAGACGCCACCGTGGACAGAAAGACCCAGAAACGGGCAGCAGCTGAGGCGCCTGCAGTAAAGGTCTGTCTCTCAGGGAGGAAGCATGTCGAGTATGAAGTGTATTTTCTCACTGAAGCCACTTTTCGCTGTAATGTTTGAACATGTTAACGGTTAAACAGGATGCGGGTGTTTCCACTTCTGGCTCTGACAGTTGCATGACAGAGCTCTGCAGGTGAACCGTTCTGTGTTTAGTTTGTTTTCTGGCGGTTGTCGCATCAGGCCCAGGAGGCGCTGCTGCTCACTTCACCCTCATCACCTGAACTGTGACTAAACCGATGAAGGTTTGCACGTGTGGTTCAGAGATGTTTGATTCTTCAAAGTAAGTAAGGAGGAGTCACAAACCCGTCCTGAGTCTAATCTTAGAGACAGTTTGGGTGCATGAAACGTGGTCGTCCGTGTGCAGCATGTCAACAAACAGCCAAACAGAGTCAGCCTTCCAAACTGTCCACAGAAAACAACACAGACACTGAGTAAATAACTGGAAAGCAGGTGGAAAATTGTTGGAAACTACAAGGAAAATTATGAAAGGAACAATAATCAATGACTAATCTAAAAGGACTGGAAACTGTTCAAAATGAGAGGAAATTATGAGAGAAACACAGCAAATGACTCATTAACATCAGAAAGGGAAATGTGAAAAATGATTAATGGACAGAGTTGGAACAAACTGCTGTAAAGCATGGAAACGACGACACGTGAAATTATTAGAAAGAACAAGAAAAATGTAAAAACAGCAGGAGCTGCTGCGGCTCGCCACGGCGCCGCTGTATTAGGACCCATAATGTCAATCGGTAGAAATGAGGCGTGGACAGCAACAGGGCTGGAACCGCGTGGGCTGACCTCTGACCTGTACCGGTGCGCTCACCCTCACGGTCTCGTGTTGGGGATGTTTTGTTTAGCTTGAGGTTGAACCTTTGGCCTCGAGGTGTTTTTAACCACATGGTGTCGTCACGCTGCTCAAAGATGTTTAAGAGCTTCTGTTCCTCAGTTTGAATTTCAGGATTTTGAGTGAACTCTGTCTGTGGCTTCATCTGTCAGTATAAGGTGGATTGTCCCTCACAGGAGCACTTTGTGTTATCGTCATCATCAGTGTCCTCAGCACTGTGTGTCTGCTGTAAGCACCTCAGTGTCTGACCTGTTTTCACTGGCTGTAAATCCCTTTGCTCCACTGCAGCCACGGTTGGGTGTTTGCACCGTGTCTTCACATGAACCGGCTGTTAGCTGCATGGGAGTTTTTCTTCTGTTTATAGCGTCTTCAGACTGCCAGACAGTGTTGCCAACTTAGCGACTTTGTTGCTATATTTAGCGAGTTTTCAGACCCCTTACCGACTTTTTTTCTAAAAAAGCAACTAGCGACAAATCTGGCGACTTTTTCTGGTGTTATTGGAGACTTATTTATGACGACTTTTTGACGTGAAAACGCGGATCGCTCATACTCTCACCAAGCAGCGGTGCTGCCGTGGGCACCTCGCCCGTGCCAAAGCGCTCACAGGCGGAGGATAGTCCTCCCCCAGCTGCAGGAGACGTTCACACCTGTGCGCCCAAACTGCAAATGAATCGCGCATGAGCGAAGCCGCTGCTCCGCACTGACTGTAACGCAGTCAGTTCTTCCTTTACTGTTATGCTGTTTTGTGGATCACAAGGTTTAAAACTACTTATAAACACAGACACACAAAGTAACTCCACCAGAGCGCCAATTTCGGGTCACTTTTGCCGGTCCAAGCCCGGGTAAACAAGCAGGGTTGGAATTGTGACATTAAGAAAAAACAATAATTACTAAAAGAAATTTAATTTGTAGTTCTAAATAAACTCTAAATGCATTTAGGACGTTTTTTACTCACTTTGTCTCTTCCACGATGTTATTTCTCTCTCCAACAGTGTAGGTTACAATTACATTAGCATGACCAATTATGCAAATTAGGCGATGACGTCATTTGGCGACTTTTAGGACCGCCAATAGCGATTTTCCTTACTGAGGAGTTGGCAACACTGCTGCCAGACATTTTTGTTTCTTAAATGCAGAGGAGAGGATAATAAACAGCTGAAGCACTTGTAGATAAATGACGCCTGAATCCTGCTTTAATGGCCGTGTAATCATTAATAATTGTGCAAGGAGGGTTCTATAAGAACATTTAAAGCTCGTAAAGTGGAAAATATCTGGACTAAACTGAGTATCGGGATTAATGTTGAATATGTTGTGACCGATGTCCTCATGGGTGCTGATATCAGTACCGATCAGAGTTGGCTTGTCTTTGTTTTTGGGGTCAAAACGTGCATTTATTTTATTTTTATAAGCCAAATGTAACTTGGCTTGAATAAATGAAACCTTAATTAAAAAATGTTTTACGTCAGTGACAGATTTTGTCGTTTTCTCTTACTGGACGGTCAAACTTGGTGCTGTGTGGTGCAGCATTGATGCGACAGCATGTGAATGCAGAGGCAGAGTTACTGATACCAGTAACTATCTTATAAAGGCAGCTGTTGGCAGAGCACCGGGTCATGATTTATGAGCTGAATCCCCGTCAGTCTGAACACATATGAATGATCACTAAGTCAGTTTTACTTTGCACAATAATGAGTTCACACAATAAAGCACACTGTTCAGCTTTTTGTGTGCTTGTGAAAGTGTCTTGTTAGGACACTTGGATAGGGATGGGTATCGTTTAGGTTTTATCCGGTACCGGTGCCAAACCGGTACTTTTGAAACGGTGCCGGTGCTTAAACGGTGCTCGAACCGGTGCTTAAAGAATGGAGAACACCAACTGTGTCCAAAAATCTCTTATGTTTTTATTTTTAGCAGTCTCTTTTTTTTTTTTCTGCAAAAATGGTAACCTAGTTAGCCTTTTCTGTTGATACAACATACCTCCTTTGGTTGGAACCGATGCTTAAACAATGGAAAACACAAACTTTGTCCTAAAACCTCTCATGTTTAGCTGTTTGTAAAAAGATAACAATGATGGCCTTTTCTGCAGCTATCCGGTTGTTCAGGGATGACACGACGAATCCTACTTACTCAACGTAAATTACACACGAACAACATTAAGCTACTCACGCAGAGAAGAACGGCTGCTGCTGCATCATCATCCTCATCATTTCTGCTACACTGGCAGGGCTAGGGGCCAGGACTCTCCTCTTCGTGTTCTTGGGGGATGTTGCTAACTCCGGGTCGATAACAGGCACCACACCCGCAGTAGATGTGCTCGCTGTGAGGTCTCGCAGCAAGCTGTCATACGGCGCATTTCTCGGCCTTTGCACAGTATCAGCTTAAAGCACTTGTTGCTGCTGAGTTTGCATCTTTTGCTGTGAAGTACAGCCAGACTTTGACCGCTTCGCCTTGGACATTTTTAATCTGTAGCTCTGCTCTAACAGAACGTACGTACCTGGGCCCGCCTACTACGCTTGGAAACGTAAAATGATTGGCTAGAATCCAAAGTGTGTGACATCTCGGGGAAAAAAAGCACCAAAATAAAGCACCGAAATGTGCGCTGCTTTTCGGTCTGGTTACTACCGTTTATGTCAGAACCTACCCATCCCTACACCTGGAGTGTGAATGTCCATGCTCACCTCTGTTCAGTATGTCTTCAGTGGAGACTAGAGCAGGGCGATATGGCCAAAAATATTTGTCACGATATATATTTGAACATTTTTGATAACGATATAACTGACGATATAATTGATGCGAGACAGCATACAACTCCACAACTTCACTAGCACAAAAGAAAAAACCTTCCATTTATTTTCACTTAAACAAGAAGCTGTTTTTTATGTACATTAAAGCTTTATAAAAATGTAACAGTGCAAATGCAAATTCCTTGCTGAAAGTTTAACCAAAAAACATTTCCAGTAGAAATGGGCTGACATATCCTGAGCATAACCATGTATAATATCCACTGAAGTTAAAAAGAGGTGCTTTGCAACATTAAACTGCAGTGTGCCAAATAAAAAAGTCAAATACGTATTTTTTGGACCATAAGGTGCACGGGAATATAAGACACATTAAGCAAAACAAAGCAGTCGGATATATCTGCTGTTTAGTTTCCTGTCTTCATTCATGTTGGAAGTGATAGCAGAGCTGTACGTTTGAATGTTTTCAGAAATCTCTCAGTCAGAACATGCTACATCATGCTTAGGTAACTAGCAAAACTAGCGAGCTAACTTCTGCTAACTTCCTGCTAACTTCTAACTCGTTAAGTGTAATAAATTCTGTTTTCATGGATGCCTGGATGTTAAACTTCATAGTTACACCTGATAAAGCAGCAACGCTGATCATTTTATTAAAGATGGAAGAATTTAGACCGTTTTTAACTCTCAGTGTTCGTTTGACTTTGGGACCTGAATAGGACGGCGTTTTGGACCCAGATTACTCCGCGAAGCTCCTCACTACGGCAGCCGTAATGCTCTGACAATCCATCAAGCAGTGCAGCTTACCAAAGCTGTACTAAAACATTTTAACAGATTTCTGCCCAAATCGGTTAGAGTTTCAATTTTTGAGAAAATTAGAGGATTTTAAGCCTTATAGTGTGGAAAATACGTTATACAGAAGAAAAGAATATATCGTGATATATATCGTTACCACTTATGCTTCAAATTATATCACGATATGGATTTTAGGCCATATCGCCCAGCCCTAGTTTTACCTTTAAATCACAGATAGATGCAAAGTATGCCGGCCGATGTGGGGGCAACGCTAGCTTTCCCAGCCTCGTCTTCCTCCTCCCGCAGTGCTTCACAGAGGATGCCCGGCAGCCTGTTAATCACCGCGGCGTGGATTCAGCCTGTGTGGGACGTGTAGCGTAGAGAGCGACGCCCGGGCCAAGTTTCCGTCAGAACGGCGGGTTTGATTCTGTCCTGCTGCTGGGGAAAAGCCCGGCTGGCGGAGCTCTGTGCTCTGAGAGCCAGAGCTTCTCAGGGTGGATTTTCACAGAAACAGGCTCCTCTTTCTCTCCAGCTGCTGGAGGTCTCGCCACCTGGCCGCCTTTAATTAAGTGTGGCATTGGAGGCAGTTGAGCAGAAAGTCTGATCTGAGAGGAGCCCCGCGGTATGAATGCCAGCAGCTAATCCACTCAGTCATTTTTGCACAGGCAGATTAGGAGTCTGTGCGAAAAATGGTGTTTGCTGCCTTTGGAGGTGCAGCGTAGGTAACGTCACAGCTTTTTAATGTGTAGTTTGATTGTTTTTTTTTTGTTTTCATCAGTAAAAACAATCAGCCGTAGCAGGAGAACAGATGGTTTAGCCTTTTCAGGGTCTCTGTAGATCTGACAGGAACCTTTCTGTCTCCAGAAACGTCTTTCAGTTACTCCTGGGTGATTCCTCGCCATTCCCAGGCCTCCAGAGAGCCCCACGCCCAGCCAGGACCCCCGATAGGCCTCCAAAGCAGGGCTTTCCTAGCTTTATTAATCAGGTTTACACTCAAACAAACGAGAGAACACGTCAGAAATGAGAGGGTAGTTAAGTAACAATGAGCTGAGAATGACAGCCCAGTGAGCATCAAGGACAAACCCCAGAGGTCAGATATTTATTTATCCACAGGTCATCACGTGTAAAATATATTTCATTATATTCTGCTTTTGAGCCATGCTTCTGTTTGCTGCAGTGTGTTTTCATTTGCTCTCCTTACACAAACTCGCTGAACCACTTGTCATCCCACATCCCCACGATGTTATCGCAGTACTTCAGTCACGATGTGACATTGTTAACATAATGTAAAATGTTAGAATGGTGAATGTTGCATTAACATATGTTGAGATTTATCACTTTTTTCCAACATCAAGTTACGTCCTCAAAGCTAAACATGGTTAGCATCTGTTTTATTCCATAACAGAAGTTTATCTCGGTGGTTTTGGTTTTTTGTCGTCAGTCAGCGATTGGAAGAGGCCACGTTTGTGATATTACAGCAGTTAACTGCTGAATCAGTGAACATCACATGTCTCTTGTTGTCTACATGCACAGGAAGTCACATTTAACTCTTCCTGTTCTCCAGGAATACAACCGGGATACAACCAGCTGCCGAGCCGAGTCGCCTTGAGTTGTGCTCGGTGACAGAGCCTCGTGTCCGCACGCTGACCGTCTGTCTGCAGATGGTTCCCGTCTATCAGGCGACCTGTGCAATCCAAGTGAGTGTGATTCATCAACGATTCATCGAGTAATTCCAATTATTTGATTATAAAAAATTCTCTTTGCGTTTAAGCCGTTTTATTAAAACGAGCGTTTCTCCCACATCTGCTAAAAGCAGACCTGCAGTAGAAACGTTTTTATGAAACACTGAGAACACAACAGCAGCAGGGACGATGGCGCTGGCACAGTTTAACGTGGGGGCGGAGACTGTTTACACACCACGTACTGTCACGCTGCGTTGAGGCTGAGTGAAAGAAAACAGCAGCGCGGTGGCTGTGATCACCATTAAAACCTTTACTGTGGAAACGTGAAAGCTTGTAAGTTTAAGCTTGATGAAGGCTGACGGCAGGCTGCTATTTTACAGAGAGGCAAACAGGGGTGAGTCTAAAGGGGGGCGTGGGGTGCCCGGCTGCTGTAACAGCAGCATGAAAACTTCGCTAACGTCAGAAAGCCTGCCAAGAAGACGGTACAGGTCCGTTTTTATGCCGTAGTTTTGACTGCATATTTGTTTTATTTTATTTGACCTTTGACTCTACTTGACATTATTTATATATTTTTGCATTTAAGAAAATGTTTTTAATATGGTGCATAAATACATCCAAAGGTTTAGTAGTTGTTCTGACAGATAAAACGTGGTTTTGGGTGTTTATTATTGTTTATTAATAAGACAAAAGCATTTCTCTTCCAGTTAAGTGACGGGGTAATCGATGGCTGAATGTTTGTCCAACTGACACTCTGTTTCTGTTTTATAGTAATATGTGACATTTGCAAAATAATCACTTGGTAAAGGTTTGAACTGAGTCATGGATGGAGGAGCGTCTGATGGCTCAGCTTGGTGTTGCTGGTGTGTTTTCTCAGAGCAGTTGAATCATTAGCAGCAGGATTATGTCTACAGCTCCTGTCTGTCCATCTGCCTCCTCGTCTCCTCGGTTAGTGTGCTTCGTAGCACTGCTGCCAGACGGGTTAAAGGTTAACCAGTGTGTACAGTAGAGTCACAGAAGTATGAATCCCAGGAGTTTCTCTAAATGCTGCGGTTAGATTTTGAACTAAACGTGAGCTCCGTTCTGTACGGCCGTCCACAAAAACCTCAGACACATCCATCACTCTGGTTTTTGTTGGGTTCTTATCCTCGTGGATGAGTTTTGAATCAGATCTTTGTGAACTTGTGGAAATCCCAGTCAGGCCTTAATCTGGATGAATTTCACAACGACGTGTTTGTTTTGGTGTTTGGTGGGTGGAAACGCTGCTTTGAAGGGTGGATGTTTCTCTGTTGTGCTCTTGCAGGTGGGGGCAGGTGTGGCGATAATAAGACGAGATTTCCTGAATGCAGGTAGCAGTCACTGTGCCTGCAAAAGGAAGGTTTTATCACAGTGTTTATCAGGAGATACTGTGATGTTCATAGTATGTGGTGGTATTATTATTATTATTATTATTATTATTAGAATAAATAACATTTTAATGCCTTCATGGAAAATCTACTGTTGGGCCTTTTTACAAATAATTATTAAGAATAATGAAACACGCGTCACAGAGTCAGGACTGAATCTCATGCGGCTCTGAAACGAACTGCATTTGGACAATTTAGTGTGCAGGTAAAAACACCTGTGAGCAACAGGTGAGACATGCAGTTAAACTCAGAGCATCCTCAGGTGAAGCTCACCTGAGAGAAGCAAGGTGGAGCTCGTCTCGTTCCTCTTCATGATGCTGCACGATTTAAGCAGAAGCTGCTTAAACACTCTGGAGTTCACCTCTTTGCGTCTGTGTGGAGGCTGGTGGTGAGGAGGGGCTTTGATAATTGGACGCTTCATCTCAAGAATCATCTGCACGTTTTGAATGTTCAAATGTGGTTTTCTTTAAATTATTAATTTAAATGATCTGTAAGTTTGGAACACACTGATTTAAAAACAGAAGAGTTCCCATTAACAGTTTTTTGCCTGCAGCTGTTAATTTTTCCTCAATAACTGTATAATAAGATTAACCTTTGTAAAGACTGCTTGCCCTGCAGCATCCTGTAGGATCACTGCAGAAGCTGTTTAACGATCTTTAACCTTTCGAGGCTGCACGCAGGGCGACGGTGCGCAGGCTGCGGTGCAAAAACAAGGCGGAGCAGACCCACAGCTGTGAAGCTGTTTGTACAGTTTGTTTCTTGAACAATGGTGTAATTGGACAGGATGAGTATTAATCAACAGGCTTCAGGAGTACCAGGGAAACAGTCCGCTCTGCTGGACTTATTTTCCTGGGTCGTCTGCAGTGTGCCGCCCTCCTTCCTCCTGCGGGAACGACTTCCTGTTTTCGTACGGTACGGTATCGTGGGCGTTCACGTCACAGACATTTCAGTGAGCGCTTCAGCCCGCCTCCTCTCCACATATGGACTGATCAGACATACGCCTTAATTAGCCTCAGTGTGGAGTTGGTGGGGCTTTAGGATGTTAACATTGCACCGCCTCCTCCCCACATCTGCTCCCGCTGCTTTGCATTGTCAGAAGGTCAGGGGTCAACGAGCTCCTGTCCTGTGATCAGTGGCCTGAAGGAGGCTTTAGAGCAGGAGGTGTGCATGTTCTCCCTCAGCGCACCGTTATCCTGACGAGTAGTCGTCTTTGTGAAGTAACAGAACTGACAGCAAGCAGGAAGTCGCAGCCTGCAGTGGTGCTGAGATGCTCTGTGGACCAAAGATGAACCTGAGACTCCGATCCTGAATAAAACATTTCGTTTTAGTTCATGTTTTCAGCTACATCTCTTCCATGGATATTCTGAAAGTGATCAAACCATTAAGCTTAATTCTTGCACCTTTTTTCCCTCGTTGTGAATCGGGTGCACCTCCTTATTGTGTGATCTTGCTAAGCCGGGGCGTTGTCCTCGCTGTCACTCAGGGCCTTTGTTTCACAACCTCGTGATTCCCACCAACCAGCGAGCGTGCAGACGGGTTCAGGCTTTTTGTGCTGGTGTAAATCGCTGTGAAACCGCAGACAGACTTGACATCTGACGGTTTGGTTTACGACTGAATTTCTTCCTAACATGTGCCTTTGTTCCCCCGCCTGAACAGTAAAACTGGGATGAGCAACTCAAAATGTAAAGTTGTTCTCTTCCTGGCCTTCGATCATAGTCATCAAGTTAAAAATAACTTCTGAACTCTGTCTCAGGAGGCGGGGCTAAGCTAATCTAACCTGCTCTTTTCTGGTTTGTCTCACCTGTCCTTCCTGCAGGAGGCGATGCGGGGAGCCGGGTGGAGGCGTGGGGTCCGGCCCTGAGGAGGCGTCCTGCGGCTGGGAGGAGCGTGGCCCTCCTGCAGCCCTCCTGTGGCGCTCCGGGACGCTCCTACTAAGATGTCCCTCAGCAGCGGCCCTGCAGGCGGGAAAGGTGTGGACTCCAACGCGGTGGACACGTACGACAGCGGTGATGAGTGGGATATCGGTGTTGGCAATCTGATCATTGACCTGGACGCCGACTTAGAGAAGGACAAGCTAGAGATGTCGAGCAGCAAGGAGGGAGGGGGCATGGCGGCCCCTCCCAGCGCCGTGGCAGCTTTACCTGACAATATAAAGTTTGTTAGCCCTGCGTCCGCCACGGCGGGCAAAGAGAGCAAATCCAAATCCAAGCGCAGTAAAAACTCTAAGGAGAGCGTGAAGACGCCGCACTCAGACGGAGCTAAAAAAGAGGTTCAGGGCCGGGTCCCCGGGGACCTGCCGCCCCAGAACGCCAACTCTGCCCCGAGCAAGGGGACGGACAAGTCGAGTAAGCCCTCCCGCATCCTCCCTGTGGTGAAAAAGGACAAGGACGGGGTGTCTGGGAAAAGCAAGAAGGAGAAAATGGAGGCGGGAGCGGCGAACGCTGAGAAAGAGTCCTCGGTGCTGCCGTTAGGAGCACCTCGAGGCGGACCCTTTGAGGGCCAACAGGCCCCCGAGCTCGCTACGGCCGAGCAGCTCGGGAACACGCCGCTGGACTCAGCCAGGATAGGCCAGGTTGTGACGACGGAGCAGGAAGAGGTGGATGGGGGCGACTGCCGAAATCTGAAGAAAGCGATGGGTGGGGAAAAGGTAAGAGGAATAAAGCTGATGCCTGAACAAATGAAAATAATCGTGTCTCCTTGTTGTTGATGGAGCCCGCATGCTGCACACTGAACATGATGTATGTGAGCGTCGTTTTCGGCGTGCTCCTCGTGGTCAAAGGATCTAAATGTGCTCGCTTTTAGCTCTGAACAAAGAACCAAAGCAAACCAAGCGCTCGTCACTGCCGACCCGGTCGGCCGTGGACAAGCTAAAAGTGGCTCCGTGTGAACCTGAGCTAAATTAAACTTGGTCTAATCTAACCCAGTTTCTGTTTTTAGATAATCCCACTGTTAAAGCTTCTGCACTAAGACCCGTGTCGTCATTAACAAAGGAGTCTTTGGACCTCTCTGTTCTACCACTGATCATTTCACTGCACTGGCAGGTGTGTTTTTCAGGGCTGATTTCAGGTAAACACACTTCTCCTTCACAGCTAGCTGGACTGTTCGTCAGAGGTTAAACCGACTCTTTTAAGAATAACTTCAGAAAGCTTCAGCTTTGGGGTTTGTGTGGTTCCTTAAAAAGCCTTAAATTCATCCATTTATTGGAGTTAGTGTGGGGAGTAAACTGAGCCTGCTAATTCAAGATTAAACTGCGATTAAAGGTTAAAGTTGCAGTGGATTGAAGTCCTGAGTGAGCTGTTAATTCAAGATTAGATTGTTTAAGTTTCAAAATAGAACAAACGAAACAGACTAAACTGTCAATTCCACTTAGAAACAAAATATTAATTCTAAAAATAAATCTTAGTTTGTTTTACAGAAGAACAGACAAAACTAACTTTTGTCAGTATCAAATAAACTGAGAACTAAAAGGAAATTCTCAATCTCTCCTTGTTGTATAGCTGAGCTTTTCAAACAGTTTTAACAGTTACTTTAGTCTGACAAAAGCCGAATGACGAATTAGCGCTTCCAGTCAGAGACTGAGGCTACGTCCACACGTACACGGGTATTTTTGAAAACGGAGATTTTCAGTTTTCGTTTTAAAAAATAATCCCGTCCACACATAAAGGCAGAAATGAAGGAAAACGCTGCTATGAACATGCCAAAGCAGCAGGTGGCGCTAGATTCCTAACCGTGCAGAAATGTTGGCCAATCAGAAGTCTAGAAGCCTCGGTGGGAAAAAGTAAACAAAGCTGGGGCATAGAAGCAGAACCGAGTCGTATGTGTGGAGGGACAGTAACTGTGTGTATATGTAAGCATTTAAACACTGCAGAGAGTAGAATTAACAGTATTGTAGAAATTCATTTCACCGAAACAATAACGTGGCGCACAGTGTGACGCATGCACCAGTTTATTGTATTTCCAGACTTGCTTTCAGCACAATTTACAGTGCAGCTACTCTGTTTTTTGTCAGACTTGAAATAGCCGAAATACCTTCACACTACGGAACTTCTATGGCTCTTCCGTTTGACAATCTCTCCGGCGTTGGAACCATCATCTGTTTTCTCTTCGGTCACGCTCGGTTGATTTTTCTAGTCGGTACACTCATTTCCTCCATTACCCGCTGGCTGCTTCCCAAACAAACACACGTGCGGCTTGGCACT
Organism: Aulonocara sp. 'chitande type north' Nkhata Bay; assembly: GCF_057382095.1. Lineage (NCBI taxonomy): Eukaryota > Metazoa > Chordata > Actinopteri > Cichliformes > Cichlidae > Aulonocara > Aulonocara sp. 'chitande type north' Nkhata Bay. The sequence goes on from NC_141350.1 coordinate 69,013,527, forward strand.
TGTGCTGCACGTAACAAGTCACGCAACGTGACGCTGCGGCTGTGATTGGTTCGGCTCTGCGCTACTGAATTTGGATTGGCTGACCTTTTTTTTTTTTTTTTTTTTTTTTTTTTTTGAGGACGAGCGGCGAGGTCTATCGCGATAGCTTAATTTCTCTATCGAGTAAAAGTTATATCGCGATACATATCGTTATCGTTCTATCGCCCAGCTCTACCATATACATTTGAAAATTTGTGATAACGATATAACTGACGATATAATTGACACAAGACAAAATACTTTACAACTCCACAACTTTATTAGTGCAAAAAAACACAAACATTCATCCATCTTCTTCCACTTTATCCGGGCCGGGTCGCGGGGGCAGCAGCCTAAGCAGAGAAGCCCACACCTCCCTCTCCCCAGCCACCTCCTCCAGCTTATCCGCAGGAACACCAAGGCGAGATATACAGGGAGTGCAGAATTATTAGGCAAGTTGTATTTTTGAGGAATAATGTTATTATTGAACAACAACCATGTTCTCAATGAACCCAAAAAACTCATTAATATCAAAGCTGAATGTTTTTGGAAGTAGTTCTTAGTTTGTTTTTAGTTTCAGCTATTTTAGGGGGATATCTGTGTGTGCAGGTGACTATTACTGTGCATAATTATTAGGCAACTTATCAAAAACAAATATATACCCATTTCAATGATTTATTTTTACCAGTGACACCAATATAACATCTCCACATTCACAAATATACATTTCTGACATTCAAAAACAAAAACAAATCAGCGACCAATATAGCACCTTTCTTTGCAAGGACACTCAAAAGCCTGCCATCCATGGATTCTGTCAGTGTTTTGATCTGTTCACCATCAACATTGCGTGCAGCAGCAACCACAGCCTCCCAGACACTGTTCAGAGAGGTGTACTGTTTTCCCTCCTTTAAATCTCACATTTGATGATGGACCACAGGTTCTCAATGGGGTTCAGATCAGGTGAACAAGGAGGCCATGTCATTAGTTTTTCTTCTTTTATACCCTTTCTTGCAGCCACGCTGTGGAGTACTTGGACGCGTGTGATGGAGCATTGTCCTGCATGAAAATCATGTTTTTCTTGAAGGATGCAGACTTCTTCCTGTACCACTGCTTGAAGAAGGTGTCTTCCAGAAACTGGCAGTAGGACTGGGAGTTGAGCTTGACTCCATCCTCAACCCGAAAAGGCCCCACAAGCTCATCTTTGATGATACCAGCCCAAACCAGTACTCCACCTCCACCTTGCTGGCGTCTGAGTGGGACTGGAGCTCTCTGCCCTTTACCAATCCAGCCACGGGCCCATCCATCTGGCCCATCAAGACTCACTCTCATTTCATCAGTCCATAAAACCTTAGAAAAACCAGTCTTGAGATATTTCTTGGCCCAGTCTTGACGTTTCAGCTTGTGTGTCTTGTTCAGTGGTGGTCGTCTTTCAGCCTTTCTTACCTTGGCCATGTCTCTGAGTATTGCACACCTTGTGCTTTTGGGCACTCCAGTGATGTTGCAGCTCTGAAATATGGCCAAACTGGTGGCAAGTGGCATCTTGGCAGCTGCACGCTTGACTTTTCTCAGTTCATGGGCAGTTATTTTGCGCCTTGGTTTTTCCACACGCTTCTTGCGACCCTGTTGACTATTTTGAATGAAACGCTTGATTGTTCGATGATCACGCTTCAGAAGCTTTGCAATTTTGAGACTGCTGCATCCCTCTGCAAGATATCTCACTGTTTTTGACTTTTCTGAGCCTGTCAAGTCCTTCTTTTGACCCATTTTGCCAAAGGAAAGGACGTTGCCTAATAATTATGCACTCCCTGTAATCTCTCCAGCTTTTGGTCACTACCCACAGCTCGTGGCCATAGGTGAGGGTAGGGACGTAGATCGACCGATAAACTGAGAGCTTCGCTTTTACACTCAGCTCCCTCTTCACCACGACGGACCGGTGCAGCGTCCGCATCACTGCAGCCGCTGCACCAATCCGTCTGTCAACCTTCAGCTCCCTTCTCCCAAAAAAAACTCCATCAGTGTATTTTCACTTAAACAAGCAGCTGTTTTTTATGTGCATTAAAATTATATAAACATGTAACAGTGCAAATGCAATTCCTTGCTGGCAGTTTAACCAAAAGGCATTTCCAGTGGAAACTGGCCGACATCCTCAGCACAACCATGTAGAATGAATAACGACGGCCCGCTAGCATGCGCTACCAAAAATAGTGCTTTGTTGTGTATCTGACGGACGAAAGCTGAACCAGTTCCAGTGAAGCTGCAGCATTTTTACAAACCAGTTCTGGTTCATCTGTTTCACTCAACAATCCGCTTTCACTCTTCTCGTTCTGCGTCGCCGCCGTGCTTTTTCCGCCATGTGCGTATGAAAACAAAAGCACTGCACATGCGCGTTTTTACCCATATTCTATCGCCATGTTTCATTTTCTTATCGTTGCCCAACGTTACACCGGTGTTACCGTGAGCGGTATGATATGGCGCAGCACTAGTCCAGACCCTAAAGCCTGATTCCTGTTAAACTCAGTTTTATTTGTATGGCTCCAGATCACAACAGCAGACGTCTCAAGGCGGTTTATGCTGTCAGGTGACAATAAAACAGAGAAACCTTTGAGCAAACGCTCCTCGTCTTCACTCCTCAGGCTAGCGCTTTGTCAACCCACCGGCCAGCGGAGTGGCCCGAGGTTCTGTCGGGTCCCTCGTCAGCCCTCTGCCTCCGTCTGAGATCCAGAGAGAGGCTGATCTGCCTGTGGCCTTGAAAGAAATGTGGCTTGTAATAAATACTGCTCCGGCTGAATGAGGAGGAGCAAGGATGGTCTGTGGCCAATAGTGGAGGTGTAACCCCGCCCCCTGTCATTCTGTCTTTGAGAGCTAGTCTGAGGTTTTCCTGCTCCTCAGCGGTTTTCCCTGCATCCAGGCAGCAGCTCTCATTCTTAAAGAAGAGGACTGTGTGGACCGCCCTCATCGTCGGCTCTCAGCACTGTCAAATTTACCTGAAAACCAACGTGTATGTTCCAGGTGGGTCAAGGTGGGACTTTAAAACCATAATTAAAAACTGCTTCCTCTCAGATGGGGATGGCTCTGTGTTTTGGCAGAGAGACGAAGTAAGGCGTGAAGTTTAAATAGACATTTAACCTGCTGTCAGACAGGAAGTGGAGATGTTCTGCACCAGACTTCATTCACAGAAGCTGCAGTTTTACCTCAGAGAGAGACGGTAGATGTTTGAGTGCCGCCTTGATGGGCAGCCAAGGATTGAAGAAGGTCAAAGGTGCTGTTCCCGTCACGGGGAATAAATGATCTTTATTTCTTTAACGTGATAAGTGGTTCTCTTTGTTTTGGCACCAACTAAACATTAGGTTGGATTTCCTTCCAGCTCTCCTGTGGTTGCACTCACGTGTTTGATTTCTCTCTCGTCTTCTCTGTCCTCCGTCCAGATGGAGTCTCCAGTCTCCACCCCAGCTCCTCCCCCTCTCCACCTCCTCGGCTCCGTCCCCAGCAGCGGCGACATCTCGTCTCCCTGCGAGCAGATCATGGTCCGCACGCGCTCGATCGCCGTGAACACCGTTGACGCGGCGCTGGCGACCGAGCCGGAGTGCCTGGGACCCTGTGAGCCGGGAACCAGCGTGAACCTGGAGGGCATCGTGTGGCAGGAGACGGAGGATGGTGAGAAAAGCGTTATCGCAGTAGATGGCTGCGTAGTTTTATTTTACGTGTGTTTATTTGAAGAACAAAATGAGCGCTCATCAGAGGCACTCGCACTACCCCGGCCTGAACATCGTTTCCCATTCTGCTGAAGGAAGAGCCGTGCACACGAACAACGAACCAAACAAGAAGCGAGAGACTCTCGGTTTCTGCAGCAAACCTTTACGAGCTGCGACGGCGAGCGGACACCGCGCTGTCTTCCTGTCAATCCAAATTATTCCAAAAAGAAAGCTTTTCTGCACCTTCACGCCACAAAACTCCCGTTAGATTAGAGAAAAGGTGCTTCATTAATGCTCTGATGTTTCACTGACCTCTCACTGCTGCTGAGCCTCATGCAGCTGCAGTGGTACCAATAACTCAGCCACAAAAATGAAATGATTGTTCCGTCAGTACTTTTTCTTTGCCTTTGGCTGTTGCAGAGAAAAAAACCACCTTCTGATATACTGTAACAAACACATGCATCAGTTTTATCAGCTTGGGTTGAACGTTCATGACTCCACCCCTCTGAGCAGGTGTGATGTGCGTGCAGAGCTGCCGATGCTGAGCCAGTGTGGAGCTCTGTGAAAAGATCAGGTCCAGTTTATTGTCTGGATTACGGCCCTGCTGAACAGTCGTGCATCTCAGTTTTTATTCAGTGACGTCCTGTGAGCGTGTCTGCACGTCCTGTGGACGCCGAATGCAGAGTGGCGTGTAGCTGGAGGAAAACCTGTGTGGAGGTGATAGGCTTGGGCAGGAAGCTGTTCATTAGAAGTGCTCCTGTTAGTGGAAAGCTCTGCTGAAGTACTCAATCTCACTCTTTAATTAGCTCCACTGTCAGCCAATCACTGATGCGGTTCGACCTCAGAAACCCGCCGAGCGTGACGCTGGTATGAAAGCGTTCGACATCTGCGTCCCAGCCGGGGAGGAAAGTCGCATCTAGACGTCTGCTTCCTGCTGCACTCGCAGCTTCCGTGCTTTGATACAGTCACGTCAGCACATCGAAGAAAGGAGCTGTAAGTGTGGGGAGTTACTCTGAGGACTCATTTGTTAAAGTGGAGACCCCAGAGGGGAGGAGCTTAACTCCTATCCCTTCATCCTAATTGTGGGGTCAGAAAACTTTTGGCTTTTTCAAACCAACAAAAAATGATGTTTGTACTTCAATGTGAAGTCTTTTGTTTTGTTTTTTTTGTTTGTTTGTTTTTTTAATAACTGCACTAGAGATGGACCGATCCGATATTACGTATCGGTATCGGCCCGATACTGACGTATATTACTGGATCGGATATCGGAGAGAAATAAAAAATGTAATCCGATCCATTAAATATCAAAAAAGCACCTCACAAAACTTGCAACACGGCGTAACTCGGCTCATAACCGTAGCACGTCGCAACAGTGTGGTCACGTGATCGAGAGGCTGTGGCGTGCCCTGTGGTCTGGTTGAGTATTTGTAGCCTCGCTACCAAACCAGCATTTCATCAACCGATATATGGAGCGACTGCCTCTTCTTGCTGCTGCTTCAATCATGAAACTGATCAATGATCAGCTGATCGGCTTTTCTCTCTTCTTTGCTTTTGGCCCACTTTGCACCAGAAAGAGGAAACCAGCGGCTGAACAGCAGCAGCACGTTTAAGCTTAAACTGTTGTTAGAATTTATTTAATATTACTTTCTACTCGAGGATCTTTTTCTACGTAGCTGACGGCTGGTAACTGTGCAGGGGCGGATCTAGCAAAGTTTAGCCAGGGGGGCCGATAGGGCATGAACAGGGAAAAGGGGGCACAAAGACATACTTTTCTTTCTTATTCTCATTTAAAATGTCGAGCTTTTAATAAATAATTATCTGAATCTTACACCCAAAGTTTTAATCTGATGTAAAATGTATAGAAGTCCATTACTGTATATAGTAACTGTTAAGTCTAATATACCCTAGTAAGCTATAGCACTTTTTCCTTTGGGAAGGTACCATCTGTGCAGTCTGCAGTTCTGTTGAAGAAAGATGTTGAATCTATTTAATATTTCTTGAAAAATAATTGATTTCTGTGCATTTTTTTCACACTGCATCAAATTAAGGTTGATTACGTCGAGTAAGCATCATGACGTGGAGCGTGAGGGGTGGTTCCCTATTTTTTTTTTTTTTTTTTTTGCTGGGAGTTTGCAACCTTATTAGTTTGGTTGCCTAATATTTCTGCTAAGTACTCTTTAAAATACCAGAATAGGGAGGATGGTGTAGGTTTAAGTTTACTAGATTGATCAGTTTTGCTGAACTATGAAATATTTTGGGCGCAGTGCATTTTTTACATACAGTATAACAGAATAGCTTTAGTGTTGTTTATTTAAACTTGAGTATGAACTTATACAAAATGCAGCAAGATATATAAAAAAAAAAACAGTTTTATTGATTAAAGAAAACTGTATCAGATTCATATCAGTGTCGGCCGATATCCAAATTTATGATATAAATTTATGATAGTGCTAGCTAAAAACGTAATCTGCATCAGCTGACGAGGAACTGGCTCATAAAAGCACCTGAGGGTGTTACACATCACCAGCATTCATCCGCAGAGAGGCCTCCAGAGTAAGTCCGCAGCCCCAGCTTCTAATGAGCCAATCAGCTGCTTGGATGGTAAAACGGAAAGTCCAGAGCAGCCGAGAGAAGACGGCGACAGGCGCCGAGTGAAAAAGTGAAAGCAATGTGCAGGAAATCCCCCTGTAAGTTTGGCTGAAAGCCAAGGTAAATAAATATGTTTTAAGACGTGATTTAAAAACAGATAAGGAAGGTCCTGTCTAACATGTAAAGGCAACTCATTCCACAGTTTTGGTGCTGCCACAGTGTTGCACAGCAAACGCCCGATCCCCTCTGAGCTCACGATTAGTCCTGGGCTCGCTCAGGAGGAGCTGGTCTGCCCACCTGAGGGGCTGGGAGGGTATGTGTGGATGAAGAGCTCAGAGAGGTACAGAGGGGCAGCATTGGACAGACATTTAAAAACAAATAAAAGCAGCTTAAAATGATCCTAAAATGCACGGGCAGCCAATGAAGTGAATATAAAACTGGGTGATGTGCTCACATCTACGAGTGCCAGTCAAAAGACGTGCAGCAGCATTCTGAGCTAGCTGCAGTCGAAGAACAGAAGATCGACTCACCCCAAAATGAAGAGAATCACAGTAACCCAGCCGAGCGGTTGCAAAGACACGGATTACTGTTTCAAAGTGCCAGCTGCCTCAGATGAAAGAAACTAGACCTGACAACCGACCCGATCTGGCTTTCAAGCTTAAGTTCAGGATTTCGGGGTTTGCAAAGCAACACACGGAACAGCAGCGGAGGAGGTCTGAACACCATTACTTCAGTGTTAGAATCATTAAAACAAAGAAAGTTTAGCGCCAACCACGACTTGACGTCCTCCAGACATGTTCGTAAGCGATTTACAGACGACCCATCTTTCTTTTTAAGAGGAATATGAATCTGGCAGTCATCTGCAGAACAGTGAAACGAGAGTCCGTGTCTCCTAAAAATTGAGCCCAAGGGAGGTAAATAAAGCGAAAGCAGGATAGGGCCCAGAATGGAACCCTGTGGTACTCCATGAGACAGCGGAGCACGGGAGGACTCCGTTTGTTAAGTAAGACCTGAAGCATTTCAGAACCTGTTACACCGACACACTGCTCCAAACACGAGATTGAAATTTCATGGTCTACAGTGTCAAATGCAGCAGTTAAATCGAGTAAGATAAGAAGGACACTTTCACCAGAATCGCATGATAAAATATGTCATTAAAATTCTTAAAAGTGCTGATTCAGTGCTATGCATTGCTTTAAAACCAGACTGGAAAATCATCTGAACATTTTGTGCATTCAAAAACGGGATCAATTACATGCTACTTTTTCCAAGCGCAGCTTAGATATTAGATATCAACAGCGTTTGTATCTAGCCCAGGTTTCTTAAGAAGTGGTTGCACAATTGCATCTTTGAAATTCTTTGGAACCACACCTGAAGTAAGGCTGCTTTTTAAAATGGTTAAAATAGTTGAACCTGTGGTAGAAGAAACTTCTTTCAGAAAACGGGGAGGGATGGCATCGTAGGGCGAGCCTACAGGCTTTAGATGATCCACCACCTCCTGTAGCTGAGCAAGAGTAACCGACTCTGTTGAAAGACAGCCGAGCAAACTGGAGGATCAGAGGCGTCAGATGTGGGCAAAGTAATCCGCGCCCTAGCCGAGGCTACCTTCTTTATAAAGAAGTGCAGAAACCTTTCACACATTTCATGTGACGGCTCAAAACTGAGATCAGAAAGAGGGCTTAAACAATATATGTGGTTTCTGATAATTCACCATAATAATGTTTGCAAAGTGTTTCCGCTTTGCTTCTTTTAATGTAAGCTGATATAAGGCCCAGCGCTCTCTTTAATTTTGTAAAGCTGTAAGAAATTCAAAACTCAAGTTGAGTTTAACTGAGCCGAAACACAGTGCTGAAAGAACCTCCGTGCCGAGTAGCTAAAAATGTCTCGTGTTCATGGTTTGCCTGTGTGTTTTTCTGCAGGTATGCTGGTTGTGAACGTCACCTGGAGGAACAAGACGTACGTTGGAACTCTGCTGGACTGCACGCGGCACGACTGGGCGCCGCCGAGGTACAGAAACGACTCAGGCTCACGCCGTTCGGCCGAGATCTCGAGTATAAAACAAGCTCGTTCTTGCTACGCTCAGTCACCACCATGTAAACACGTAGACACGTGTCAGGGACAAACATACAGATGAGCCTGTAGTGAGACACGTGGTCGATACCTGCAGACGTAAACACAGGGAAAGGCTGTAGGTTTCATGCAGGTAAACAAAACAACTTATTATTGCTCATTAATAAGACAAACGTAAGTCTCATCCAATTACTCGATGGAGTAATCAATACTCGATTACTGATAATGGACAGCTGCGGCTCTGTGCGCTGTACGATGGTTTGTTTGAGTCGCTGCGTGACACCTTTGGTTACCTTTGGTACAGGTGAGGTCAGGTGTGTCTTTCGGCTCGCTGATGTCCACCTCTGTGTTTTTAGGTTCTGCGAGTCTCCCACCAGTGACGTGGAAATGCGGAGCGGCCGCGGTCGAGGTAAGAGGATGCGTCCCAGCAGCAACACGCCGTTGAACGACAACAGCAACTCGTCGGACAATAAAGGCAGCGGCAGCAGTAAGACGCGCGGCGCCACGGCCAACAGCAAAGGGCGGCGTGGGAGTCAGACGCCTGGCTGCGGCGAAGACGCCAAAGCCAGCCCGTCCTCCGCTAAGAGGAAGACAAAGCCCGCCTCAGATATGGACCCCACCTCCAGCTCAGAGGACACCAAAGCGTCAAAGCGCATGAGAACGAACTCGACCGGCGCCGGGACGCCTCTGCCTGGAAGCAAAGCCGATTCACTGCCGCCGCCACAGCTGGACCGGACCTGCCCCTCCCCCGTCCTCATCGACTGCCCCCACCCCAACTGCAACAAGAAGTACAAGCATATCAACGGACTGAAGTACCACCAGGCCCGCGCCCACAACGACCAGGACGTCCGACTGGACCAGGACGGTGACAGCGAGTACGGGGACGACCCCGCCCTCCATCCCGAACCCGCCTCCTGCAACGGCGCCGCCATCTCGCCTGCTCGCTCCACTACACCGAAGGGTCGGGGCTTCGATGCCCCCTCGCCCTCACCAGGCAAGCTGACATCAAAGGTTAAAAAGAAGACGAGCGAGGCTGAGCCTGAGGTGACGGACGGTGGCGAGGAGGGGGCGTGTTTGACTGACGAGGCCAGTAATGACGGCATGGACGACAGGAAGGTCAAGAAAATGACGGCCGGGGGGAAAGCTGAGAAACTGGGACAGAAAGGCTTGAAGCTGACTCGCCCCGCCGGCGCGCCCGGAGTTCCCTCGCCATACTCCCTCCAAGCATCCTCCCCCGCTCTGGGCTCAGTGGTACAGTCCGTACCCAAAAGCCCCCAGCTGAAAAACGTCCAGCCTAAACCCGCGCCCCTCACTGACCCCGCCTCCAGCCCCGCCCATTCCAAGGACAAGAAAAAGAAAGACAAAAAGAAGAGGGACGGCGGAAAGGAAGAGGACAGCCCGAAGGCGATGGGTAAGGCGGGGAGGCCAGAGGAGGGCAAGAGCCCCTACTCTGAGGCGTCAGACGCTTTGCTCAACGGCTCCTCGGAAGCTCAGCAGAGCCGGCTCGCCAGCATCAAAGCCGAAGCCGACAAGGTGTACAGTTTCTCCGACAACGCACCCAGCCCGTCCATCGGCGTGGCCAGCAGGATGGAGGCCGGCCTGGCGCCCACGCTTCACATGACCCAGAACGGAGCCGACAACGCATCGGTCAAGACCGGTAGCCCCGCCTACTCTGACATCTCTGATGCTGGGGAGGACGGCGAGGGTAAGGCAGAGGGGGTAAAGGTCAAGCCAGAGCCTGACCAGGGACCTCGTGAGAGCGCCAAGAAGGCGCTGTTTCCCCCTCAGGCGTCCAGTAAAGATTCGCCGTACTACCCCAGCTACGACGCCTACTACTCCCCCACCTATGCCAACCCCAGCCCGGGACCAGCGCCTGCAGCACCACCTCATGGTGAGATAGCACAAGTGAAAGTGAAGAAAGAGGAGGAGCTTGAGGTGGGAGAGGAGGGAAAACTGAAGGAGGAGCCTCAGGAGGAGAGAAAGGTGGAGCCAGGGCCTCCGCAGCCATCAGTCATCCAGCAGCGCTCCAACATGTACGCCCAGCCGCTCTATTACAACCAGTACTACGTCCCTCCCTACTCCTACTCCCACGAGCAGGCCTACCACGCCCACCTCTTGGCCTCCAACCCTGCCTACCGTCAACACTTCGAGGAGCAGCGACAGCGCCACGCTGACAAGAAGGCGGAGAGCAAAGAGCGCGAGGCTTCCGTGAAAGAAGAGTGGAAGCAGAAGGCATCGGTACCGCCCACTCTGTCAAGGGCGCCCAGCCTCACGGATCTGGGCGCCAGGGGAGGCGTGAACCCAGCGAAGCCCAAAGAGCCCGCCACGGCTTCGGAACAGGCCAAGTCGGTCATCATGGCGAAGGGAGAGGACTCCAAGGCGCCCGCCGCCCAGCCCGAGGGTTTGAAGATCAAGCTGAGTGAAGGAGGGCATCACGGGAAAGAAGAGCCAAAGTCAGGGGCAGAGCCGGGCCGAGCAGCGAGCGTCGAAGCTGCCATGTGGTACAGACAGGTACAGGTGTCCTCCCTCTGTCACGGCACGTTCCACCTCGCTTGTGTTTTAAGATTGATTGAGGTTAGTTTGATGCTGATGAAGGTTTCTCCCTCTCTGCAGGAGCCCGACTCACGTCTGTGGTCCTACGTCTACCCCAGCAAATACTCGGAGGCTCCCAAACTTCAGGAGGACGACAGGTGGAAGGAGGAGCGGGACAGGAAGGTGAAGGAAGAGAGGCCGCGGCCCAAGGAGAGCCTCCAGAAAGACGAGGCGGCGAAGGAGGTGGCGGAGGGTAGGACGCAGCTGCCTCCCGAGGAGCTCCGCGGGGGCGGGAAGGAGGCGCGCCCGCCTCACATGCAATTCCCCTCGCCGCTGGCCCAGCATCAGGGCTACGTGCCCTACATGCACGGACCGTACGCCTACAGCCAGGGCTACGAGCCGAGCCACCCCGGGTACAGAGGCATGCCCTCGGTCATGATGCAGAATTACCCAGGTGAGAAACTCAAACACGACATAAACAGGCGCAGCACAAAGAGAGCGCGAGGGCGGCGAGGGCTGGAGAGTGAAAACCAGCGAGTTAAATTAAAAGCCACGTTTCTTTGTGGCGTCCGAGGGACGAGCGAGTGCCAGCTGTTGGTTTTGGTTTCTGTTTAGGCTCGCCGGTAAACCTGCCGACTGTTCACAGTGATACGGCTTCAGGAAGCTGAACTTCAACATGCAACTTCCTCTAAAATCCACCAATTTTCACTTTTTTCCACATTTCTGTGTAAACAAATGAGATCAGGCTGTTTTAGACCAGCCGACGCTTCAAATCTACTTCTGCTCATTTTCATTCACGTTATTAATATAAAATTAGACGAATGCGACGCACGGCCCCGGATGATCAGACTTTCACTGGCCCCCGAAAGAAAGCGCGGTAGAGGAGTCGATGCTGAGAGGTTTAAAGATCTTTAAGCTATCTCGCCACTGCACGTGTAATCCTGGCTACGGTGGCCACTGTGGGACAAACATGCTGGTCAACAAAGACGCATCAAAGTCACTGTTACTGTTGCTTGCCTCACACTGTAAGTGGCCTTGTGGAAACGGTTGTGGCGCTTTAGACTGAGGTGAGAAGATATAGGATGAGATTTTGTTAAGGTGGCGTTGTCTCGTTCCTTCCTGTCATGTGTTTGGTGAAGGATAAAACACGTGTTTCATATCTGCAGTCTGAAGATGCAGGCATGGATTTAAACGCCTGCGATTTCTCTTCTCCTCTGCCTTTGGCGTCATGCATTTGTGGGCGGTCTCTAGCCACATACATAAAATGTGATGTTTGGATCCATCTCAGCCATTGTGTTCAAAGCTGGTGGGGGAAACATCCTGAGTTTGTTGGAGAACACAGTTACACACTAATCACCACTGAAAAATGGCGTACTGACCTTTAGAGCTGCTGCCGCCACGTCATCATGCCGAACCTATGTTTGAACCTTTATGTTCAAACATAAACATCATGTTGTTTGTTCATGTTTGTCCTTCCAGGCTCGTACCTGCCAGCCAGTTACTACGCCTCCTCATACGGCGGGAAGGTGGGGGCGGGCGAGGACGGCGAGAAGCCCTCCAGGTCAAGTCCGTCTGTGAAGCCGTCCAGCGAGGCCAAAGCTCTGGACCTGCTGCAGCTGCACGCCAGCCAGTACAAAAGCAAGTCGCCGTCCATCCAGGACAGCAAGACGCCACATGACCGAGAGCGGGAGAGAGAAAGGGAGGGCGACCGGCCACGCTCCTCGCCCTCGCAGCGCATCATGCAGTCCCATCACCACCTGGGATACCCTCTGTACGACCTGTCTTACCCCTCAGGTGAGCCTCGCCTGCTGCCTTTAGATCCTCTTTAGCTCAGGTGTTGGAGGACAACCTGCTCAGTTTAGTGACCAGCCACACAGCCATGGTGAAGCTGACCTCCCATGATTCATAGCTGGAAAGGGATCCTCTGAGCCCGCCCACCTCACCCCTCTGAGCCCGCCCACCTCACCCCTCTGAGCCTGCAGCTGCTTTTAATGAGAGGCGTGTGCGAGTCTGTTTCAGTTCTGACATCCTGTCTTTGTTTCAGGCCTCTCGTCCTCCGCCATCGTCGCCAGTCAGCAAGCGTCCGCCCAGTCCATGTACCCGCCCGCACGGAGGTGAGAACGGTAAGAAACACACACACACACACACACACACACACACACACACACACACACACACACACACACACACACAGCAGTTATGTGTGAGTGCTGCGCAGGTGCTCATCACATCCATGAACATGCTGGGACTTCTGTGCCGCTCCTCTCCACCTGTACACCTGTACCTGCCCTGCTTCAGGCGTCTCAGTGCAGCAGCTCCACCTACTGGTCAGATCAGTGAATCTCAGTGTAAAAAAACAGTTACTGAACAGGACATCAGCCTCCTCATCATCATCACCTTCTTCTTCGTTTTAATTTCAAACCATTCCCTGGTAAAATCTTCTGACCCGTGATCTCCTCTCACTTTCTACAGGCACACCTGATTGGCCAGCCTCTACGCCTCTCCGAGTCATGTGACTGGATCACGTGAAGAAGTGTTTCTGTTTCCGTGACATCAGTTCAGTGGTGTTCTGTGTGTGTTTGATATCTCTGCCTGGACGTCCAGCCAACTGCTCCGACCCTCGCCGGACCGGATCCTGGTCCCGTTGGGTTCTGCTGGTTCTGGGCGGTCCCGTTGGCCAGCAGGTGCTGCTGGGATGCAGAGCTCACAGTGACGTACCTGCAGGGACGACTGGGTGACCTCTGACCTCTTTCAGAAGGACGGGCTCAGCTCCGGGTGACATCACACCGTTACCTGGATGCGTCTCAGCTTCACGTGAAATAAAGAGAACACTGGATGAAGGAGGGCCGGCCAATCAGAGGGCAGTATTCAGACTGCTTCCTTGTACTGACTGAGTGACAGGCTCCTCCTCCTCAGTGTGTAGCTGTAAACATGCTCTGTGTGTGTGTGTGTGTGTGTGTGTGTGTAAATACTGTACAGAGGAATTATTTTAAAGAGCTGTTGGATGATGTTGGATTTCCTACTCTTCTTTTTGTCTGGTAGTCTCTGCCTCTGTTTTTCTACTGTTGTTGATCTGATATTAAACCTGTAGCTGGTGGAGCAGCGCTCGAGCTCAGTGTCCTCATTTATTCCCTGAAAACACCACAGAGAAGCTGATGTTGTGAAACGTCTTCGGGTCCTGGGATGATGGGAGGCAGGAGGGATCCGCTCAGATCAAAGGGTTCTTCTTCTTTCAAAACAAAGCTTGCAGACTCTGGTTTCATTGTGTAGAATAAAATATTTCCTGGTTTAAAAACGTAAAACAAATGGAGAAATGTGCTTTTGGATGTGGATCCATCGATGCCTTCTAACGCACCACCCCCCCTCTCCTTCTGCCAGCAGCAGCACAGTTTCACCCTGAGCAGCGGTTCATTGATGACCCCATCTCATCCTGTATTTTGCTCACGCTGACGTGGCCTTGCTGCATTGCTGACACGGATGTTTCACTGCTGTTTCCCAGCAAGGCTTCAGTTTGTCTTCTGTTGGATCATTTTACCTGTATGATGATGTTGATACAGTTTCACCTGAGAGTTGCAGCTGTAATCTCAGCTGATGAAATCTCTGCTGTTAGCTTGTTTTTGTTTTCTCCATGATGCTAACCACTCTTGTAAGAAAAGGGGAGGGGCTTGGAGAATTTCAGACACATCTCTTCTTTACTCAGAACTTTCTGTCAAACTAACTTCATTCAACAACTTGTAAAAATCATTTTGCAGTATAAGTGTTGTGCTGTCTCTGGTCTCCAGAGCCGTCCTCACAGCAGACACCGTGAGGTCACTAATGGTTGTGACGGTGCCGGAGACTTCAGGTGTCTGTAAACTGCAGAATGAGAGCCAACGACGTCCAAATGTACCAACAGGAAAACGCAAAACTAGATGTGACAGCTGTGCGTATCATAACCAACAAGATTCCAACATTATTAATGCTAAGAACAAGCCTGCGGTTAGCATGACAGGAAGTCGAGATGATGAAGATAGTCCAGCCTTCAAACTAAGACGCGTGTTGTATAAAAGTCTTTCTACAGAGTAAAGGACGGTTTGAGGTTCCTGCTGGCACCATGCGCTGTCTGCACAAGCTTCTTCTTTGTCTTCCACCATGTCTGCGAGACATCAGTGAGACATCAAATATACCTGATTTATCTTAATGCTGTAAACGCCACACTGACTTTAACTTCTTCTTTTATCAGAGTTTGCAACAGGAATCTTTCATGGAGAACAAGCGGCGCAGAGCTCGATGGCGTCAGTGCAGGATAACGAGGGTCGACATGTCTGTGGAGGTTTTCTCCTCACTGAAGACTTTGTGCTCACTAGTGCAACTCGTGAGTTTGATTTCCTGTTCATCGAGTTTATACAAAAACATTTTCAAACTTAGAGTGATCTGATGAATAAATACAGGTTATTGACGAGGCAGGTGTTATTTTAAAGGATAATAAAAGATGATTAACTTTAACATCAAATATTAATGACCTTTGGAATATGTAACAACAAACCTCTGACAGCCGTTAGATACAGCACTGCTGACCAGAGATGGGCAGTAACGCGTTACTGTAATCTGATTACTTTTTTCAAGTAACGAGTAAAGTAAGGGATTACTATTGCAAAAACGGTAATTAGATTACCGTTACTTTCCCGTAGGAACGCTGCGTTACTGCGTTACTAAAACCATGATTTTTTGCGAGAATGTCTCACGACAGTGACGTAAGCGAGTGCGCCGTTCATGACAACAGCTGTGTGCAGATCAACAATGGATCATATATCGAGTGCAGAGAGAGTATGAGCGTGCAGCGTTTAAAGCGTGGAAGTACTGACCTTACTTTGAGCTTGATTCCATAAAAAGTGACAAAAACATTAGTGTCCGCTGTGCGTGGGAAGAAAACTTCTTTTTACAGCGAAAAAACCCCTAAACTTCCAACAAGCACCGAGTAGCTACGACGTGATGGGAAACTCACAGAGAAACTCGCGGATCCTTCCACTGACCGCGGCACACCTGCACCAGGGTAAACCTCCGCCTGCCCCACTCCTGCTTTACAGGTGAAAATAGAGCAACAGGACCGCTGAGTCTTTGACTTTATTTATTTTCTGCTGTGTTTTACTTGCATCTATTTGAAAGACTGAGTGTAAACACACAAAATATTTTATTTTATGAGCTGGAATGTGCAGAAAATAGGTTTAAATGTTAAACTAATTTCTTCCAGTCAGAGAATGTTGCATATAATTAAATGTTTGCTTGATGCATAAAGTTAAAAGATTAAAACTAATAAAACAAGTTTTAAAAAGAGACTTTTCCATCTGATTACATTTTGTATGATGATTATGCAGAAAAAGTAGAATTGGGCTGAAAGATCTATCGCTTTATCACCTGTTCAGGTTGTAAATCGTGTTTTTAAAATGTAACTAAGTAATTAATTACTTTTGAAAATAAGTAATCAGTAAAGTAACGGGATTACTTTTTTGGGGAAGTAATCAGTAATTAGTTACTGATTACTTTTTTCAAGTAACTTGGCCAACACTGCTGCTGACATTAGCCTGCATGTAACGACTGAGAAATCAAGAGATCAGGTTTAAAATAGTTTACATTTTAAATTCTCGCTGATTACTCCCTCAGAGGCCTCACACACGTCGTTCTCGGCAACCACAATCTGAAGAACGGTAAAAAAAGACTTTTAGTTTCACTTATTTACTCGGGTCATTTTGCTTTCACATTGGTTATTTCATTTTGTTTTTCTCTTTGTTTGATTCTTTTTTTTCTTGTGACTCTCAGATCCTGTTCATCAGCTGTGGAGGGTTTTTGGGTCTGCCACTTAAGGACACACAGATATCCACTGAACGGATTTCCACATCTGTTCATGTTTCCTCATCATCACGAGTGCCTCTGAGGATAACTGAAAAGCTTCTGCTTGATTGTATATGAAGAAATAAAAGCCAATATTAAAAAGAGAGTTTTGTTTAATGCTAAAAAATCTGGTGGTTTGGAAGTTTGTTTGATTTCTGATGCAGTGCACTCGCTTGGCCACACGGCGGCGCTGTTGAGTTGTCAAATAGCTCAACAGAAACATTTCAATGATGTGGAGTTTGTTTCTCGTTCGTGCCGTTTACAGATGTCCACTGAACGCATCACGTGCAGGCTGGGATGATGGTGGTTTCTAAGGAAACCATCCCTGACTGTGTTTCAGGGAAAAATAAAAAAACATCCACTTTAAACACCTGGCGGAGGGTTCAGGTTAACATGAGCTGTCTGACTCACCTGTGACAGGTAAACCTGAGTGTAAGAGACCCACAGGTGCATTAAGTCTTCAGGAGGTTGAACAACAAGAATTTAGTCTTCATGAATTCACAGGCCTCCTTTAAGTCATGACACCAAAGCACAGCTTTAACTTCTGTGCAATGAAACACCTGTGTCCTGGAAGTGATGTCACAGTGGCTGTTTCTTCGCTTCCTGTTTGAGGTGAAGGCACCTTGACGACTTGTTAGGCTCATGAAGATTTGACCTCTCAGCCTAAAAGCTGGTGTCCCAGCCTGGAGGAGGTCCTGAGGGTCATCATGTGGGTCGAGGTGTGATGGTTGGGATGGACTCACCTGGGATTGGGTCTCCTCCTTTACTCAGATTCCTTCTGCTGAAGGAATCAGCCGTGACCTGCGGAGCTGAGAACCTGCTGGTAGTTTGAATTCACTTTAAAGCTTATAAACCTTCATCATTTAAAAAAAGTGCCGGCATGTTAAAGCTGCACTCAGGGAAGGAAATGTGACTGTGGTTGTTTAATCCAATCACATCAGTCGGGGTTGGCTCTCATACATCAGGAGGAGATGCCGCCCCACTCCCCGCACCTCTCTAAACACACCTGGGCATCAGCCCCTCCAACACACAGAAATGATTTTCAGCCAAAGATGTGATGATGTCATCAGGTGTGTTTCAGAGACAGTGGATCTGACGAACGGTGATCCAGACAGGTGAGACGCAGACAGGTAACAGGTGATGATGACGCAGCAGAAACATCAGGAACATCTGTGTGGGGTTGGATTAGAAACCGACAGAGAAACGTTTTTAAATGTGCCTCACGAGTGAAACCCGTTTAAACACTCAACTTTCATTCATTCTTTACTTTGAAAGGCACTTCCGCTCACTTCCTGCACACGCTGTGTCGAATGCTGCCAGCGTGACTGCGCAGCTCGTGCACAGAGAGAGGGGAGCGCCCTGTGTCGGTGCTGAAGGACGGACTCGGGGACCGACACCGGACCGACCGGGACTCCGGCGGACGTGATTGAAGACTGCATAAGCCTCGCAGGTAAAGGTGAGTCTGCGCTAGGAGTCACGCGCTCGTTCTGCGGGGATTCTATTGTTGAGTCTACTGAGATCTTATTTTAATATTTTCCTTCATCAGTAATAAACCGCTTTATATGCAGCAGCTTTGTTTTCATAGGTGCGCGTTAATAGCACGTGCACACGTTAGTAATCACATTACTGCTGTAACAAACCGTCTTTTATGGATACAGACTGAATGAAAGCTTGAAATGATGTCAGATATCAATGAGACATCTGATTGAACTTTATTAATGTGGGTTTGATGCACGTGAGCGCGTCAGGCTGAGGTAACTCTCCACCCTCCTCCACCTAAAATCTACTTAAATAAATAACTCACCAAACACCAGCAGCTAGGTTACAGACACCACCTTATATAAAAGATGGATGTGGCCACAGACTGTATATAAAAGATGGAAGCATCAACAGACTGTATAAAAAAGTAGAAGTAACCACATGACATCACCCGTCTGTGAAGCCTCCGTTTAAGCACTTTGACCTGACTTTTGTTTCCACATGTGATCGTTCACGCCTCAACACAAAAATCCACCAAACTAAGCCAACAAACCCGGGCCGTTTCACAGAGGAACTATTTTTTCTTTCTGTCTACATCCGCCAACCAAAGAAGCGAGCTAACGGGTGCTCTCGGGCTCGTCCTAAAGGGCGCTGAAAGAAATGTGTGAATTTCATTTTTATCTGGAAAATAAGGATAAATTTAAAGAGTTGATTTCTACACAGAGACAAAGCTGCTGGGATGTTAAAGATATGAAGGAAAGAGGGAATGAAAAAAGTCAGGAAGGATGGAAGACAGGGGAGGGAGGAAAGAAGGAAAAGGAAGCTGGAGAGAGGACGTGATGATGTAGGAATGATCTTCAGAGTAAAAGTTTAAAGTGATAAAGTCGCAGATTTTCAGGGAAAAACTGATTTTGAGCTCATTCGAGAAGCTCCCATCTTCAGCCTGATCGGCTGTGCTGGGTTTGCAGAAGATGAAGTAATCAGGTTACACTTCATTATCAGCTTATCAGTAATATGATTGGACCCCGGGGTTATTCCACAACTTTGAGGTTTTACAGTCAGAGTTGTTCCCGCGCTGCGTTTCTCACAAAGAAAACCGTCAGTGAGCAATACAGATAACAACACGTGTAATTTCCACCTTCATGAAAAGCTTTGCACAGAGTGATGAGGATTTTATCAACATGACTAAAAGTAGAAACGAGGAGCTCCTTTTGTTGCTGTGAGGCTGTGGGGTAGCTGTGTGAGTCGGCCTCGCTCTGCAGCTCAGTCAAAGAGGTGTTTTGTTTGTGGTGCTGGACACACACACACACAGACACACACACTGAGGCCTGCAGGGGAGGTGCTGCATGTTAATGACAGCGAGGCACAAAGTTAATGCAGCTGCAGAGACAGAAGCTCACTGTCAGTGTTGGTCTGCAGGACGAAATCAGGCCCAGAGCTGTTTAAATGTCTCAACCTGCAGTTTGTTCTTAATCACCAGCAGGGGGCGACTCTGATGGCAACTGCAAAATTGCATTTGTCCCGTCTTCCTGGCGCGGCAGATGGCCCCGCCCCTCCCTGAGCCTGGTTCTGCTGGAGGTTTCTTCCTGTTAAAAGGGAGTTTTTCCTTCCCACTGTCGCCAAAGTGCTGCTCACAGTGGGTCACATGATTGTTGGGTTTTTCTCTGCAGTAGGGCTGGGCGATATATCGAGTTTTTAAAAAATATATTTTTATACGAGATAAGAGATGTGACAATATCCTTTATATCGATATAGTCTATGCTATAATTATAGTCGTGGAGCCGCAGGTTTGCCTCTCTTTCGTCCACTTTTGTCTCTACGCTGCGTTGCTCCGCCTCTCCTTCACTGACCACAACACCCCCTCCTCCCCCATCGCTTCACCTGCAGGCAGCGACAAGATGGACACGGCAAATCTCCGTTAACGAGTTACTGCGCATCGCCCCGTGCGTGGGGCTGGACGGCGTCAACGTGTTAACGAGCTAACCACGCTAACGCCCAGAGGTGCTGCACGGCCTAAAATCCTTTCATTTTCTCAAAAGTTGACAGCGCGCCTTATGTATGAGTTCTGGTTGTGCTCACTGACCGCGAACCGCTTCTCTGTGGAACACGGCGCTCAGCAATCTGACTAAAAATGTTTGAGTACGACTTTGCTACGGAGCCGCACCGCGTTACGGCTGCCGTAGTCTGGAGCCTCGCGGAGTGATACGTACTGTGCTTCAGCGTAATATCACCGTACTGTGTGCGTATAAGGACCATAAACGGCTCCTGTTCAGAGACGCGGTTACGAAGAGGATTTCAAACTCCAGGCTGTCGGTCACGCAGTAGAAGTTAAGAACAGAGCAGCTGCTTGTTGTTGTGCTCAGCGTCTGTTAGTTTACATTTTGACTGCACAGTTGTGAGCTCTTTGTTATGCACAAAACAACATTTTTTCTTTTATTTATGGAGCATGATTATTTAATAAATGCTGATAATTTATTTCTGAGTAATTGTTTCTTGTACATCTGCGCTGTATGTGAATAAAAGTGCAGATGTACATGAAATGTACATACTCTGTATGTACAATAATACATACTACTCTGTATGTATTATTGTACGGTCTACCTTACAATATAGAGCGCCTTGTGGTGACTGTTGTTGTGATTTGGCGCTGTGTAAATAAAGTTTGAATTAGCGTGTGACTCGAGTGGCCAGCAGAAAAACTGCTTCTGGATTAGCTTCATGTCTCAGCTGCATTTTTGTTGAGAAATGAGAATAAAACCTCTTTTGTGCCACTGCTGTATTCCACATCAAATCGGTTTGGTGATAACGACGGCCCGCTAGCATGCGCTACCAAAAATAGTGCTTTGTTGTGTATCAGACGGACGAAAGCTGAACCAGTTCCACTGAAGCTGCAGCATTTTTACAAACCAGTTCTGGTTCCTCCGTTTCATTCAACGATCCGCTTTCTCCGCCGTGCTTTTTCCGCCATGTGCGTATGAAAACAAAAGCACTGCGCCTGTGCGTTTTACCCATATTCTATCGCCATGTTTCATTTTCTTATCGTTGCCCAACGGTATACCGGTGTTACCGTGAGCGGTATGACATGGCGCAGCCCTAATCAAGAGACTATTTTATTAAAGTAAAACATGTTTGGGATTCTAATAAAAGTAGAAGTTGTGCATTAAAGTCTTGCTGGGCAAGTAGAATTACATCGAGCACATGTTTGTTAGAGCGTGTTGGAAAGAGCTCCGACTCACAGCCAGCTCCACACACCCCCACCCGCATGGGTCAACAGGCGTTCGTCGTGGTGTGCTCGTTCTCACCCAGACTGTTTCACTTTGGTCTCGTCTGACTGAATAAGCAGCTGTTTGTATTCCCTTCAGGTTTCGTCTTTCAGGCGTGTACCTTTTTGTACCTCGAGCTTTGCTGTATGCAAAGTCTTGCACGCTATCGAAACACCACTTTCCATAGATAATCCGGAAGCTCTGTCGGTAACACTTAACTGTCCTCTCATCAGCGTGAGGTTTCAGAGTCATCATTCGATGACACGGCTCTTCCTGTTCCTCCTAACCACCACCGCTGCATGAAACCGTCTGATTACCAATCTTTGTTTTTAGAAAGACAAGCTGTTGTTCACATGGGTGCAGGGCTTAGAGCTTCACACAGAACCTGCAAACTGTTGACCAAATGCAAATTAGGGTCCAAATGTTTAGATAAAACAGCGGCTTAAAGGAACAAGCCAAACCACATCCAACAAATTAAAAAGCGTCCTTTTCAGGAGCGTAAAAACCCTTCACCCTCAGCGCGTGAAGCTGCAGGGGTGCTGAAGGCCTGAGGCCGAAGCACGATGTGCTCGCTTAAAGAGGAAGAGTATCTGCCTCGAGTGAAGGAGTTTAAGTATCTCAGTTTTATGTTTGCAAACTGCATCGATCGATCTTTCGCCACCTGGGCCACGACTGAAAGAATAAGTGGCAGAAATGAGATTCCTCTAAGGGTCTCTGCGCTCTGCGTATACATAACGTCACCATAACCAAGAAAACTTTAACAGGTTTCCTGTGTAAGTTTTTCTCAACTGATGAGTCAAAACAAGCCATGTTTAATCAATCAAAGCTTTTTCATTGAGTACCAGAAGAAATCTGAGCATCCAACCGAAGACCTACACCTTCTTAGAACGACACTCTTTCCATAAAATCTGCTCCGAGGGTGTGAATACCAACATTATCTATGAGTGATTCCTGGAAAACAACCTGAATTTGGTTTTGTTAGCATTAAGAGCCTGCAGCTGCTGAAAGGAAGCCCCTCGACAACCTGATGCAGAGGTGAGCACGCCGAGTAAAGTATGCTGTCTGCATAAAGGAGCTTTCTAGCTGTAGCCATATTCTTTCTTATATTATTCATAAAAAAGGAAAATAAAACAGGGTCTACAGCGGAGCCCTGGGGGACTCCTTCATCTTCAGGAATCTTTACTACATCTGAGTTTTACCTCCTAACAGCAGCTCAACAAACACAGCAGTGTGCTTGCCGTCCACTGTCCTTTGTTACCATCAGAGATGCTGATGACCCAAGCTCTTCATCGATCCTGATACTTAAGGTCCACACACAAAGTTTGGATTCAGACGGCAGATGTTCAGATCTGAGAGGTCAGAGGCTGCTTTCCAGATTTTAGGGATGATATTATCCTGGATACTCAGATTAAAAATATGAACAATAGGCTCAGAAGTAAAGTCAGCTGACTCAGACTGTCAGATGGCTTTTTTGGAGATTTCAAAGCTTTATGGATCGCAATAATAGAAATATGTCTAAAGACAAACGGGTCCCTCCGCCTTCAGTGATCTGCAGGATACGGCGTCCTGATGCTCGGAGAGGCAGGTGGTGAAGTTTGAATGTGGCTTTCGTGCATAGATGCAATTCATCAGGAACCACGATGAGGAAAACACAGAAAGAGCTGCTCTGTGTGCAGGCTGGCAGTTTGAAGGCTTCAGGTCAGACTGCTTCCTGTGATCGAGCTCTTCATGCTCCGAAGAACTGACACAGGTGATGATGATGACGATCATTATTCTTACACTCTGCTGGAGCGGCTTTGCATCAGTCACAGTTCAGAATAATCCTTCTTTATCTCATACCGCCCCCCTTTCAAAGACAACTTTTTTCTGATTGGCTGGTCCGTGTAAACAGCAGGTTTGAACCTCAGATGGGTGGAGCCTCTCTGTATGACATCACACAGATGCAAGAGTAGAAAAAACTGTGATGAACGTGTTCAGGCCTGCAGGAGCTCGTCAGGAGTCATGTGACAGGAAATGAGGAGAAAGAGGAGAGTAGCACTTTTCCGGTTGTTGCACCAGCTGAGGTGTCTGACTCCATCATCCTGGGGAGGGGAGGAAAAGGAGGAAGAGGAGGAGGGTTCAGCACCAGCTGTCAGGCGAAGCAGGTGAAAGAGTGTAAGCATCACGCCTGTTACCGAGGCAACTGTAGTGCGTTCCCACCTCCTTCGATGTCACGGGCATGTTAGCACGGGTCGAATCAGCTGCATGATGGCTTCTCTGAGCTTTTATCTTCATTTTCTCTGAATATATCCTTCGTTTCGGCGGCCGTGGCGGTACGGCTGTTGGTGGAAACCTTCACTCACATGTGTGCGTGTGTCATATCTGAGAACTGTTTCAAAAGCTTTTCTCCCCACAGTGTTAAACCCTCATCTTTGTGTTGCAAAGATTTCATCCATCACAGTGCTGCAGCTCCTGACAGGGCTCTCCTCCTGTCCCAGCATCCTCCTCGGTCACACCAGTAAACATAAAAAACTGTTTTTGGACGTTTTCTGAAAACGAGGAAGTGATTGTGCTGATGTGATGCTGAGAGGAAGTGCGTTTAATGTGAAATCCGCTGATAACTCGAGCAGCGCGTCGATCCACTGTCTGATTGACGCGGTCCTCCCATCACCCACCTCTCTCTGCCTCTGAGAGAAAATAAACTCTGAACATTAGAAACATTAGAAACTGCTCGTGTTTGTTTGAAGGATAAAAGTGAACACATATGATTTCATTCTGCATCAAGCTGCAGTGAGCCCGCAGACGCCATGCCGAACGCGCCGAAGGAGGCGCACGGCAACAGAAAGGATGCCAGGGCAGAGGGGCACTCTGGGAAATGAAGTCACTGCAGTTCTTTTCATCACAATCTGATTTTTGCACGTCGACAATGTCGGTGTGAGGCTGCGACCTCGCACACACACACACACACACTGCATGTGAGAAGCCATCTTCCTCCCCCATCGTGCTGTTGCCATGGCAGCACAGGCGTAACGTGTGGTCCTTCAGATCGAAAGTTTCCTCTGCAGCTCAGCTGACCAATCAGAGCGCACCCTCATGTACACACAGTCCTGGATGATGTATCATCTGTGATCTGCCTCACAGGTGCTAACATGATAGGAAAAGTGCGTTTTTCCTATCATAAAAATGAGATCCTCTTACCTTTCACAATAAAAGCCCTTCACATATACACTGTCAGAGGGAACTAATGAAGCCACTTGCTCTCTGATTACTTGTCATGAAATAAAAGCCTCTAATAAATAAAGAGGTTTTGTTGTTTTGATAAAGACTATCAACAAAAATAAATATAATAAAAAGTGTTTGTTTTCTTTTAAAAACTAAAATAAGACTAAATAAGACATGATGCACAGGTTCGTTTGATGATTAAAACTCTTGATGCTGTTTTTCCTCCTGACTTTCCAGGTGGTGACGATGATGTCAGAGCAGCTGGAGCTCAGTGATGATGTAGGTGTCCTGCCCCCCCATGAGGTGGAGCCCCCCAGGGAGGAGGATGGACCCTGCCCCCTACCCTTCAGGTGAGAAACTGCATCTTGTTCCTGAGCCAGTGTGACAGCTGGTGGAGGACAGGAGGACGGCCGGACGCTCGCTTACACTCAAAGTGTGAGCAAAACAGAAGGAGGAGCCCACAGCCTCATTAGTCCTGACAGAGTGTGTGTGTGTGTGTGTGTGTGTGTGTGTGTGTGTGTGTGTGTGTGTGTGTTTGGCAGCAGATTAAAGCTGAGGAGACGTGCAGGAGAGACAGTCGGCAGTGAGAGGAAGCCTCAGTGTCTCTCGCTGCGCTCTTATTCCCGTCACGTATGAAGCAAGCTGCAGTCACAGTCTGTGTGTGTGTGTGTGTCTGTGTGTACGTGTGTGTGTTTGCACCACGTGCAATCAGCTCACGTTTCCTGGCAGCAGAGAAAGCCTGAGAGGCCAAACGGGAGGAAAACCCCAGAAACACTCAAAGGCTACGTTCACTCTGCAGGTCTTGATGCTCAATTCCGATGTTTTGATCAAATCCGATGTTTTTGTCTGCTCGTTCACACTACAAATAAAATGCGACAGCAAACGCGCTCTAGTGTGAACGCTCAAAGCCCGCATGCGCAAAAGAAGACGTCACACACAGCGCCCTCTGTTTAGACCCAGAGCAACAGCATGTTTGACTGATGGCCTTAATATAAAGACTTGTTTTGGACTTTTATTTATTTATTTTGCTTTAAGTTATTTTGTTATTGACATAATAATGTAAATAACCTAATAATGATCCTTGTTGCTGTTTTAGAGGAGCGCTGCTTCAAAGGATAGATTTCTGTCAGAATCTGCAGATTATACAGAACAAATAAAATGTTCACGTTTCTCCAACGTTGTCTTCCCAACAGTTTCACTGGATGGACAGGAAGCGTTCGCGATGTTGGACGCTGATATTTGGCGTCTGTCTTGTGTCAGTGACGTAAAAGACGGATTTAATGCGACCTGACCATCAAGCAGCAGTCGCTTTCTAAAACATCAGATATGTGTCGGATTCAGCACCACATACCAAAGTGACCCAGATCGGATTTGTGCCGTTCACGCTGTCACACCATGATCGGATATGAGTCGCAGAGGGTCAAAGAAGTCGGATTTGATGCGCTTTCGCCTGCAGTGTGACGCAGCCTAAGATTCACTGAAGCTTTCAGACTAACGATCATCCCTGATATAGATATAAATATGAAGATGATTGTATCTCCGGCCCTGAGGTGGCTCTTCATGTTAAACATGACCAGAGTTCGTAACGATGAGCCTGCAGTTTGTGCAGTAATCCTGCAGGCCGCTTGAACACTCAGTTTGTCAGTTTTTTCTGCACTACGATCTCTGTGATGTCAGAGAGGGTGTGGTTGTTACCGGAACCACCAGTAAACAGAAACAGCTGGAGGAACAGTTTGCAGCTCCGTCACATGATCAGGTATAAAAAAAACATCTTAGAGAGAGAGAGTTTCACCAATATGCCAAAAACTGGGATGACCAGAAGTCGGCGTGGCGTCCACACCTGCAGGTTAAAGCTCCACGCAGAGAAGAGGCCAGATGTGACGACGGAGGCGAAACAGCGCCGTCTCGGGGGACGACCGTGGCTCAGGGGATTGGGAAGCTCATCTGTAACAGGAAGGTCGCCGGTTCGATCCCCGGGCTCTCTGTCCTGGTCGTTGTGTCCTTGGGCAAGACACTTTACCCTACTGCCTACTAGAGATGGACCGATCCGATATTATGTATCGGCCCGATACTGACGTAAATTACTGGATCGGATATCGGAGAAAAATAAAAAATGTAATCCGATCCATTAAATATCAAAAAAGCACCTCACAAAACTTGCAACACGGCGTAACTCTGCTCATAACCGTAGCACGTCGCAGCAGTGTGGTCACGTGATCGAGCGGCTGTGGTGTGCCCTGTGGTCTGGTTGAGTATTTGTAGCTTCGCTACCAAACCAGCATTTCATCTCCGAGGACGTGAGCCCAGAGAGAAGTAAAGCAAGTGTGCAAGTTCATCTCTGAGTGTTTGTAAAGCATTCCTGCATTAAGCTTAACGAGCGATATATGGAGCGACTGCCTCTTCTTGTTGCTACTTCAATCATGAAACTGATCAATGATCAGCTGATCGTCTCTCTTGTTTGTTTTTGGCCCACTTTGCACCAGAAAGAGGAAACCAGCGGCTGAACAACAGCAGCACGTTTAAGCTTGATCAGCTGTTGTTAGAATTTATTTAATATTACTTTCTACTCCAGGATCTTTTTCTACGTAGCTGACGCTGGTAACTGTGCAGGGGCGGATCTAGCAAAGTTTAGCCAGGGGGGCCGATAGGGCATTAACAGGGAAAAGGGGGCACAAAGACATACTTTTCTTTCTTATTGTCATTTAAAATGTCGAGCTTTTAATAAATAATTATCTGAATCTTACACCCAAAGTTTTAATCTGATGTAAAATGTATAGAAGTCCATTACTGTATATAGTAACTGTTAAGTCTAATATACCCTAGTAAGCTATAGTACTTTTTCCTTTGGGAAGGTACCATCTGTGCAGTCTGCAATTTTGTTGAAGAAAGATGTTGAATCTATTTAATATTTCTTGAAAAATAATTGATTTCTGTGCATTTTTTTCACACTGCATCAAATTAAAGTTGATTACGTCGATTAAGCATCATGAGGTGGGGGGTGGGGGGGTTCATTTTTGAGGGAATCTAAAAGTGTGTCGACTAAACCCGGCTTGGCACCTGAACAACAATTTTCTAATCTGTTGTGCGGCGTGAACACGTCCTCCTTTCTCTGCCCCACTTTCCCTGCACGCTCCAACAGTTTGCACAGTTACTTCTTTTATGGTGTTTTCAGTGGGAGAGGGAAGCGTGCCAGTCGGCCTCGGAGCTGCAGTGGCCGATGGGAGTCGTTAATAACGCTCATCAGCATCGCTCGCGGTCAGACCTCCTCCTCAGCTCCTCATTTGTTTTCCTCTTTGCATAAACCTCACATGGATTCACCCCTTCCTGCCCACAGTGCATTTACATGAGCAGGAAACCTGGCACGAGGTGTGTGTGTGATCAAACTGCAGAGCCTGAGCTGTGTGTCAGAAGGTGGATTAACACCTCGGCTCAGCTCTCCACGCTGATGTTTCCTCACTCTTCATGTTTTTCACGTGACCGGTCAGACGTTTCTTTCCTCACGCCGCCGTCAGCAGCCGAGCAGGAGTTTATGAAAACATGGGAGACGACAGACGCGACAGGTAGAGACAGACGCTCGGCTCTGGGTCGGAGAAAAACTTCCTCCCATCAATTTGAATCAGAAATGTTTAAACTATGTGAATTTTCGTAGTTTTCCCAGAAGTCAGTCGTTGGTGTGGTGACGATGATTTTTAATGATTTGTCTGCGATTTCTCTCTGAAATCAGCCGCAGACCTCGTGTTTGTTCAGTTAGTTTGGGATCGAGGATGAAAATCAGCTGACAGTGAAACTCTCCTGTTTGCATAAAATGACTGAAGAGGATCATTAATGACGTTAGAGCGTCTGCAGACGTCTGTCAGACACGAGGGACGCGGTGGGTTTGAAACGGTGAGGTGACCTGAGGGTCAGCTGTGTCGCTTCCATCATCTTCTGCTGCTTCTGATCAGCCGAACATCTGTGACCTCCAGAGTGTTTGCAGGTGCTCGGGTCAATCCTTCTTTAACTCAGAAACAAGCTGTTTTCGCTCCTCCCCCTTTAAGTCAAGTTTGTTCTGATTGGCTGCCCCTCACAGATAGCGTTAAAGGCCTTGTTTCTGACAGAGGAGCTGGAGCTGCACAGAACGTGGCGATGGCTCCTCACGAGCCTCAGCCGGGCTCGCATGAGTAAAAGCTGCACTGCTGCAGCTCAAGGAAACATGCAAATGAGCAAAACGTGACCAGCGTCACCATCCGGCGCTGTCGAGGCCTCGGGGGGTCGCACGGGGCCGGTCAGGTGTGTTGTCTGTGTCTGTAGATGGTGGAGGCCACAGTCAGCTGTGAGTGGCTCAGTGTGGAGATAATTATTCTGTGTGTGAAGCACCGTCCTGCAGTTAGAACAGGAGGCTGCAGGAGGGAAACCTCACCACTGTACTCTGTGCATGAATCAGCTTCCAGACTGTGAGCAGTTCTTGAGCCGAGCGCTGGCGCGCTCTTTGGCCGGGAGGTTAAACCTCCGTGTGTGTTGCACCGTGATGACACGTCGTGCTGTGATGTGTCATGAGAGCTTTGAATTTACTGTCCATTCATGTCTGTTTGGATGAGAGACGCCTCTCCCTGAAGATGCTCACAGACACAGTACAGTAGTTTTCCAGGATTCCTGGTTTCTGCACAGAGATTATCCCAGATAGCACAAAATCACTATGTGGAAACTTAGTTAATGCACTCGATTAACTGATCATCAGCAGGTGAGAGCACCTCAGTGGAAGCAGAAGCTCTGGAGGTTTGCAGGAACGACGTCAGCGGTGATCTTAAGGAAGCAGCTGTTTCTCCTCGTCAAGAGTTACGAGCTCGTTTCCAAACCCTCTGAACGGGCCTCCTTCACTAATATTTGCGTGACTCTGTGTATCGTTCGTAACCATCAGTCCTGAGCAATATTATCTCCATAATGCCCCGCCCCCATTTCTCTGTGTAAGGAAACAGGTGAAGCAGAAAAACTGGTGATGATAAGCTGAGAGAGAAGCAGCTTTGCAAAGTGTTTCTACGGGAGTGACGACCGTTTAACAAATAAAGGAATAAATTAGTGCTGAATATGGTTTCCCCTCAGATAATTGATCCTGTAAGGCAGGGGAACTCCAGGCCTCAGGGGCCGGCTCCTGCAGGTTTTAGTTTAGATTAGTTGATTGCCAGGCGTCTGGAGAACTTCATGTGACTTAAATCAGCGTCTAAAATCTGCAGCCCCCCCCCTCCGCTGTAAGTGATGAATCCAGCAATGGTAGGAGTCATTTTCAATGAAAGATAAGAACATTTAAGACATGATGAGGTAAGGGTTAATGGAATATGTTTAATCTGACTGGGGCCACGGTGCGAACCCTGAACACCGTCGTGGTGAAGCGAGAGCTGAGCCTGTTCAGTGTTCTCTGAAGGAGGCGGTTGGGGGCGGTGGTGGAGGGAGGAGGAGCCGAGTGAACCATGAATACCAAAGAGCTGCCGCAGAGCTCAGAGAGCTGTGCATGAATAAATGCTGCAAACATCGATGAAGTGAAACAACCTGTGGAGAAGAGTGGACCAGAACTCGTCCACAGCGATGAGACAGAGTGATGAAGTCACTCAGGAGCGATTGTAGTTGTGTGCATTTCCTTCTAATCCAGTGTGTTTGTGCTCTCTGGGACTAAAAGGAGAACTTCTGGTATCACTGGGCCGCTCCCAGTACAGAAACTGCAGTTTGTGTTTGAGTCTAACCGAAGGTGCTGCTGTGTCCCGCAGGCTGCAGCTGATCGACGACTTGTCCTACGAAGACGTGAAGAAGTGTTACAGAGAATCGGTAAGTAAAACCTGCCCTCGCACAGAGCAGCAGGAGGTCCAGAGATGACAGCAGGGCAGCAGGAGTCTCCATGGGGACAGGGGTGTGTTTGTGTGGGTGTTTTGTGGGCAGGATCCACGTGAGTGGACAGAAAAGCTCAGGCGACCATCAGGAAGCAGCAGCAGCTCTAATCCCAAACATTTCTTTGGGTTTATCCGTTAGTTTAATGTTTTAGGACCAACGAGGCAGGATCAGAGAAGACGATGGAGACCTAGGTGTCGAGCTGCCGCTGACTGTTGTTTCAGTCTTTGTTGTCTCAGACAGGAAGAGGAAGGCAGGAAGTCTCGCAGAATAAAGCCGTACAGGTGTACGGGGGCAGGGCGGTGTGTACATGATGTAACGTCTGACCTACATGCGAGGAACCCAAACAATGCTCCAGAAACACGCCGCTCGGTTTGTAGTCAGCTGAGCTGGAGGAAGCGCTCAGATCTTTTGTTTCAGGTGATACAAACTCAAAGCTGTTTCCCGATCACGCCTCAGGAATCAGCGCCAGCCTGTTGAAAGTAAAACACGCACCAGAGACGGGATGGGGTTGAGCTTCTGGGATTATTTCCATAAATAATACACCATGAAATAAAACAACTTTCTGGGTTTTTCCCACTAAAATTATACAGTGAAATAACTTCCTGTTATTTCACTATGAACCATAAAAAATGTCCTTTTATTTCAGTGCTTGGCTTATTAATAACAGGAAGTGACAGGAACGTCTCGGTTTTCACTATAAAACGAACATAAATGTACCATTAAACAAATAACATGAACCGATTTTTATTACAGATAAACTATCCAACAACAAATATACTGTCAATAACAGACAGCATGATGTTTGTTTGAATATAAAGAACATTTATTCATAAATATTCACTCTAATAAAAATAAACCTTTATTAAACAGGCTGCTGGTTATAAGCCACTAATGTCACAAATGAAACCACATTTTCTGTTTGTTTTCATATGTAAATATCAGGTGCCAGTATATAACCATAAAGATGTTTTATTAAATGAAACTATAAATATGAATCTGTGGCTGATTTGTTTTTTCACTATAAAGCAAATGTTTCCAACTATAAAATAAGTGAACTATAAAAGCACCGTGTTAATGTGTTTTTATCGTTAGACATATTGGACATTTCTGCCGTTAACTATAAAAACACAAACTCTGCGTCTCCTCCGCTGTAGACAAACAGGAAATGAGCTGCACGTCCTTCAGCCGTGATGGGAAACCTTTTGAACCTGGTGTTGTAAACGCTCTCCATGCAAACGTGTAATCGTGTGTTTTTGTGCGTCCACAGACTGTCAGCAAATACAACTCTCAGTACCACAAACTGTTCCAGGCGGTTCCTAAAGAAGAAGTCCTGATGAAAGGTACCGAGTGCAGCACTCACCGCCTGCTTTAGCTCACATGTGAAACCGTCAGCACGACACTTTGAAATCATTATTCGGTTCCTGTCAACGGCACCGCTCGCAAATCTCTCAGGGCGCTGCTATCCAGTCCAAGTCTGTGACCGTGTCGATGGCATGTGTCTATAACAAATGCAACAAATTCACCCAAAAACGCCTGAAACAGAAGAAATGAAAGTAGACGCCCCGGGGTGACCTCCACCCAGCGAGCTAGCCAGAAATCCCTCAGTAAAGAATGCCGTGAGAACAGTTTCTGCTTCCCAACCGATGTCTGATCTAAACTGTGTCCTGACATCTGCTCATCTGTCTGTCGAACGATCTCAGTCGGTTTACGCTAACACGATCCGCTCTCGCTGCAGCGTATTCCTGCGCTCTGCTCAGAGACATCCTGCTGCAGGGGCGACTCTACATCTCCAGGAACTGGCTGTGTTTCTACGCCAACCTGTTCGGCAAAGACATCAAGGTGAGCGATGACATCACCTGTCACATGGCCACTTTGAATCAATTCAGTGAATTAATTTAAAGAAATCCCGTTCGGGGTCATGGAGCAGGTGGATCCGGTGCCCAGGGTTGGACGTCTGACCTTCTCAGGTTCAGCTTCAGGCGCCTCTCACCTGAGAAGCTCTGACTTTGTGCGTTTGTGTTTCCCGAGGCAGGTGTGCATCCCGGTGGTGTCGGTCCGGCTGGTGAAGAAGCACAAGACTGCGGGTCTGGTGCCGAACGGCCTCGCCATCACCATGGATACAGGACAGAAGGTATCCCCGCTGACCTGTCCGAGCATCATGTGATTAATGAGCTTTCTCTTTGCCTGCACCAGATGCAGAGTGATGACATCATCCGCTCTGCGCAGTCAGTCAGAATTATTCAGGCATTTCTGATCTGACTCTGAGATTCGTTGAAGCGCCTGTAGAGCGCGCTCTCCTCTGCCACCGCTCGCACGCTGAGCAGGCGTTTGTTGGAGGGTCCGCGCTCACTGCTGATGGACGGGAATGTGTCGCTGTCTCGCCTCACAGGAGTATGAACTATTTAAAGGCTTTTGACCGCTTAAGCCCCGAGCCTAACTGATCTCCTGCCTTTTGCCGCCGTATCGGGGGCGTTGGGGCTTAAGAGGTTAAGAGTTCGCCTGTTTCTGTGAGATTTAAACTTTAAACATGATCGTGTTGTTCCGATCAGCTGAAAATGAAAACCCGTTACGAGCTGCGAGTAGTTACCTAAAAATGGGATCGCAGATACAAGAGGAGGAGGGCTTCTCTGATCAGAAGAGGATGGACGGATGAATGATGGGTGGATGATTCGATTGGTGGATGACAGAGGGATGGGTGGATGCTTTAAATCTGTGAGTGGCTCCTGTTGCCGGAGTTGGTTTAAATGGAGGATTCAGAGGGCGGCGCCGAAGCTACGGTCCCGTCTGGACCTTGCTGCGATTGGGCGAACTGACTCTGAACGCCTTCTGTCTTTGTCTCCGTCCTCAGTACGTGTTTGTGTCCCTGCTGTCCCGAGACAGCGTCTACGACGTCCTCAGGAGGATCTGCACCCACCTGCAGGTCGGTCCACATTCAGCTTCCTGGTAACGAATGTTTGATTCTGGCTCACCTGGCGTCCTCTGTCTGTGCTCAGGTGAACGGGAAGAGTCTGAGTCTGAAGCAGTACCTGGAGGAGCCCAGCTCGCTGTCCATGGTAACAGCCTCGTCGGCAGCTTCTCTGCTTTTTACAAAGGTGTGTCTCTGAACCTGCGTCTCTCTGTCAGGACGAGTTTCCAGAGGTGCTGAAATGGAGGCGGAAACCGTCGCTTCCCGCCGTCTCCTCCTCTCTCCCCGATTTGCTGGGAAACTCCACCCCCAGCCTCGCCACCACCACCACCTTCAGTGCTCACACGCTCACAGGTAGCCCCGTGCATCCGCCCGCCCACATTCAAAGGTAATGATGCGTTTACCCGTGTTCTCTGTCTCGTGCGTGTAGACTGCAGCCTGGAGACGGAGAAGATCCTGCTGACAGAGCCGGTACCTGAACTGGGCCACACAGAGTACCAGCTGCTCAGACTCTTCATCCTACTGTGAGTCAGATCCAAAACCAGCATACACAGCCGGTTCTTTCGTCTGCCGATTGGATGCAGAGCGAGGACGAACCTCCGGCTTTACTGCGCTTCTTCACAGGTGTGTCAGGTGTTTTTTACCTGTCTGTCTCTCTCAGAGTCTTCCTGCTGGTCCTGTCGTCCTGCTATCTGGCCTTCAGGGTTTGTCGTCTGGAGCAGCAGCTCAGCTTCCTGAGCAGCCAGCCGACGCTGAGAGAGAGGTACGCACCTGTGCAGGTGTATTCTCAGAAACTTTTCCCCTCACAGAGCCAA
The DNA here is from genome assembly GCF_057382095.1 of Aulonocara sp. 'chitande type north' Nkhata Bay. Classification (NCBI taxonomy): domain Eukaryota; kingdom Metazoa; phylum Chordata; class Actinopteri; order Cichliformes; family Cichlidae; genus Aulonocara; species Aulonocara sp. 'chitande type north' Nkhata Bay. The sequence goes on from NC_141350.1 coordinate 69,047,821, forward strand.
GACTTCAGGTTTTTAAATGATCCTTTTAAATCAGATAAAATCAACACAGCTTGATGCTCTGTGGCTGCATCGTGGAGCACATCCATCACGTATTCACAGAAATTTGCATGCGGCTTTTCCAGGTGTGGAGAAGTGCCCTGCTGGCTGGCCAATCAGAAGACAGGAACCTGATCCTGCAGCCTGTCAGCGTGTGAGGAGAAAGGCTGCTTTTTATAGCGTTAGCTGTTGGTGGTGCAGGAGAAGGCTCTCAGGAGGAGGAAGGAGCTTCATCTGACCCCTGCCAGCACCCGGTTAACATAGAGATGTTACAGTAGTCAACACACGCAGCAGACTAACCTTTGACCTCTGGGACAGAAATGTCGGCGTGTGCATTCCTGGTCAGTCAAAGGTCCCGAGAACTGAAAATGTGTTGTGGGATACCGCACAGAAGTGTTCGACTGTTTTCCATCACGTCACCATCAAGGAGGCGTCTGATTGGCCCACACATCCAGCCTCGCCTCGCCGTCAGCTGCTAGAAGCTGGAGAAAAGCCCAGATCCAAGCATCACGATCGAGCTCAGACCCTCATCACAGGACTCAGCCATAAACTGTATATAAAAGACGGACACAGTTACTGTAACGTTTCCCGCCTCCATGTTGGAGTTTTTAAAGCAGAGATGCGCCCCCCTGAATCCCTCCCCCCTCCCCGTGCCCCCTGACTCTGAACGTTGTGTTAAATTAAACCTGAAATCAGTGACTGATGTTTGTGTTTCCTGAAGCCGACTGCCCCCTGCTGGTCATTAGAAAGAATGCAGGTGTGAGGGACCGCGTTGACGTCACAGGATCTGCTGTCTTTTATGTACAGTCTGTTGGCTCGTCACATAGCTCATGTGACCTGGGAAGACGTCGGGATCCCGAGCTGGAGAAGGAGAACTCAGGGGTGGACGAACAGCTTACAGAGGCGCGCAAACACCTGAGTCGACCCGTCGGGTGACACCAGATGAGTAGTTACACGTGTTAGGAAGGTTTCCTGCCATTAATCATCTCCTCAGTGTTACTCAGCATAGAAGCTCAGGATTAATAAACTCTCACATCACTGCAGCATTAATGACAAAAGGTGTTCCTCATTATTTTCTAATATGCACACAAACAGTATCTGACGGCTGGAGAACCTCGCTGCTCACCTTTGCATTCAGAACTGCAGCGACTGATTTCTCCTTTGAGACACAGCGACTGCACCATGATGACATCACCATGATGACATCACCATGATGACATCACCCTGGATTGCTGTGTTACATTAGAGCTGTAGCATCAAGATTTGAATGTTTTTCTTATCATGCAGAGAACCCGAATCCATCTTTGTTTAATAGTATTCGATCAGGCTGATTTTTTGTATGATGTATGATGAATGTGCACAAAGATCAGCCGCCAGAGGTGGACGTCTTTTTAATAAATCATGTAAACAAGCTGAATTTACTATTAAAGCTGATATTTTCAAATGTGCTGTGCATTATTTCATGACATTATTATCATTGCTCGTGCAGCTCGTTCTGTTGCTGCTCATTTTCAATAATTCCAGGAAATTGGTAAGAAACGGTTTAGTTCATGGCATATTCTATAATTCCACTTTATTATTTCGTTGTAAAAAAATCATAATTTGTGAGGTGAACATTCTTGAAAAGGCTGATTATTGACCTCTGTGATGTATGGGAGGTGTAATGGCCTCAGATTTGTAAATATAGTTTGGCCAACCTATAATTTCAGATTCAAAAATAATTTTAAAAAAGGTGTTTTTTCTGTTAAAAAACAACCCATCAAAAAATATGGTTTGTCTCTTTTTGTGAGATATTTTAATAGCTATGTTCTGCTGGTTGGTGCAAACCTGCTACAACTACTGCAGGAATTTAAAAAATACTTTTAATAAATGAAAAACTCATGCTGAATACTCATCCAGTTTCAGGTAAAACTGAACTTATATAAACTAGAGCAACTCCCTCCATTCTTTTCACGTTAAAATTCAATTTGTTACTAAAGCAATAGATCGAAACCTTGTAAGTTCAGTAAACATTTATTGTTATTAGAAATCATTTGGTAACAGGGTGGTCTGCCTGATATCCTAATTATAATTGATTTCTTATTTACTTTGTATTTTTTATTGAATATTTCTTTGATTTTTTTTTACCATATTTATCAAATTGTATTTGTGATCTAATATTAAATATTTGTTAATATTCATATTTACGTTTTTTTTTAATATTGACACTAATGTCCTTCCATACTTGGCCTTCTGTTTTGTGGGCGGAATTCGGGGAGATTCGGCGGAGCTCGGCATACTTCGGGCTAAGGTTGTGGCGGGAATCTAGCGGATTCAGCAAGCTAGCAGACTATTTTCATTCAGGTTTGTTTTTATCTAAATAAAGGAGAATTAAAACTAGAACTGCTTTTCGGATTTAGTTAAAATTGAGCCTTGTCCGCTAGTTCGCTTGAAACTAAACAGGTGTTATTAGCAACATTTTTTAATTCTTTAATACCTTATTAAAAAGCTAATTTTATTATTTAAGCTAACATTAGCACTGGGTGGTTTGCCAGCTTTCTTTTTCGTTTTGTAACATTTGGCAGCAGTAAAAGCTAGGAGGATGGCAGCAGCCAGGAAACAGATGAAAAAGAAACTCCTGGAGGAGAGAGCAGATAAAAAGGCTTTTGATTTTACTCCTGAGGCGGAGAAGAAGGAGCTGAGTGGCTCTGAGGATGAAGTCAGAGAAGGTGAGCTGGGTCACCCAGATAGCTATAGGAGCTGATTTTAAGGTGTTCAAAGTAAAATATAACCACTTTCTCATGATTTAAGATGAAACTCCAATAGTGGACAAGCTGGTAAAGAAGAGACCGGCTGACTTTGAGGAGGAGGCGGTTCCCTGTGCTATGGGGTATTTATTATTTCTTCATTAATAGTTTTGTCTTTTAAAATAGCTCCTATAGTTTCCCCATATAACAAGATCATGTTTTAAATGTCATGTTTGATGAGCCTAACAGTCCAAAACCTGAAGATATGAAGCTTATTGTTATACTATTAAGATGAAAATGTTCAAATTTGATAAAGTTGATAATGAAACCTTCATTTCATTGAATTTAATGTGTGTTTAACGCCATCAATCTTGGCATGTTTCCTCGTTTTATGTCCAGAAATGAGGTGCAGTCCATGTTGGAGAAGTTTGGAGGTAAGAAGCGGTTTGTATTTAATTTGTTATTGGAAAAATCATTAGGCGTAATGTCATCTTCGGTCCCTGTTAGACTGCTCATGTGTCAATGTAACACAACACAACATATTTCAGCATTTTGACCGAAGAAAGTATGAAATGGTTTACAGAAAAGCAGCGGTGTTTCCTCGTGTTTTATTAGCACAGTATCACATATCTGTTTGTCCTCCCAGCTGACATCAGCAAGGTGATGCAGGCCAAGAAGAAACGTCTGGAGTGTCTGACAAAGAACTACATGAAGGGAAGCCAACACAAGCTGGAGCAGCTGTGGAACAACTACCATAGCCAGAGGTTATTCCTGCTCCCTCCACTTCAAACACTCAGAGAAATGGTTGAAATTCAGTCTTAGAACAGTCACCACATCCTTTAAAACGAGCTCCAGAATCATGTCACGACTTCCTGTGAATCACTCAGCGCTTTAAAGTGAAAGACAGGGAAATTAAATCTCTTTAAATATCCTTCAAATCTGAGTTTTTGTCATTTAGTGTCACCAAAAGATGCATAACTGAGCATGTTGGGAGACATTTACCTAAAAAATAGTCATTTCTGGATTCTCAGCGACTTCACGGCAGCATTGACGCGACCAGGGTGAAAAGAAAATTAGGATTTTAAAATGTCTTTAATTTCCTTATGTTTTGTAAAGACTGTGAGAGCCAGAAATAATATTTAAACCTGTTCCATTTTAAAACACTGTAAAAGACTGAAAACAAGAAATAAGTGAAGGTGACACGGGGTTTTTTTCAAACAGTTAAGTTTGAAAAAGAAAACGAATAATTAAAAAACATGTTAAATTGTAACAGTTATGCAGTTAATTAATGAATAGATCAATTAAAAGACTTGACTTCCCCAGTTTATGGCTGACGGTGAGCTCACAGAATTATACAGGCTTCAAATAAGCACCTGTACGGTGAAAGGTTGGCTGGTCAGCCTTTTAATATCAGCAGATGCAGGAGCTGGTTTTTGTTCTGGGACATTGCTTCGCTCTCTGTGCATAACTTTCTGTTTAACTTTTTTTGTTTCTCAGAGAACGTTCGTGTTATGAAAGCGAGGCGGCGCGCTCGTCCCGTGAAGAAGTGCCGTCTACAGAGCATAAACAAGAACGCTTTAGCCTCACTTTCTCTGTGGGTGGTCGTTTCACTTTTAAATAAAGGCGCCTGTTGGCAGCTCTGTAAAGGCAGCGGACGGGTGTGACCTGTCACAGACGGTGTCCTGCAGAGCGTTCTGGCCTCGGCCAGGATAAACATCAGCTCAGTCAGAACACTGCAGCTCAGCTGCTGATCCCGAGCCTGTGTAAACACAGCACTGTTTGAAAATTTCAGAAATTCGTCTTCAAACTGATGTCACAAAGGTCAGTTATTCGATAACTGCATGATTGGAAATCATTTCTGCTGTGTTTGCAGGCAGAAGATGACGCAGCAGTATTCCCAGCAGGTGTCGTCAGCGCTGCAGCAGTGGGAGACCGAAGCCCAGCGAGCCGAGGAGCAGGAGGAGAAGCTCAACGTCAGTCCCCTCCGTTCACTTTAACTGTTTTAGCCTCACGTACTGCACACCGACGGCTTCAGGTGCTTCACCTGTGATGGCGATGAAGGGCCATCGCCGATGTAGACTCTTCCTTTCTGTCTGCAGAATCTGTTCCGGCAGCAGCAGAAGATCCTGCAGCAGGCCAGAGTCGTGCAGAACCAGAAGCTGAAGACCGTCAGAGAGCTGTACGAGCAGTTTGTCAAGGTGAAGCATGTCAGAAGCAGCTCAATGCAGCTCTGTCCCGGCCTGCACACCAACTCTGTGTTTTTACTCAGAGGTCTCGGGAATACCCACGCCTGTTTCTCTCTGAAGTGCAATATGTCAAAAACAAGTCCACACTGCACAGCTACAGGGGCCGCGATAAGCAGAATTTAAAGGGTGACCCCTGCAGACGTCACTGATCACCTGAGGATGTGTTTCAGTTTGTATTAAAGCTGTGGTTGTGGAAATCTGCCTGAACTGCTTTTCTGTTTTTTGTTTGTTCTGTAGAACATGGAGGACATGGAGAAGAGCCACGAGTCTTTCCTGCAGGGGGCGCAACAAGAGCTGAAAAAGGAGATGGCCTCCCTGCAGAAGAAGATCCTCATGGACACGGTGCGTTCAGCCAGCAGCAAAACATCACATAAGAACAGGAAAGGGAAGTTTATTCATTAGTAGTTTTTTTCTAAATAAAAGCTCGCAGTATGAATCTGTGAGTGAGGAAGAAGAAGAGTGAGGTCACACAGGTTTCTGCCGACTGTCTGAATGTTCAGGACAGAAACGGCAGACGTTCAAAGGGCCAGTTTGATATGAACCCAGACTTTGATCTGATGGGCGATGGAGTTTCTATCATGAGCTTTATTGCTGTCATTTATTTATGTTTCATTTCTCACAGACTCTCCTCACATGAAGTGATGAGCTCATCTCGTTTGTCTGTAAAGAGAGCAGCAGAGAGACTTTTAGCTCCTGTCTTTGCTGTTCCCTGAAAACGTTAAAAACACTGATAAACACGGGTGCTGACTCTGTGATGTCGGTGTGTTTCCACAGCAACAGCAGGAGATGGCCACAGTCCGCAAGTCCCTGCAGTCGATGCTTTTCTAGGCCGCCGCCCTCCGGAGGCTTCAGTTCTGCTCGTTCCTTGCGGTTCTCACAGGTTTCATTAAAACATGAACTGTTCTCGCCCGAGTTCTGATTTCACTGCTGGGTTTGTGGACGAGCGGCTCCAGGCTGAGCTCTGTGATGACGCTGCAGTTTCCATTCATCCTTTCATTCTTTGCTCCTGAAGTTATAAAAATAAAGAACGTGTTGGTGATACAGCGACAGCTTTGATTAGTCTGCTTTTTATTCTCCTCATTACTCGTTTGTTGTGTTAAAAAGCTTTTCGGCAGCGTCCTGAAGCTGTGTGTGAAGAATTTGGTGTTGACTGTGAGGCGAAACGAAGGAAAGCTGGAGCTCATCACTGCCCAGGAGGAGAGGGCAAAACAGCACTCAGCTTTTTAAAATATTTTAATTTGTTCATTTTTTCCTTTTATTTGTTTTTTATTTGAATTTTTTGTTCAATATTTGTTCATTTTTACCTTTCAAATGGTTTAATTTCTAAATGTTTTTGTCATTTTGCCTCAGCAACTCACAAGTTTGGGTTTTCTTTCATATATTAAACTCTGGCTTTTTAACCACATAGAGAGGAGAGAGTTTTAAACAGTTTTTGAACATCTCACATGGGGTGGGGAGGTTCAACACACGCTTTTACCTCCGCTCGCCGGCCTCATCATCTGCTGACCAGGAGAGAAGCCCCCTGTGAAATTCACACCAGCCGACCCTAAAGGAAATCCAGGTGTATTGTACGAGACCACACCCACCCCAACATCACCTGTTCGTCTCCCCCTGCCCTTGGGAAGAGAGTGCTCAGTCAAGTTCAGATCACAGCTTCACTGATTCTCACAGATCAGCAAGAACTAAAACAGAGTTTGTGGTAAACATTAAGCTGTTAATGACGAGCTTCTGTACGTGGGAGTCAGTGGAGTCAAGTAACAAAGACCAAGATATCACTGACTGACTCTGCTTCTCCTTATTTCCTGTTTCTGTATGTGCAGCTAATCCGCGAGACTCCAGCCAAAGCAGCATTTCTCAAATCTGAATCATGCAAAGCTGCTTTAATAGACTCAAAGTTTTTATGTAGCTCAAAATATTTTCCTCTCCACAGCTTTGATTTATTAACAAAAATATTTTAATGTTACCCAAAGGTTTGAACTTTTTTTTAAATTTATCTAAAACTGAAAGTCGTCCGGGCCGCCGGGGGGACTCTTGGGTACTTTTCCCGGTGACACCGGAAGTTTTCGCTCTTATTGTGAAGAGAACTTCCTGTTTTGGTCCAAGCGGTGGAGTACCGTTAACGACCCGAGAAAGAGGCGAAAGTTTGATTCCTTGGCTTTTGGCTGCGTGAGTTTCGGTTCTCCGGGTTCGTGCTTGTTCCGGACGGCGGTGAGTTGTTTGCTCGCGCCTCTCGGAGCTGACTCTCCGATCTGCGCACCGTGTTCGCTAAACGCGCCTCCCTGTGCTTTGTTCCCACTCAGCGGCCTGACATGAGTCTGAGTCTCAGGTGATTCGAGTACCAGGTCTTTGCTGGGGGAAGAAGAGGAGAGCATGGAGGGCAAGTTAGCGGACAGCCCGTGTTCATCGGAGCCGGACAGCCCGGGGGTGCTGAACCGAGGCTGCCTGCTCGACTCGGACGATGTCCCGTACCCCGAGCTGCCCGTCATCGTCCCGGAAACCCCCAGGTACCCTGCACCCGTGGCACGTTAGCACACATACAGGAAATTACACGTACATGTAGTCCGAGTTCCTGGAAGCTGCAGTAACAGCTGCTCTGCTGAGAGTCTGGGGCTTCCCTGTATTTGTGACCTTTACTCTGGAGAGTACACACACTTCCTGTCTGTGGTGCACCCTTAAATGTATGGACTCCGTGAGGAAGCTTCGGCCTCTGCTCACACGGTGAGCCGGCCTCTGTGACCCTCTCTCGAGTGTTTATTGGTCCCTCGCATGTGATCGCTTTCAGGCCAATAGCACCACCAGGACTTTCCTCGTAAACGGCAACAACAAACTGCAGCGATGACAGACAGCAGAGGAGACCGAGCAGGTCCAAACAGTCCTCTGCTGCAGGGACACAGTCACACCTGCTCCGCTCTCTCCACACCAGAGTCCGGGCAGGCTGAAATCTGCTGCTGTGTTTGGATCCCAGTAATAAAGCAGCACAGCCCAGCTGGACGCTGATCCCATCGCTCTGTTAGAAACCAACTGCACGTGTGCTGACTGCTCAGCAGCTGTGGGAGTCAGAGACCGTATTTAACTCCTGTGCTGACAGGTCAGCTGTTGTTTACAAGCCTCCCAGTGGAACAAACCCTGTTCGTGTAACGCTGGACTTCAGCCTGTTTCACTTTCAAACAGAAAGTGGACTGTTTGCAGTTACGGGGGTTTTCCAGTAGGAATGAAAATCTATTCTTGGAAACACTTTCTGTTTCCTCAAACTATCAACAGTTGGTAGAGGTTTTCTCATTAAAGACGACGTGACTAACATAAGGAGAGGGCGACTCCGCTCGCTTCATGTGGCGGTGGTGGTGGTGGGGGAGGGCAGGCTTTAACTGGCCAATTGTGACCCGAGCCCGAAATGGGCCAATGATGAAACTGAGCGAGGGCACGACTACCGGGACGGGCAGCGATGTGTCACACACTTTGACTCATAGATTATAGTTTAGCCCAGTGTCCACAGGCTCTCCTTAAGTTATCACTGATGATGACCTCACAGTGGTCATGTGACCCTCAAGACGTTCCAGCCCAAAGGTGACCGTAGTTTTTCCTTCTTCACACGTTCGCACATCGTGACGACATCATTAAGGCTGTACTCTATAGTTCCTGTGACTGTAGAAATGAGGTCAGAGGTCGGGGGTTTCCTTCGGCGTGGGGATTTTAGATAAGAGTGCAGCTGGGTGGATGAGGGTTGCAGTAAAAAGTTCTCAGATCAAAGATGTCTGAAAACGTTTTGTTCCTGCAAACAGGAACACACAGATATTTACCGCCAGGGTTTCGGTATTTATTTACTTTGTGTGATGGGCGTGTTATTTTGGTGCTGAGGTGAAATCTGTCTCTTTGCTCCAGCCCGCAGCTCGCCAAGCGGCGGAGGCGTCGGCACGTCGTAGAAGAGCATTTCAGCCCGGTGAGTCGCTGCGCCGCTGCCCTACTGAATCCCTTTGTAACCAACTCTTCATCGCAGACTCACAGAGTCATTTCATTCCCCTCAGGTGCCGGTGGACAGCTGTCCAGAACCAGACTGTCTCACCCCCAGCAAGCGAGCTTTTTCACATAGTTCTAAACGCCGGCGGCTGGCCAAACAGAGCGCCGGCTTCGTTCCCGCGTCCTCTCTCAGGACGTTTGCTTTGGGCAGCTGGCTGGAAGCCCCGCGGTCCACTGCATCCTCATCGTCCTCTTCGTCTTCTTCCTTTTCGTCCTCTTCCTACCTCACTCCGGTATCAGTCCTTCAGCCGAGACCAAATGAGACGAATACTTTGGCGTCACCGTCACCACCTCCAGCAGCGGCGTCGAGCTCCAACTCGCTGTCCTTCCTCACCGAAGAGGAGAGGAGGTGGCTGAACGGTGATGAAGGCGGCACCTCTGCAGGTACGAGCGTTCGGCGGTCACACTTCCTGCCTGAATCTGAGCTTTACAGAAACGTCTCTGAAGTGATGGCGTTACTCTCCACCAGACTCCATTAAAAAAAAACAGAATTTAGCCTCATAGAAGACAGCAGCTGTTCTCCTGCTGCTGCTCAGCTGACTTGGTCTTATTGTGCAACTTCACATTCACAGTTTAACATCCAGACGTCACAGGAAGCGAACAGAAAGTTAACGGTTTGAGGTAAAAATCGATGTTTTTTCACTGGAGTCTGGTGGAAGTTGGCGGGTGTTTCTGGGAACAGATGAAGAAACCTGTTTATGAGGAAACTCATCAGCTCGAGTCTGAGTCGTCAGACAAACTCAGTGATGTTTCTGTCGTTTCTCCTGCAGCTGCAGTGGAGCAGATCATCATCAGCGACGATGAGGAAGCCACCGTGCGTTCACTACAGATGGAGGAAGACGAGGCGCTGGCCCGCAGCCTGCAGGTAGAAGCTGACCCGGACAAAAACGCCTCACCTGAGGCAGAGCGGACAGGTGTTCACGTTTCCTTTTCATCCTTCAGGCTCAGTTTGACCGAGAGGAGTCGGATCTTCATGGCAGGCACCAGCATCATCACCACCATCACCTTCATCAAGAGAGTCACCACAGGGTGAGACAGAGTGAAGGACGTGTGCAGGTACAGGGTTCGGTTTGTGGACTCAGGTGTGACCTTCTCTCTGCAGTTTTATCCCTACGTGGAGCCTCGCTGGATGTCTCAGGTGCTCGCGGCCGTCTCTCCTCTTGTGGGGCTGGAAGAAGGTAAGACATGGTGATGATGTCACTGGCGTTTAGAGCAGCGATTAATCGAGCGTTCGCTGGTAAACAAGAGCCTGCTCACACCTGATTGGTCAGTAGGAGGGAGACTGAACATGTGATCTGTGACCTCCTGATTCTCCAGCTGTGTTTAGAGTTTCAATCAGTTTGCAGTCATTTTGCTTCTTCTGATGCAGCTGATGTGTTTCCGCAGACCTGATTGGTCAGCGTAGAAGACGTGGGCAGGGCAGGAGGAGGAACGGCATACCCGACTTTTCAGACGACCTTCAGGGAAACGACTACGAGGTGAGGAGGCTCCTAGGACTGATGGAGGAGGGAGGCCTCACATTTGTTTGAACTGAAGTGTGCTGCGACCTAATCTAGGTCAGCTCCACCCACCGGTTACCTGGAAGTCCGGGACAGCAGAAACAAATCAATCATGTTGGTGTTAGAGGTGTGGCGATCATAACCACTGCTGAGCATCGGCAGCCTCAGCACCTGGGGGCGGTTTAGCAAGAACACATGGGACACGGAGTCCTGAGAGGCGATTGGTCGACCAGAGTCAGCTGAACTTGGCGCCTTGTTTGTGGCTCAGCTGCAGAAAGCTTTGATCCGGTCAACGAGATTTAGTTCCCATTCCAGAAAAACACTGTTCCTGTCACATCAGTGTTGCAGTATCGCTCCGGCACGGCGTCTTTGCAGGGGGAGGACACGTAAGCCTAAATTTCTGGCTTTAACTCGAACCCGCTTTACTTCAGTTTTATTTACACAGCACACAGTCACCACAACAGTCACCTCAGGGTGCTCCGTGCTGTACGGCTCCCAACAATCATGTGATCCCCTATGAACAAGCGCTTGGTCACAGTGGGAAGGAAAAAGACCCAGGCTCAGGGAGGCTGTCTGAGCGGGGGAGGAAGTCGGGGAAAGACGCGCCGTGGAGCTCGATTTTCTTCTCATACTCTCAGTCCTGAATCGCGCGTTCCGGAGCCGATGATCGCGATATTCAAACGGACGTTAAATTATTACAAACGTTTTTCCTGTCATAAATCTGTGTGAACATACGAGTCACCGTCAGACAAGCGTGACCCCGTGACCCCTCTGCTCGTCTTTCAGGCTCTGCTGGAGTTCGAGGAGCGTCAGGGCGCCGTGGTATCCAGGAAGCTGAGTCGGCGGGAAATCCAAAGGTTTCCCACCAAGGTGTTTCAGGGATCCAGCAGTGGCGGCGGGAACACGCAGTGAGTCTCTGAGCTCGCCGTTTGTAACGCTGAAAACAAACGAACCCCGAACCTGCACGCTAACACGTCTCTGTGCTGATTGGCCGGCAGGTGTCAGATCTGTTTCTGCGACTACAGCGACGGCGAGAAGCTGAGGATTCTGCCCTGTTTCCATGACTACCACGTCCAGTGTATCGACCGATGGCTGAAGGTACTCCGGGGGATGCGCCGTTCGCGCTCCACTGTTTTTAGAGCCCCTCCTTAAACGCCGTCTCCTCACCTGTGTCTCCCCTCCTCCTCAGGATAACACCACCTGTCCTATCTGCAGAGCCAACCTGGCTGACGGAAACGCCGTCGCCCCCCCGACCTCTGACCTCTGACCTCGTTTCTACAGTTTTCTATCGGAGCAGACGGGTTCGTGTCTCCTGAAGGACGACTCAGACTTCTGTTTTTCAGTTTTTTATATTTTTATTTAAAGGTTTGTCGGTGCTCATGTGACCACAGAAATAAAACAATAAAACCTCGCAGCGAGTTTTTTCATTTATTTAGTGACGAGCAACCAGTGCTTCTTAATATTTCATCTTCTTATGTCTTAATGTTGTTTGTTTTATTTTTTTAAGCCTTAGATAGTTTGTTTGACATAATTTTGACTTTTCGTAAAATATTAATATTTTCTGTAAAATATTTTAATTTCTCCTCTGAACAAAAATCAGAAAAGCTGCGACCTGTTGCAGCAACAGCATCAAACTGTTTTATTTAGTCTGCTTTGTGTTGATGTGTCTGTTCCTCTAAATGTTCAAAATAATACAAACTGTTATTTAGATCATATATTTAATTCAGTTCTATTTTATTTACAAGGCACCAAATCATGACCACAGTGCCTCATGGTGCTTTATGTTTTATGGTAAAGACCCTAAAATTATGCACCCCAACAATCAGATGACCCCCTGTGACCACTTTGGGGACTGTGGGAACGAAAAACTCCTTTTTAACAGGAAGAATCAGGAGGCTCAAAGTTGTGAATCGTGACGCCTTTACTCTCCACCAGACCAAAAACATGAATTTGACCTCACAGGAAACGAGCCGCTGTCTCCTTTTCTGCTGTGGATTTGTGTTTTTCTGTGACTTTGGCTTCTCGGTGGGTTAGTGTGGATCAGTGTGGAGCTGATAATAAAAAATCCATGTGAAACTTTATTATCCAACTGTTACGGTTACAGTAGACGCAACAAATCCAGCCTCGGCCATTCTCGACCTCAAACACAGATACATAGGGTATCCTTTAACTTCTGTCAGTTCCCACAGTCTCAGCAGGTGAGTGGACATCAGTGATGGTGAGTTCAGGTGAAGCAGAAATATGAACGAGTTTTAATTGTGTTGGTGAAATGAACTCTATTCTCTCATTAAACGTCAGAGCCGCTCAGATCTAATTAAAGAGTGGGCGGGGCTTGTTACACGTCATGTATATGTATAAAGGTTGGAGAGCTTCCCTTCCACCCAGCGTGTGCCTCTAGTATCAAATGCAGACCTCCAGTCAAGGTAGGTGCTCTGTGCTCTCCTCTGTTGTTCGTATTATGGTTATTATAGTAACTATAGTTTAAACTAGCAGCTTTCATTCTCATGATTTCACCGCTGCGTCATGAATCAGCTTAAATCACAAACTTTTACTTTCGCTTCCTCGGCCGTGACAGCCGGATCATCCGGATCCTTTCCCCCTTCAGCTTTTTGTGAAAGCGCTAGAAATCAGAAATCAGAGAGGAAAGTGTGGCTGGCTGAGAAAGGATTCGGACCCACAGAGTCAGACTTTACAGGAAACTCCCCCAAACCACCCGGAAATATCCCCTCTGACACTTAGGCGCAGTGTTTCCTCCTGATCTGAGCTTCATCCTGCAGTTACACGTCTCTGAGAGACGCTCGGTTTGGGGCAGATGTGCCGATAGACACACCCCTGCGCCACCGTAACATCCAAACACCGTCAGTCCAGGGGCGTGTCCGGGGACAGGAGTGCATGGGGTGGCACCCTCCCTGATCACCAACCACCAGGAACATTTACCCAAGTTCTTCACTGAAGTGCACGTTATTGTACTGAATCCAAGTATTTCAGTTTTACTGAGGCAGATGTTACATTTCCGACACTTTATTTTCAATTTTCTTATTGGTTCGCTGATTAACTGCATTATTGTAGTTGTAACTGGGTCATAAATTACATGTTGTTATAATTCCTGTTATATCTTTTAGGACCTTCAAGCCTGTAGTTGTGTTCATTATCAGGAGCCCCCCCCCCTCATCCTTCTTCTTCTTTGGTGCAGATTTCCAGGTGAGGGAGAATCTGCTGTTTTTATCACTGGGCTCTTTGCACAGATCCATGGTGTTAAAAACCTGCATTTGTAATCAGTGACGGTTTTCTGATGAGTCGTTTCTCCTGCAGCTGTACTGGAGCAGTTAATCATCATCATCAGTGACGATGAGGAGGTCGCAGCAGGTGGAGGAAGACGAGGCGCTGGCCCGACGCCTGCAGCTAGAAGCCGACTCAGAATTTGGTAAATGTCATGGCCAGTGTTGGTCAAGTTACTTGAAAAAAGTAATCAGTAACTAATTACTGATTACTTCCCCAAAAAAGTAATCCCGTTACTTTACTGATTACTTATTTTCAAAAGTAATTAGTTACTTAGTTGCTTTTTAAAAACACGATTTACAACCTGAAGAGGTGATAAAGTGATAGATCTTTCAGCCCAATTCTACTTTTTCTGCATAATCATCATACAAAATGTAATCAAATGGAAAAGTCTCTTTTTAAAACTTGTTTTATTAGTTTTAATCTTTTAACTTTATGCATCAAGCAAAAATTTAATTATCTGCAACATTCTCTGACTGGAAGAAATTAGTTTAACATTTAAACCTATTTTCTGCACATTCCAGCACATAAAATAAAATATTTTGTGTGTTTACACTCAGTCTTTCAAATAGATGCAAGTAAAACACAGCAGAAAATAAATAAAGTCAAAGACTCAGCGGTCCTGTTGCTCTATTTTCACCTGTAAAGCAGGAGTGAGGCAGGCGGAGGTTTACCCTGGTGCAGGTGTGCCGCGGTCAGTGGAAGAATCCGCGAGTTTCTCTGTGAGTTTCCCATTACGTCGTAGCTACTCGGTGCTTGTTGGAAGTTTAGGGGTTTTTTCACTGTAAAAAGAAGTTTTCTTCCCACGCACAGCGGACACTAATGTTTTTGTCACTTTTTATGGAATCAAACTCAAAGTAAGGTCAGTACTTCCACGCTTTAAACGCTGCACGCTCATACTCTCTCTGCACTTGATATATGATCCACTGTTGATCTGCACACAGCTGTTGTCACTAACGGCGCACTCGCTTACGTCACTGTCGTGAGACATTCTCGCAAAAAATCACGGTTTTAGTAACGCAGTAACGCAGCGTTCCTACGGGAAAGTAACGGTAATCTAATTACCGTTTTTGCAATAGTAATCCCTTACTTTACTCGTTACTTGAAAAAAGTAATCGGGTTACAGTATCGCGTTTCTTGTAACGCGTTACTGCCCCTCTCTGGTCGTGGGGGTGGGGACTTTATGTAATTCTATAGAATTTGCCAGCTTAGACGGGCATGATGTCGGTATGAGGAGATCATTCAGTCCCATCGAGTTACCCTTTGAATATTTCAGGGTTTTAAACTCCTACTCAATAACTGATGAACTCTTAAATCTTTCCATCTCTTCTCCTGCAGCTGGGGTGGAGCAGATCTCCATCACTGAGGAGCAGCAGGCTGCGGTTCGTTTACAGCAGATGGAGGAAGATAAGCTGCTGGCCCGCCGGCTGCAGGCAGAGGACGACTCGGACATCGGTATGTGTCGGTCTTATCGGGGGGGGGGCAGACCTGCTGTCGGTCTGCTGCTTTTGTAAGTGAACCAAAGAAAATGCTAATGCTAAATAACTTCTGTAACTGCTATGAACGTCATGTGACTGTGATGCTCGGCGTGAGCAGTTATACTTATATATTACAACTTCCTGTCACACGTGTCAAATGAAACACCGAACTAAGACTTTTCACACCTTTGTTCATTTTTTGTATTTGGCGACGTGCTCCTGATGAGACAAGCGCTCCGGCTAAAACAGATGGAGGACGACCATGACCAACTAGGCTCCACCCCTAAACTGGTCCTGATAATCTAGACTAGGAACAAAACAAAAAACAGGACCGCCAGTACCTCCCAATTCAGCCTGTACTTAAAAAAACAAACAACTGACGGAGGTGACGGGCGACCATGCTCCGTCTTCTCTGAAGGCTCGCCTTCAGGAACCAATCAGCAGTAAGAATAAATCAGAGAAGCTCACACAGGGGCGCTGCTTGTCTGCCTTTTGCAGTGGGGAGACTGCAGCCCCCTCAGCCCCCCTCCTTCACACGGCCCTGTCCATGCTGTCCTGTAGGGAATGACTGTGATTGGCTGTGGTCACGAGTCGATTTGCATTTTATTAAAGATAATTTTTAATTGGTTCTTTATTTTTAGTTTTTTGCATTTTAAATATCACTCGATGGTGCACGCGTCTCTGGGTCTAGCTTCTTTGGCCTGGATGGGTTCTGTGACGAGTGGTTTCTCCTGCAGCTGTGGTGGAGCAGATCTCCATCAGCGAGGAGGAGGAGGCTGCAGCTCGTTCGCAGCAGCTGAGGGAAGACGAGGCGCTGGCCCGACGGCTGCAGGTGGAGGACGACTCGGACATGGGTACGTGTTGGCGTTACACACACACATATGAATATTGGAACCCTTCTTTCACTGCTGCTTTAGTTTCAGCGTCTCTGACGGTTGTTGGCGACAAAAAAAAGCGGAACCGATCCTGGAGTTACTCTTCTCTCAGCATCAGGAACGTTAAAGTTCCCGATGCTTCCTAAGCTCCACTTTTATCTTTCAGCTTCTCCAAAATTTCCAATTTCCAACATTCATACATGTTGCTGATGACTCAAACGGCTGCAGGAACACGCCCACCCTCCACATTAGTTATTATTAGAACAGTTAACATGCATGTCACTCCTGCTGTCACATTTTGTCAGCGTGGTGTCTTTGAACGCAGCACGGGGGCTGTTGCCTCAGCAGCTGCACCCTCAGTGGAGGCTTGTCTGATCCTTCGTTTCTTCTGCAGCTGCGGTGGAGCAGCTCGCCATCAGCGAGGAGGACGCCATTTGTTTCCAGCAGGCGGAGGATGACGAGGAGCTGCAGGTGGAGGCCGGCTCAGACATCGGTACGTCAGCGTTGCGTTAGGCTGTGGTGAGTCGGTGAGTGAAACGGGCGCTGCTCTCAGGCGCTGCTCGGTAATCGCTGTTCGCCGTTCACTCGCAGCTGCTCGATGAGCAAACGTCGCTGTTCCCACTTCCACGCTTTGCATACAGGGCGGGATTCCCACTGTGGAAGAATGATTTTGTTTTATTTTGTATTTATTTTTTTAAATGTTTTGCCTTTTTAAATCTATATCCTTCATTCATCATCATCTTCATCACTACTGTGATGTTGTGGCACGGTGGTGTGGTGGTCAGCAGGGTGTGCTCACAGTGAGAAGGTTCTGGTTCTGTTCTCCGGTTCTCCCACAGTCCGAACTATTATTATTACTATATGATGATGGAGTCTGTGACGAGTGGTTTCTCCTGCAGCTGTGGAGGAGCAGATCTCCAGCAGCGAGGAGGAGGAAGAGGAAGAGGATGCGGTTCCTTCACAGCAGGTGGAGGAAGACGAGGCTCTGGCCCGAAGGCTGCAGGCGGAGGACGACTCGGTGCTCGGTACGTGTCAGTGTTGGGGGGCGGACCTTGAGAACGATGGGGAACGTCGGTATTATTGAAACATGATTGGCTGGTGGTGGTTCCAGCCTCCTGCTGAACCTTCAGCGTTCTTCTGATGCTTTGTTCTGCAGCCGCGGTGGTGGAGCAGCTCGCCGTCAGCGACGAAGAGGAGGGAGCCACTGGTTTACAGCAGGTGGAGGATCACGAGGCGCTGCACCAACACCTGCAGGTGGAGGCAGACTTGCACCAAACGCCTCACCTGAGGCAGAGCGGACAGGTGTTCACGTTTCTGTTTGTTCCTCCAGGCTCGGCTGGACCGAGTGGAGCACAACAGACACCGTCACCACCTCCATTATCACCACCTCCACCAGCGTCTTCTTCATCGCCTCCACAGGGTGAGGCAGCCAATCACAGTCTGATCGTGGTTTTCATATTATCAAAAGTGGTGCTGCGTTCAGGAAACGTGCGACGTTTTGCTTTGATTCGCTGACCGAGCCGTGACCTTCTCTCTGCAGGGTCGTCCCACAGAGCGCCGCTGGATGATTCAGGTGGCTCCCGGAGAAGGTAAGCACCAGAAACCAAGTACTACAGAGATGTGGTATAAATACATGCAGTACTTCAGTCCAATCAGGTCTTTGGAGTATTTGTAGTTTTTCTACTCGCTCCTGTTAAAGTAAAGATTTTTTTTCTCTCTATAAAAACTGAACAAACACAAGCTGCTCAAACCTGACCGACCAATCAAACGACAGCGTAGAAACCTGACCAATCAAACGACAGCATGACACTGTTGTAGAGCTTTAATCGGTCTGCTTCTGCTGATCGTTCCACAGTTCTGATTGGTCACGGCAGGAGTAGGGACGCCACATCTGATGACGCTGAAGGAAACGACTACGAGGTGAGGAGTCTGGAGGAGGGGGAGGGGTCTCGAGGAGGGGGAGGAGTTTCGATCATTCTGCAGACTTTGTTCACTCAGGGACAAAAATCCCGTCAGAATTTGTCTTTGGAGCTTTTTTTCCAAAAAGTTGTTTTGAATTTGGATCTTTCTTCTTCTTCTTCTTCTTTAATGTTTCATCTCAGACTTGGTTTGTGATCTCTTCTTTACGTTCCTCCTTCGTGTTACAGTTAAGCTCTTACAGTTAGACGCTGCAGGTATTCAACGTGGACCAATCAGGGCCCAGATGTCAGAGTGTTGACGCCTTTGCTCGTCTTTCAGTCTCTGCTGGAGCTTGAGGAGCGTCAGGGCGCCGTGAGGACCAATCAGCTGAGCGCGACGGACATCCAGAGGTTTCCCACCAAGGTGTTCCAGGGATGCGGCAGCAGCGGCGGGAACACGCAGTGAGTCTCCGAGCTCGCCATTTGTAACGCTGAAAACAAACAAACCCCAAACCTGCACGCTAACATGTCTCTGTGCTGATTGGCCGGCAGGTGTCAGATCTGTGTCTGCGACTACAGCGACGGCGAGAAGCTGAGGATTCTGCCGTGTTTCCATGACTACCACGTTCACTGTATCGACCAGTGGCTGAAGGTAACGCCGTGCTTGGTTATACGGAGATGACATAAACTTGGAACGCCACCTGACTCTGTCTCCTCCCCCCCAGGATAACCCCACCTGTCCCATCTGCAGAGTCAACCTGGCCGACAAAGACACCATCGCCCCCCCGACCTCTGACCTCTGACCTTGCTTCTACTGTTTCCTATGGGAACAGACAGACAGGAAGGAAGGAAGGAAGGAAGGAAGGAAGGAGGACTCACGCTTGTTTTTGTTTTGAATACTTTAATTTAAAGGCTTCACTCGGTGGTCATGTGACCTCAGGATTGGATCCGTAAACCTCAGAGCTGTTCGTGTCGTCACCGTTCGGTCGCCGTTTAGTCCTCGTAGTAGCGCTTCTTCATCGCTCTGTACTTCCTCAGGTAGTAAAGCGCCTCCAGCTCCCGGGCCACGTACTCGCCACGAGCAATCAGGGCCTTTATTTGCTCGGGGTCCTCCACCGCCTTGTTCCTGGCAAACGCCGCTCTCAGACGGTCGCGGAAGTAGTCACCACCTTTGGGGTACTCCCTGCCGAGGTAGAGGAGCTGCAAGGAGGAAGAGGATGTGTTAGCAAAGATATGTCTTTATTTTTACTAAAGGGCAAAAAGGCGGCCGATGTATGACGGCACATGATGATCACATGATCTCAAAATCAGCACAGGTCTTAAAATCACTCTGGACGATGATCCTAGACTGACACACCTCCAGAGGCCAATGTGTTTTATCAGGACGAGCAGCGGGAACGCTCCGAGGATCCACGAGCGCTTTTAGTGATTCACTTTACAAAAGGTGAATCTGAAATCTTGTCACATAGTCTTGCTTTGTAATTCCTTCAGCGGCGCTCCCTGCAGAGACCTTATCTTAGTCTAAAGCTGATAACAGAAAGTGTTTTCCTAAAGAGGGTCAAAGGTTTATCTGCAGATAGCTCTGCGGTCATAAAGACGCCGCTGATCTCCATCCTACACGCTTCCTCATGCATAAAATCTTTAAAAACACTGATTGTTACAGTGTCTCACCTTACTTTCTAATTCACTCAGGAGGGCGGAGCTCCTGCGTGAGGTGGACACAGGAAGTCTTTAAACCTTCACCATGAGGGATCACGAGTGCGGGCATCTTATTTTTTGCATTTATGAAATAAGAAAGCGCCGCCTGCTCCCTGTTTGTCTAAACTCACTGAGTTAGTTTCACCAAAGAAAAATGTGGTGACCATCTCAGGCCACAGCACATCTTATGTCACGTGTGCAGCTGGTTTCACTCAGAACCCGTTAAAGGGGCGGGGCTACAGAGGGAGGCGTGTTAGATTTCTGGGTTTTGGGCTTTAATGTTATTAAAATATTGTGATGGTGGGCTGTGAGTTTGATTGTTGGTTTTCTCTGCTGATGTTGTTCGCGGCGTAACGACGGCTCTGCCACTGAAACGTCCACTTTTTCACCCTAAACATGATGAAGTGTCGTCAGAGTGTTTCTGAGCAGATAATCTCAGCCCGATCCGATAAATAAGCTTTAAATATATCAGAACACCACTTCAGCGTCATTCTGACAGATGAATAAAGACCTCAGTGCTTTGGTGCAGACACTACAGGTTGTGCACGCAGTTGCATTCTTTTAATGCCCAGCAGGGGGCGACACTTGCTGCAGCGCCCTCTGTAAACACTGCTGACATCTTCACAGATAAACATGAAGCTTGAACATTTTGGTGGGGCTCAGCACCGCTTTACATGATGGGAGATTTGAGAGGCAGCTTTGTGCCTTCAGATCTGTTTGAGGTCATCTCATCATTACGCACCTCCGACGGCTCACAGTGGCACCGACGGATCATCTTAAAAGTAAATTATCTGTCAATAAATGTTAACAACATCATCATGGAGTCTTTGCTGACGCCGCCTGAAGTCTCATCATCCAAACTCCCGATTCTGACGTTTACAGCTGTGAAAACAGAAAATCTAGAATCGCTGGAGGACAACGTGTCACCGACAATGTTCCCTCTAAGCTGCCCACTGCTAGCACAGAAAATCTGCGTTGCGCACAAAAAAAATCTAACCTGCACTGAAATTAAAATTAAACTTTAACAATCCTGTTCTGCAGTGTTAGTCAGTGACTGGCTGCTCCCGTATGTGATCAGAACGATGCCACCTTATCCCAAAGTCCAGCCAATGATGCGATTCACATTCGTATATACGCAGCTGATCAACATGGCTGACAGGCTCTGACAGCGTCCTTATGTGCGGTGCGGTGTTTTAGCAAAGCGGCTGATGTGGAGTGAAGCCACGTTAATGACAACGTGTACAACCATTGGAGATGTGAGCAGGACAGACGGAACAACTGACGGACAAAGTGAGGACTTTATACCAGTTTTTAAATTGTGTTGATCGACCACGTAAAACCAGAGTTATGATAAAATATCTGCAATGTTTGGTTTTCTTCCTGAATACTGTCGTTGTTTCTATTTACTGCAGGAAGAAACGGTAAAAACTGCGTTTTATAAGGAAAACGCTCGAAAGCCTGTGAACAAAAACAAAACTCCCAGCCTTTCCTATTGGTGGAAAAATGTACCATGTGGACCAATCAAAGAATGATATGGCAACATGGCCTTTAGTTGTTTAGGGAGGGGGAAGTTTTAGGAGTGACGGCGTGTTTGAGATGTGAGAGATTTGAGACGTTTAGCACAAATCTTGTGTAGTTAGTGTTTAGTTAGTGTGTAGTTAGTGTGTAGTCAGTGTGTAGTTAGTGTGTAGTCAGTGTGTAGTTAGTGTGTAGTTAGTGTGTAGTCAGTGTGTAGTTAGTGTGTAGTTAGTGTGTAGTTAGTGTGTAGTCAGCGTGTAGTTAGTGTGTAGTCAGCGTGTAGTTAGTGTGTAGTCAGTGTGTAGTTAGTGTGTAGTGTAGTCAGTAGTGTTGTGTGTCAGAACAATGAGGCGCCTGCTGAGTGTTACAGGTGTTACAGCAGTGACACATCTGCTGCTGTCAGGCCTGCAGGTATCAGGCTGTTGTTCTCCTTCATCTCATAGTGGACACAAATTATTTTTGGAGCGGCACAAATAATTTGTGTGGCATCAGATTTGATGCAGAACAGCTGATTGTTCTGTGAATAGTTTGAAATGTTTGTTTAAAAACACCTTGGCTGCATTTTTAGGTAAACAGCTGCAAAACTTTGTTTCCATAACTCAGTTACTTTTTTGAAGAAGTAACTAAATAATTAATTGCCCAACATTGGTCATTATTTACTGTATTTGCAGACAGAGTTACAGACTCTCTCCCAGACCACAGACTCACAATACAGTCAGAGCAAAAAATAATAAAAATAAAGTTGTTTTCAAAATTGGAGTTCAGGTTATTTTTGCTTCCAATAGTGTTAACATGCTGCACATGAACAAGATTGTTTAAGTTTTCATTGTCAGTGGGTTAAAGCAGTTAAAAGTCGTCTAACATAAATGTAAATGCTGTAATTTGATTACTTTAGTAAACATGTAACTTGGATGCTGGCGTGACCACAGTGCACACGTCTGCTGCTGCTCACAGTGGTCCACGGGACGCTCAGGGAGTTTGTGTGTTCGCTCAGACACGTGGAACATTAGAGGGAACTTTGGTCATCGAGTTCTTTAAAAATGAATTTCCCCAACACTCACGTTCTTGTACAGTCGAAACACTTCAGACCTGAGTGGGTTGGCCATCTTCCTGGAGGACAGTCCGAGCTGAGAAAGGCAGAATAAACGCAAAGTTCAGATTAAAGAGGTTTAACCTGCTGCTCACGCTCAGTAACTGCTGAGGATTCAATTCCATGTGCAACACAAAGAAAACTGCAGCTCTGCTGACGAATCAACAAGAGAACCATCGAACCAGATCAGTCGCTTCACAGGAATCACAAACAGCGTTAAGGCTGAATGACGCAGTCAGATCTGAAGCCATCGGCTCCGGATCGGATGGCCGACTGTCATTTATCTGTGACAGCCGAAGCACTACAGGCGCCAGTGTAACAGTAACACTTTAAAAATAAACAACAATAAAGCTGTTTAATAATTAAATGTTAATAATAACAATAAAGTACATCTTGAATGTACCTGCTAACCTATTGTTCCCATGACGTTTATGGCTTTTGGGAGGCCAACAAAGAAACCGATCTTACACCAGAGTCCACTCACAAAAACGCAGATTTTCACCTGACAGAAAAAAGAAGTTTCTATTCAACTTTGCGTGACTTTACTGTTTCAGTGTTTTCTTGTGATCCGAACTAACTCACTAAAACATCAGAGTCGCTCCGTAACACAAACTAACGGACCAGTCGAGGCCGCTGCAGACGCAAAGCTCCGCCCTTCTGTGACGTAAAAATCCAGCTTTTGTGAATGGAGTCTGGTGGAGAGCGACCCGGTTCACTTCGCGGTTAGCACATAACCCACAGCGGCTCATCCAGGTGTGCAAAAAATTGGCACACCAGCACGTGATCTGTAGTGGGCGTGACCGCCGGCACCTGCTGCAGGTAACACTGTGTTTCCGCGTGTCTCTGCCTGCAGGTCTATAACGTTAGAAAGTACACGCAGTATCGCAGTACATGTAACGCACACCTGTCTGCCAGCTGCGCGTTAGATTAGACTGAAAACACGTTTAACGCTCAGCTCGTGACGTCATAAATACTATAAACACTTACAGGAACGTTTGAGGCTCGTTGGTCTCAGTTTTGCTGCAGGGTTTGAATTCCTGCGTGAAGTGGATCAAATGAAACGTCACCTTCAGGTGATTCACGTCAGGTGAGCAGCGCTAGCAGGAAGCCAACTTTGCTCTGAGCGGCTGAAAGAGAAAAACCCGACAATAAACTAACCGAGCCTGAGCGGGTCAAAGGTCACGCAGGGTTAAAGTTCCCGCGGTGAATCTGTCCGTTTCCCCCGCTGCTGTTGGTCTAAAACAACCCGCTGAGCTCCGGGTTCATCGCCGCGGAGCACGAAAACCTAAAAGTCTGAACTTAGTGAGCGTGCTGCGCGCTCACAGGCTAGCAGGTAAACAACCAAAGAGTGTGAGCGCGCAGAGAGTAACCCCACCCCGACACGCTCAAACCGCCGGCCCGCGAAAAGCCAAAGAACAAACACACATTTCACTACAAACTACGACCGCATATCACCGTAAATACTGCCTCACACCGTGTTACTTACTGATCATTAAAACTGTGATAAACACACCAAAGGTTTTAGAAAGATTCGGGTTGATGTACATGAAAACACACACACGTAATTTTTTTATTGGCTGTAAACTTTTTCTTTTTATTCTTCTTCAGACAAAAGCTTCTTACTAAAACATGATGCAGGCACATGTGAACCGACCGCCTTTCAAACTCTTCCAGGCTTTGACATCAAAATTCATTAAATTACAACAAAACAGGGTACATAAGTGTTCTCTCACACACACACACACACACACACACACACACACACACACACATTCATGTTGGACCATCTGACGTCAGGATGGGAGGAGGCAGCCAGAACGAGGCTCCAGACGGTCAGTAGTTGGCCCTGAGCCGGCGGTTCTCCTCCCTCAGCCTCTCGATCTCCTCCACCAGAGACTCGTTGACGGAGTATTTCTCTATCAGACTGTGGATCTCAGTCTGAAACACAAACACAGAATCATAAAAAAACCAGAAAGTCACATCTGACCATCAGAGGAAAGCTCGGACGAATCTGTCGTACCAACTGGATGTAAAACTGTCGGATCATCTCCACCTGGAGGTTGATGATGTCTTTGTGACAGGCGTTCCTGAGGAGGAGAAGCTTGTTCATGTCCCGCTGCCATAAAAGCTCAAAAACACCAAATCAACCCGCCTCTGAAAATAGTCCCCACAAAAAGGCTAGCTGATTTTTCTCTGAAGAGAGGTCAGAGGTCAGACTGACCTGAACTCCTCCAGAGTTTCGTGGATCATGTTCTGGATGAAGTGGATCTGCAGGGAGGTGAGGGGAGCAGCTCCGGCCTGTCCAACCACGTCGGCGATGTTCTGAGAAAGAGACGAGGAAACGGCAGCCGACAGAGCCGGACCTGAAGGCAGAGGAAACATCGGAATCTCCCACACAAGCAGCTGACCCTGAACTCAGCGTCCAATTCACAAGCCTATTCCTACAGAGTCCCACAAACAGTGAACTAACCACGGTGATATCGGACCTTAGTGGGAATTGAACCCTCAGAACTGCTGCTGCCCGACTCTACCTGCTGCTGCAGATGTGGTGGGTGGAGCTCCGTGGACAGGTGAGTCGTAGCTCAGGTGAGCCTGAATGCCATTGGCTCTCTGGAGGCTGGGCTCTGGCGTGAAGAAGGGCGGGGCCAGCTGACTGTGATTGGCTGACTGTGACATAGGGGGCGTGGACTGACTCTGTGTCTCCAGACTGGAACAGCTGACTTTGTCAGACTGAGACAGATCAAAGTTCAGTTAGGTGGACCTGCGTTGTCACAGGTGTAGAGGTTAAAGGTTAAAGGTCATCACCTTTCTGGCATCACACAGTTCTCCAGCTACAGCGGTGTTTGGCTCCTCCTCTTTGATAGCCGGAGGGGTCTGGAAGACTGACAGCGGGCTGTAGCACCTCCCCGCCGAGGCTGCGAGCGGCGTTCCCAGTGGCGTCTTCCTGTGAGAGCTGGGACCTGCGTGAGAGTCTGAAGCACAGTGCAGACATTCTTTAACCTCCAGGTGACCTCACCTGGACCTTTAGGCATTTTAAATGGGCGTTGAACTTGAACTCTGACCTTCTCTGACTGGAGAGAAGATGTCCAGGCTGGCCCGGCCTGTTAGCTGCTGACCCTCCCCATCTCTAGACATCACCTCCGAAGTGGTAACTAAGGAAAAAGAAACACAGCGTCAGGATTGGTCCGACGGCAGCGTCGCTTCAAATGCATCTGGTGACCACCTCTCGTACCCTGTCCTCGTCCAAATGGGGTGTTCGCGGTGGTCCCGTGGGTGAGCGGGTCTGGAAGAAGAAGGAGAAGCACGACTGAAATGGATTCAGTTAGAGGTGATAACAGAGAACGGCTGTGAAGGTTCTCAGTCATCCAGGTCATCGCAGTCAAAGGAGCTTGGAAAGAAAAGACGTTTCTCAGATGAGAGCTGAAACGTCTTCAAGCAGCTTAAAGAAGTCCAGACGCTTTTCTTTGAAAGCTCCTTTGACTACAGAGAACGCTGCGATTTACAAAAACAAGGCAACGTTAGTGAATGCAGCATCAGATTTCAGCCAATCACAGGCTGCCTCTGACCTTCGCGAGCGGGAGAGAAGATGTCCAGACTGTTTCGTCCCACGCTACTGAACTGCTCCGCCCCCTGCTGGCCTTCAGCTTCCCGACACATCCCGTCCACAGCAGCGCCTCCTGCTGAACACGTGCTGTAATTATGGCTTTATCATCATCAGACAGGACAACCGTGATTGGCCACACTGCCACAGGAGCTTCAAGCTCACAGTTGCCTTATTTATCTGTGTGGGAAAAACAAAACGCGCACACTCGCGTTCACAGTGACCTACAGCGTGAAACCCACCTGTGTTTGTCACCTGTCTGTTGGGGGCAGGGCCTGTGCTGGCGGTGGGATCTGGTTGGCTGCTGGGGAGCTTGGTGGAGGATCTCTTAGAGCTGGAAGTTTTTGAGGAGCCAATTTTACTGGACTGAGACAAGAAAGAGAGAAAATAACCCTGCAGGTTTGGACACACTGAAGGAAAAATTGATATTATTCCCATCTTCCGTCTGAGAGTCCCGAGGATAGTACCTTGTGTTTGCTGGCGTTGCTCTGGAAGCGCAGGCAGGTCACTGACGTTTTATGGGCCACTGTGATCCTGGTGGGGGAACTGGAGTTTCTCAGGTCGTACTGGTAGATCTTCCCGTGAGTGGACCCGACCACCAGCCCAGTACCGTCCAGAGTGAAGTCCACAGCTGTCAGAGGACTGTCCACGCGGATGGACCTCAGGACGCTGGAGATGCAGACGAACACGCCGTTAAACACAAAGTGGAACAGATTTTATCCACAGACAAAGAGTGGGCTTCAGCTCATGCTGCCTTCTTATTGATGCTTTGCTTTGGTTCTGGACTGCTGGACAGAAAGTTTTATATTAACATAGGATAAAACACGATGAGACTCATTTTAAAGTCTAGAAGTCTTCTGCAGTCTCCTGAAAGGAAGACAGGTGAAAAACTACACCTCCTCAGAGCCCGGCTCATTCTCAATGAGCTCGAGAGCGCCCTCTATGGAACAGGAGCTCCACAGAGGGCGTGACAGCCTTGTGACCGAGCAGGGACGTGCAGAACAGAGCGATCGGACTCACATCTTGCTGGCGGTGTCGTAGCAGACGATCTTCTTGTCCAGGCCGACGCTGACGACCAGCAGGTCGCTGGTGGGCGAGAAGGCCAGGCCGGAGCCTGGGGCCTTGTGGGCGCCGTCAAACACGTGCAGCTCCTTCTGGGTGTTGGAGTCCCACAGCACCACCGTTCCGCTGTCAGACACGCTGCCCAGCAGGGAGCGCTTCACCGTGGACAACCTCAGGTCGTGGATGGGCTGGAGATCAACAGATTATCAAGCAGTAATACCAAACATTCCTCTGCTGTCTTTTAGTTACAGTCTTTACATACACAGACTGAACAGAGTGAAGCATAAAAACGGAGCCCCTCCTCCACTCTCCGGTTAACTCTGAGCCTGCAGAGTTCTTCTTTTATTAAAGACTTTATATAACGTGATGAGGTGAGGTAAATAAACTGAAAGCACACCTCCACCTTTTGGCTGCTCCCTCACTACAGTCATATCACCAACTCACAGCTCACCTGAGCGGCTGCACATGAGCAGCTTCAAAGAAAATCTTTAAAAGAAAAACGATATGAAAGTGGAGGTCTGACCTGGTTGCTGCCGTGGCCGAACGGCCTGCTGGATAGGTTGGTGGTCAGACTATGGAGGACTAGGTCGCCGCTGGTGGAGCCGGAGGCGACGTAGCTGTCGTTGGCATTAAAGGACACGCAAGTCACCTCCTCCTTATGGTCCTGAGAGAAAAGGAGGCCATGTTTATCCCGCTCAGAGGTAAAGGAACCCGGAGGTGGCGTGAGGTCCTACCTTGAGGGAGCGGTGCAGTCTCTTGGTCTTCAGGTCCCAGATGTGCACGCAGTGATCGAGACCTCCGCTGACCAGAAACTGAGACGAGGAGCTGAGACACACCCGGGTCTGCTTTTTCTGAACACGGGTACAAACCAGCACCGTTACACTTCACAGAGGCCGAAGAGCTCTCAGTGAGATACTTACCAGACTGACTCGGCTTTCTAAAACTACACAGCGTAACTAAAATCTTTAGTTTCCCTCTTTTCCCTGAAACCTAAACTTCACTAAAACACCTAGGAGAACAGCTGGTATCATATTTCTAAAGCTCAGTGTTTTGGGAACTGAAGGAGAATTTGGACCCAGAGACAAACAATAACGTCTTAGGCTTTATTCTTCTTTTACCCCTCTGCAGTCTTTAAAGAGCTGAGACTCACCCCGTCGGCCAGCTCCACCACCGGCACAGGAGTCGACTTGAGGCTGGAAACGACCAGCTTGTCCCCACTGCTGCTGGCGCTGACCAGGTACTGGTCTGAGAGAACTGGTCAAGGCTGATTCACAGATCTAAAGGTGATTTATGCTGCTCACTCTGACAGGGCAGCTCTGCATGATTCATAGTTTAAAATAAGCTTTCTTTGTCTCATATTGTTCATGACCTGTCTGAAAGAAGCTGCTTTAGCTCCTCCCCCTTTAAGACATTTTATTGTGATTGGCTGCCCCTTGAAATTAAACCGCCAACTGAGATCATAAACTCATCAGGAAGTGCTTACTGAGCTCAGGGTGACCAAAGATGTGTATACAATCAGACAGAGGAGTCGCCCCCTGCTGGACATGACAAAGACAGCAGATTTCCATCTTTCATATCCCGGCTGTGGTGACTTAGTGACAGCAGGATACTGTTGGAGCTCCAGCAGGCCTGAGCAACAGGGTGGCTTGTGCTGTGTGGGTTAAACTGCTCCACTGGCGCCATGGAAACCGCATCCCAGATCTTCACGCAGTCTCCGGTCGACACCAGCCGTGTCACCTCCTCCATGGTAACAGCTGGAGAAAATAAACACATGCACAGAGAGTTGTATCGTCGCAGGCCGTCACTGTTAGTTTTACAGCTCATCATTGGTTTTGTCAAACTTGCACAAACAACATAATTGTAAAGTTTTCCATTAAACAATGATCAGAACTACATGACTATAGAAGGGAAAGGAAAAACCTGCGATATAAACACAGGAAGATGGATCGGATTTACATTTTACTTTTTGGCTTTTAGACAAAGATCCGACAAAGCCAAAAATGTGCATGTCTACTTTTCCCACTGAATTCAAAACTAGATTCTATTTAATTTATTTTCGATTGTGTTTATTTCCTTTACTGTTCAGCGCTCTGAAACCTGGTTTTAAAAAGTCTTATAGGAAGGTAGAGTTGAAAAGCTGGTGCAGTAACTCCAAGTATCAGGCAGTAAAAGTACACAGTGCTGAAGTATTTCTGTGGAACCTTCTATCGGATGTTCGTAGTTTTTTGGTCTCTGTTGTAGTTTTTCTACACAGTTAACTGCAGGCAGACGGACACGTAAAGCTGAGTCTGACGCCTGTGAGGACTTTTAACGGCTCGCAGGCTGGTTTTGGTCCATCAAACAGAAATTTTATCGACTTTGCTCCGTTAACTTGAACCTGCAGCTACAGGTAGCTCATGCTAACCGACTAACAGCTTGACGGCTTTAAAGTTAACAAATAGTCGCGAGGCGAGCGGAAACTGCCGGGAATGTTTTCGCCTGACCCTCAGAGTCCTTAAGATTAACTATACTTACCCAGAAAGAGTTTTTAATCACCGAAAAGTCGAAACTGAGTTTGTTTTGGAGGCGCCCGCAGCCAATGAACCGCCACTACGGAACACCAGGAGGGACAAACGGTGGAAACGGGCTCGTACTTCCTGTGTTTGTGTTAAAGTCTAATCGAAATGTACTAAATATACAGTATCAAGGCAACAATTAAAGAAAAACACAGAATAAAATATTTAATTTTTGTTATATTTTATATGAAGAAAATAGGAATATAAAAACGTGGCTTTATGAAGAAAAATAAAACAAAAACAAGTTTAGTAAATATTAGTGATGGGATTTCCGGCTCTTTTAGAGAACCGACTCTTCCGGCTCGACTCACTAAAAAGAGCCGGCTCTTTCGGCTCCCAACCGGATCTCAAATTCAAATCAAATTCAAATTTTATTTGTCACGTACACAGTCATACACAGTACGATATGTAGTGAAATGCTTGGACAACTGCTCGTGACCTAAAGAAAACAAAAAAGGAAAAGGCTATGAATAAGATAGGAAATAAATATGAAAAATTAAAAAGGGTAAATTTAACTAGGAAGGAATAAAATATAAATTAAGGTTAAAAATGAAATAACTGTACAACACAAATTAGAATGAAGGGTAAATTTAACTGGGAAGAATAAGATAAAGATAAATATATAAATTAAAGTTGAAAATAAAATAACTGTACAACAAAATACACAATATAGAACTATATAAGAATGTATGAAGAAATCTAAATATAAATAAATATATACACAATAACAGCAGCTGTACAAGTATTAACCGGAAATGAAGAATATAATGACCAGTGTTGTGCAAAACCAAAGTCCAGAAAGTCCAGTGTGTGTGTAAGAACCATATGTGTGGGTCAGTACTGTGTGGTGGTGTGATTGAGAGACCGTATCGCCTGCGGGAAGAAGCTCCTCCTCAGTCTCTCTGTGTTGGTCTTCAGGGAGCGGAATCGCTTTCCTGACCTCAGCAGAGAGAACAGTCTGTTGTTGGGATGGGATCTTCAGGTTGTTTTGTTGCTTTAATTAATTTATTATTAACAACAATATGAATATATGCACAAAAGGAATTACTAATGTAAAAAAATGTTGTTTTATTTATATATGTTTATATATAAATATATATAAACGTAAAAACTCCAAAACACGTAAAAACTCCATAGCACATACAAACCCGGAAGCATGTACAAACTCCAAAACACGTACAAAACACAACACAAGTGCTCCAGGATGCTAGTGGCAGTGTTGAGCTTTTGTTACTTAGTGGCTACACAAGCCAGCAAGTACCAACGACCTGATTTGGTGTGTGGTAGTAACAGGTAAATGTACTTTTTTTTTTAATTTATATGAATATATATGAGTGCTTGTGTATAAATACACAAACAATACACATATGCTTTCAATTGTGTAATTTAAGTGATCTAGGTAGCTCTGTTTTGGAAGTTCAGTTAACGCTAGAAATGTGTTTTGGAGTTTATACGTGTTGTGTCTGTAGGGGCCACCGTAAATATATTTTTATTTATTCACTCCACATAAAATGTAATAAATAAATCATATAATACAAAAAACAACTATTTACATTTTAAACTTTTAACTATTTAAATTTCAGCTTTTTCCTTTTAAACAAATTTAAAGTGGAACAACACAAAACACTGCAAACCACAACACAATTAAACATAAATTAAAATATGAAAACAAAAAGAAGATGCACATTCTCTGTCATATGGACCTGCATGAATAAACTTTCTGAATCCTTTATCATCTGCAACTGAAAATAGTTGTGGATGATTACTATACCTTTCTAATGTTGTTGTCCCTGCCTCTCTTTCTCTCTCCCTCCCTCCCGCTCTGTTCCTGTGCTACTGCGAGTGTAACTACCACCCCTCCCCTCAGCGCAAGCACAAGGCTCGCGTGCGGAGTGAAGCGGGAAAAAGTGCGAGAGAGAGGGTGAGATAATGAAAAAAAACCCACGGCTCACGTCGTTCACTTCAAAGATCGGGCTCTAAGAGCCGTTTCGTTCGCCAACGACACATCACTAGTAAATATAAGTTTCTACCGCATAATTATAGTATTAGTATGAAATTCTTAAAGTGTTTTGGAATTATCTTAATTACTGATACCCTTATAGTTTATTGTATTTTTATTGTATATATTGTATAATTTATTGTTTAAAAAAGGCCAATAAAAAAATCGCTCAAATAAAATTCAATATGATCAAACCATAGAAAATGTAAAAAAAAAAATACACAAAAAGGAGCTTGACTTTTTTTTTTTTAAAGATATATAGAAATTTTAAATTGAATTAAAAAAAAAAGCAGAAAAAACAGAAAAATTTGAATGGAATACAGTAAAAATGAAGATAAAATATTAATAAAAAATTATATACTAAAATAAATTATTAAAGTAAAACAAACGACAAATGTAATTTGATAAACTGGCTTCATATGCAAAATATTTCAAATTAAGCAAAGAAAAAACAATAGTGTATTCAAGACGTTTCGGCAGTATTATACCCCATAATTGTATTACTATCATGAAATCTTTAACGTATTTCATTGTAATTTATTTACTAAAATCATTATAATTTATTGTGTAAACACAACCTATAAAAAACATTCATTTATATAAAAAATACAATATGACCAAAAAACAACTAATTGAAGTGAAAAATAAATAAATACAGCAGAACAAAAACTAAACATACTATAGTGTATTTCAGAAATTTCGACAGTATTTTTTATTGCAGTATTTACTACTCGTCTTAACAATGTTGATGTCAAAGTTTCCGCCACTAAAAAAAATTGCCATTCATAAAATTTCAGGTTCAAGTTTTCACTTCATTCAAAATGTCAAGTTGTTAACGCTAGTTCCTCAGAAGTTTGAGTTAGTAAGGTGCAATTTGAAGATACATAATTTGAAGTTTTGTGATAATAGCCTGATAACTCAAACTTCTGATTACCAAGAAAATGTTCTGTTTCGTTATTTTTCTGCCAGTGGCTTAAACAATCATCCATACAGTGGAAGAATAAAATGGTGGGAGCTGCAGTTACACACATTCACCTATGAGGGGCAAACTTGTATTCCAGCTATTCGTGGAGTCTACCACTATAGAAGCAAGAGAAGAAGAAGTCTCCCGCCCCATCCGCCTGTTGGTTTTAAACCGAGGCGGGACGGTGCTCGGTTCACTGCGGTCCGCGGATTTCAGGTAGGAGTGTCGGCTTACTGTAAAACCCGCTGCCAACATGGTGAGGACAAAAGCCGATAGTGTGCCCGGATCATACAGAAAAGGTACGGCAACAAGTTAAAGGCATTCAATCAGAATTTAGGTCTTTAAAGCTTGTTTGTACAAGAACACGTCTGTTTTGTAAGGTAGTCTGGCTGGCAGGCGGCGCTGAGCCAAAGCTGGTAAAATCATACAAATGTAATCTCGAAGAAGAGTAGTTAACGTATTATATTTATTTTTTACACTAAAATAATTGAAAGAAGACTGTCAGATGAAGTTTGTGTGTAAATCCACCGCACGGCTTCCTAAAATCAGCCTCCCGCCAACACGGAGGCTGGTCTGCTGCCCTCTCGGGTTCTCCGGGAGAGGCGAAGATATTTAAATTAAAACATTTAATTGTCTTTTTATCATCGGAGTCAAAGGTTCTAGCTTAATGTTCTCATTCATCTCACGAGGTGTCATCTTTAATGACCCTTTCCCAAAGTTTGTACGACGTTTACTGCAAACTGGCGCCAGTTTTGAGCGCCGCGGTGCGTCTTTGTGCGCACGCCTCACAAAAGTCCATTCGCATATTAAATAATTAAGGCGTCTCTCTTTACCATAGATGCCACGCGTGTTACCGTCCATAATGCATGCATGTTTATTAAGTTCTGGGACCTTCTGGTGAATTTGGCTTACATTTCTTCCAACACCCAACGGATAAGAATTAAAATTTAGACCTGCTCTGCTTCCTTAAAGACCCAGTTTAAATGGCAGTGAACTGCTCTCATTCACTCTGCAGCTATTTTAGGTTTTTAACAAGCTTTCTTTGAACTTTGATTTAACATTCTGCAAATGAGACTTTACTCTCTTTACGTTCATTTGGCTCAGCTTTGGTCCTCGGTGAACTTCTACTGGTTTCTTACTGGATCCTTCATAATCAGCTGGTTTCATGCATTTCATTTGCAGCTGTTGCAGCTTCTGCCCCCCGGAAGTCTCTGGGTGCCAGTTCATCCAACGCTGCCTCCAGCAGCCAGTCCCCCACACCTGGTCAGTCCTAGTTTCACCACACACACACACACACACACACTTCACGTACTGAGGCTGCTGTAATTGTTGTAACTTGCAGCAAAGAACAAATACACTGGTGGGAACCCCGTGTGTCCTCGTCCCACCCCGACCTGGCAGAAGGGCATCGGGGACTTTTTTGGCGGCCCCCCCAGGAAGATGGAGAAGGAGAACAGGCGGCCCCAGGAGGTGGAGGATGATGAAGAGGCCGGAGGCAGCGGGATGTCAAAAGCCAACAGGAAGTATGTGTTGTGCCTCTTCAGGGAACTTGTGTCCCAAACTCCTTTTAAAACACACACAAAATGAGAGCTGAAGCTCAGCCGAGGTTTGCTGCTGTGTGATGAGCCATTAGTTTCACCTCAGATTATTTCAGTGTGGAGCTGTACCTGCTGCTGTGATACGTGGGCCAGGCTAGTTTGATTCGCTAAAACACCAGCTGTGTGCTGCGTGAGATGCAACATTTGAATGAATGCTGTATGAAACGGAGGCCGGTGTCAACGGGAGCTGATGCTTTACCGTACCCAAAGAGCGTGATCCAGAGTTTGGATCGGCATGAAGCTTTATATGGTCACTTATGGATCAGGAACCTCTCTGTTCAGTCACCCATCAGAGGCCGGTTTCTGAGGGTTCACCGGAAACCTTCAGCAGAGTCTGCAGCTATCAAATGTAAAAACGCAGAGATGGAGTGCTTTTATTTTGAAAAATGAAAGCATTTTAACTCTGCAGGTTTGTTTTAAAAATTATATTCCCTCATGGTCATTGAATTAAAGCAAACGGCATCAAGTGGTACCAGGAAACTCAATGTCCAGTTTATTAGGAACACTGTAGCCATGCTTCTCAGCTGATTTTTGTCCCAAAAACACCTCAAATACAGCAGCTGACGATAATCTGATTATTTCTTTTTCTCAAATCGTTGCTTTTATAGCTTCAGACTCACCTGTCTGGACTGATCTGCAGCTCCTTGTAGGTCTTGAAAGTCATTAAAAGTTAAAAACTGATATTAAATAGTTTTAAATCGATCAAAAGTGAGAAAGCTGTTTGGTTCAAACATGGGTGAGTAACTGATTGCTGCATGGATGATGCTA
Organism: Aulonocara sp. 'chitande type north' Nkhata Bay; assembly: GCF_057382095.1. Lineage (NCBI taxonomy): Eukaryota > Metazoa > Chordata > Actinopteri > Cichliformes > Cichlidae > Aulonocara > Aulonocara sp. 'chitande type north' Nkhata Bay. The sequence goes on from NC_141350.1 coordinate 69,082,725, forward strand.
AAATCTGAGGAGAGGCCTCAAACTCGCCGCTGACGCCGCTCGACTGAATGACAGATTTTACTTATTCAGGACGTGGCGTTTGTGTTCCAGCGCCCTGTGGGAAGTTTGACGCTGATGTTGATCAGTTTGGTTTTTGTCCGCAGAGCCCGGCCGCTGCCCGCTGAGGATGAGGACGACGACTGAAGCCTGGATCAGTCCGACTGCTGATGTACATCTGTATATAAATTCTGCTCAATTCACGTTGTATAGTTCAATGTTTTTTACCTACAGAATGTCTGTTTGAGATCATCTGGATTTTGTCTTTTTTACTAATAAAACTTGACTGAAAACAAACTGAAGAACAAATATGGCCGTCTTTGGATGAGGACACGGACTCAAACAGTCCAAAACTGAGCTTTTATTTATTCTGCCAAGATACAGATCAATGCTCCTGATTAATCAGTTTGATTAATAAAATCAGATTCCTACAAAACCAGAACACAAACTTTGAACACAGCTCTTCTTTGTCTCCTCTTCATCACTGTTCATGATTGAAGCCGAGGAACGATGAGCGTTCTCAGGTTAACGGTGCAAGGACTGTGAGTCCGTCCATGTCCAGCTCCACAGAGTGGACGCTGAAGTCTCCCAGACCCTGAAACACACCAGAAACCATCAACACAGGACAGATGGTCAGGAATTACTCTGCTCCGCCAGAGCAGCTTAGCATGATCCACAGTTCAGAATAATCCCCCTGTATCACACGCCAGCCCCGTAGAAAACAAGACAATTTAGCTCCTCCCACCTTAGGCTTTTTTTTTTTTTTTTTTTTAAGCTTGCTTCTTCTGATCAGACGCCTCTCTGTGACATCATCCAGAGTAGAAAATAAACTGTCTAGATCAGTCCACACTGAGCTCATTATAAACTTTGTTTTACAGGAGCAGCTCTGACATGTTTTGAACTAAAGATTTTAAACCTGAGTTAAGCTTTAAAACTAATGACAGGGTTTATTTGAGGCCCCAGTGGGTTGTGAAGTCATCTTTCCTGACTAAAGGTCAAAGGTCAACTGCTGTTGTAAAAGCTTTGCTGAACAAACTGTACTGTCTCCTGTAAAGAGAACCTGTGAATGTGTGGGTTTATTAAAGCTGAACGACATCAAACGTAGACACTTTGGACTCGCTGCTCCGCCCTGTGGTTCAAAGTGGTATTACATGAACGTACAGCGTATCACCGACTCAGGTCTTGTATTTATGTTTGTTCTATTCATAGAATAGAATAAATTTGACCTCTGACCCTGACCAATTCTTACCGGCATGTTGTTGAGGACCTGCAGCACCGCCTCCCGCTGTCGGGGCTCTCGAGTCAGCAAATAAAGGAAGCCGCCGCCACCGGCCCCGGCCAGACTCTGGCCCAGGACCAGCGGCCTCAGGGCCTCCATCATAGCGCGCACTGACGCTGGCTCGCAGCCCGGGGCCATCAGCTTCTTCTGCTGCCATGAGCGGTCCAGACACTCCCCCAGCCTGGACAGAGAACCTGTAGGGGAAGTGGTCATTTAGCCTTTCTGAAACACACTGACGTTGGGCACACTGCATTCTGGGAAATGTAGGAAATGTCCCACTGAAGCGTCTCACCGTCCACGCAGGCCCGAGCGCACTCCTCTGAATTACACACCAGCTGCTGGGCGTTCTGCACCATCGACGGCAGGTGGCTGTACCAGCTGCGGACCACATCCTGCATGCAGGACACACATCATCATCACCAGCTTCATCTCAGCAGCTTTATTCCAACCCTGACGGCTCTCTGTTACTCGGAGTCTTGTCACATTCGCTCTGCTTGTTTTTACCTTGACGAGTTTCACTTTTCTCCTCTTTGACTTCATGAATCGACTTTTGTTTTTAACTTTTTAAGATGAAAGAGGAGCTGAGAGTGGAGCAGACAGGAAAGAAAGGAGAGCCCACTCCAACAGCTCCACCTCCACCCTCGCCTGCAGCTCCATCCCCCTCAGGAGAGAGATGTGCAGACTCCGGCCAGGCCAAGCTGCTGCCCCTGATGGCTCCGCCTTCAGAGATTCTGGAGACAGGAAACCTCAACCCGCCATCTGAAGCTGCTGCAGTTCGTCTACCAGCCCTGTATCAGTGTGGAGGATGCCACCACCACCATCATCATCATCATCATCGTCATTATTGTGATGTCTGATCAGTCCTGGGAACAAAGACGTGCAGCCAGACAACCCGACAGGTGGACCGCAGTCTGAGCAGCACAGGTGATTTCCAGCCTCCAGGTACATGCAGCAGGATGATTACAGGAGGGTGGAGGACAGATGTGAGCTTAACCATCCTACGGCTGGACTTCAGGAAGCAGGCTCCTTCCCCCTCTCTCCCCCGTCAGTGGGTGAGGAGGGGGAGGAGTGCTCCTAACCTGTCTTTAAAACTCCTGAGGAGCCGCACGTCGTGGTGCTGCCAGTGTTTTTTAAGCAGCAGAATTAAGGAGCGTGCTCGTACACAGAGAGCGTCTCATTGGTTGATCCTGAAAGTACCCACCTGCAGCAGATTTCGGGCCAGCCGGGTCTTCCCGGTGTAGACCAGCAGGAGGTGCTGCTCCAGAGCAAGTGAGAACTCCTCAGGAAGACTGAGACGCTCCACCTGCACCTGCAGGGGGAGGGATGCTCTGGATCGACCCACCTTTACTCCGCCTACCAGACCCCCCACCTGATCCTGCCAGCCTCCACCTGCAGGAGGAGGAGGAGGAAGATGAGAAGGAGCAGGAGAAGGTGTTTAGTGATGAAGGGCGTGACAAACCTGTGGTAAGAATCTGCTCCAGGTACAAAACGGCGTGGATCAGGGAGTCCGTGTCATAGGTTCGCCTGGTACACCTGTACACCGCGGCCAACAGCGCCCCCGCCAGGATGCTGCTGGTACCTGCAGAAAGAGGACCAATCAAAGTGCTGAACTCCTCCATCACCTACAAGCTCTGTTTCCTGTTTCTCACCCAATCCCGATCCCGTCGGCAGCTCCGACCAGCTGTGGAGCTCCACCCCTCCTCCCCACCGCTCCATCAGCTGATGCCCCAGAGGATGCTGGGAGGTCAGGGACACCAGCCCACTACAGACACACACCGCCTTCAGCAGCGCTCCTGTAACACACAGACACACACAGTCAGCTTCCCACTTCCTTCCTGTTGTCCCAGTTTAGCCGGTAAACGATGTACCGGGAGCGTGAGGCTGACTGTAATCCTTCAGGTCATCCAGGCTGTCGCACGCCGTCTCCGTGGAAATCCCACTGCTCCGCCCTCCAGTGTAGCTGACCAGCAGGAGGCGGGGCTCAGAGATGCGACGTGCTCTAGCACCAATAGGACGCTTCCCGTCGACCTTCACCGCAACGTTTGTGACGGAGCCCCCGTGCTCGAATGCGATTGGTGGAGTGTCACTCCAGCCGCCTGAAACACAGACACAGGGTCAGCGTCTAAAGGACCAACTGCCCCTGAATGCACCATGAACCTTTATCCAATGACCTGCTAAATCCAGCCTAGCTGGACACTCCACTTCCTGCCACTGTCCAAGGGGCTGGACTTTGCCCTGTCCAATGGAGATGAATCTTTGAGATGACATCACAGCCTTCCGTAACAGCACCTGTCCGGCGCCTTCGTAGTGCCGCGCCGCCCGCACCAGCAGATCAGGCCTGTAGGAGGCAGCAACACCCAAGGCGTTTACCATCGCTATATCAGCCAGACCATGTGACACAAACAGTGCAGCGCCCACCTGCTGAGCCAGTGCTGCCGCTGCACGGTGAGTGCGTGGACTCCGCCCCTCAGGTCACCCTCCTCCAACATGGCGTAGGCGGAGCTCCAGGCTTCATTAGCCGCTGGCCCGCTCCTCAGACCTCCCCGCCCGCTGGCCATGCACACCAACACGTCCGCGATGCAGGAGAGACAGCGGGCAGCCACGCCCAGATCTGCTCCGAGCTCCACCCCCTGCTCATTGCTCCCTGCAGCGACTGAAAACAAACTAGAATTACCAAAGGAACCTCAGCAAGTTTCCTGAAACTGGCCAATCAGAAAACTTATTTGATACACAGAAGGAGGAGCCAAAACTGGCTGTTTCTATGGGCCCATCATAGAGGAGCGGACACTCACTGCTGTCCAGAGCTTCCAGCAGCGCCCCCTGCTGGCCTCCCAGCACAGCGGCCCTGACGCAAGGCAGCAGGCAGACGTCCGAGCGCCCCCTCAGGGCGTCGGCCACACGCCGCCTTCCCACCAGGAACAGCAGCTCCTCCCTTCGCTGTAGCTCCGTCTCCTGGTGGGTGAGCAACAGCACCTCCTTCAAAGAAAGCCTCCACGCCTCCCTCCACCCTCCCAGGCAGCCGCCCCCCCCCAGCAGCCAGGCCACGCCTCCCTCTAGACCCACAGCACCTCCTCTGGGGTGGAGGACTGGGAAGAGGCGAGCTTCCAGGAGGGAGCGCCGTTCTCCTCGAACCCACAGCTCCTCCGACCTGAGGACACGCACAGAGACACAACCACACACATGTGACATTTGTGGAGGTCAGGAGGTCAACGATGTCATTAATATGACTAACATACTGACATAAAAACAAAAGTTTTCCATCCAGAAGTCTCAGCTCAAACTACATCAAACAGATGGAAGTTTAACTGTTTCTGAACTAAAACCTGAAGCTGTGCAGCCGAGGACACGACGTGAGTGTTGGGAGGACGAGGAGGGAAAGATGAAGTACATCTGGTCAGGTGGGAATTCTTTTACCTCCACAGTTGTAGTTCTTTCTTGATTAGACTAATCAATCATATTTTTGTATTTTTTAATTCTTTTTATTTTATTTTATAAATCTCAGCATTTCCTGTATGTATTTCCAATTAATTTCCAGCGTTGAACAGGCATAAATTATGAATTTTTTAATGAGGCTTTTATTGTGAAGTTCTTCATATTCAGGAGAACTTTTTATTTCACTTAAATTCAGTTTCATTTACATAAAATGTAAATGATGGTGATGGCAGCTACATTGTAACTGACAGAGGCGAGGCTGCCGGACACTGGCGCCACCAGTAGGCAGCGGGGGGAAGTGTCTTGCCCAAGGACACAACGGCCGAGACTGTCCAAGCCGGGGTTCGAACCGGCAACCTTCCGATTAAAAGACGAATTCCCAACTCTTGAGCCACGATCGCCCCCACATTTTAAGATAAAGAACGGCTCGGGGGGGGGGCAGCCGTTTAAGGGACCGGCTGTGGGTGAGAGGTGCTGAGTCTTACTGTGTTCCCGTCCTGCTGTAGAAGTTGTTCCACGTCTGGTTGAGGAAGGAAGCGTTGCTGTCGTCAGAGGAGATCTGAGGAAGAGGAGGAGACATCAGATAACACTGGAACGCCACATATGCCCTGAGGAGGCGGCGGCCCAGGAGAATATAAAGATCTCCTGTGTTTTACCTCCAGGTCGTCGTGCGCTCCCATCACCGTGTAGACGTACAGCTGCAGCTCCCCCAGCTCAATCCGATGTCCCTGGATGATGATGTCACTGCTGAGAGGCAGGAGCCGGAGACTTGGTGAGGTCGACAGCTCGAGACCTGACAGCAGACAGCCTGTTGGGACGTCCAGAGGACCCTGACGGTCAGACGGTGGAAATGTTGACACGTTGTCTCCATAAAAACACTGACTTCCTGCTTCTGATCTAACATCATGTCTGGAGAAACATGCAGTGTGGAAATACTAGACTCTGCTCTCAGGAGAGTGCAGTCAGAATACAGTCTGGGTCTGAAACTCCTCCCCACCTGTAGGTGGCAGTGTTGCACCACTGCTCCTGCAGCCACGGAAACGGCTCCCTCCAAAACGCTATTGATCACCCGACCTCCTTCGCTCAACACGTCCTCGTTCTGATGAAACAGGAAGTGGAGCAGAGTTAAACGCTTGTTGATTGATCAATAATGGAGGCCTGACCTCTGGTGGCCACAACATGAACTGCAGTCATCGCTGAGCTTGCGTGACATTTGTCTCACTAAATGAACCCTCCGTGAATTTTCCGCTGATGATCAAATCTGTGGAAGTAAGCTTCAGTCAGAAATCATCCCACATCACGTATGGAGGGTCGAGAGAATAAACAATTCAAAATATGAAGTCGTTTTATTTTGAAAACTTATTATTATTTTGCAGTTCAGAGAGATCCTAGATAATATCCTGATGGAGTGGCAGAGCCTCTGCTGGGAAGTCCTTGGACACCGGGTATCCCAGAATGCATTTCAAATTAAGTCACAGGTGCATATGTACTGTCCCTTTAAATAAAAACATTAAAAGAAAAGCTTTGAAAGACGCTCGAGACACAGTGCAGGACAGAGAACGTGACATAATTCATCAAACTGTAAAACAACTACATGTTTTTACAAAACTTCGTAATGTAGTTTAATTAATTAACGACACATTTAAGGAATTAACATATAAAAATATTTTAATGTGTTTAACATGTATTTCCAGTTTGAATGAATTCACTTGTCATTTTCTGATGTATTTATTTCATTTTGACAACATGGGGAAGCTGGAGTCAGGGAAGCGCTTAGTTTCTCACATGCCCACAAAAACAAGCACCAATTACACAATTATTCATAAACTGTACATAAAGGATGGAGGCAGGAACAATCACCTGGATATGCGAGAGAGTGTTTCTCCCCGTCCAATCGCGGCTCAGTCGGTCGACGTGCGCCTTCCCAGACAGAGTCAGGTAGTCGTAGCGACCGCCGGGGACGTACACTGTGAAACGAGGACATGTCAGCAGGCAACGGCGGCATAAAGAAAGAGCGAACGGAGGAGGTGGAGAAACTGACCCAGACTCAGCGGAGCTCCTCTCAGGATCCTCCACAGCTCTGCCCTGCCGCTCCTCACCACCGCCCCCTGCGGCCCGACCGCTGAACTGCAGCCGGCTCGCTCCTCGCTCACAAACTGATCCCGAGTCAGATCCGAGCAGAGACACTTTAACACGTCCAGGAAGAGAGACACCTGAGGAGGAACCACAGCGAGGAGTCACATCAGCATCCACCAGGAAACAACTCGGGAATCTTTATCGCTCCAGCTCGTGCTGCTGCTTTTAAATATGGACGACAGGACGTTAAATTACAGCCGGCCATCTGTCGGAGCAGGTAACTCTGTAGCGCCTTGAACGCAGCACATCTCGTCGTGTGAGGGCCTCATCGTCACGCGTAATGGATCTGAACTTTCTACGGTTAGATGTCTAGTAGCCATGACGATGACTGCGACTCGCCCGACAAACAAAAGTCGTTACAAAAAGCCCAACATCGTCTCCACGGTGATTCACGCCGCTCAGTGTCGATGTTTCAAACCGGGATTATGATCTCGGGTAAACGAGTACAGGTCAGAGGTCATGTTAGTCCTGTGGGCGGGACTCACAGTCACACACTTTATAAAATCAGCATCGTAACTCAAACTTTAGTTGTTTTGTTAAAACTCATATTTCTCGATTTAGTGAAAGGATTGTTTTGACTTTTTATTTTTAATTACAAATCATTTCACTTCATTTTTACACACATATAATATCATATATAATATTTTGATCTATTTTTTGTAGATCACATCAATGCTCGGGTTATGGACTTTCATAGTTTCATGTATCATATATTTGGTGTTTAATTTCATATATTTAATTTATTTTAATCCAAAAAACATTTTTTCTTTCCATTACACAACTTCAGCAACTTTCTCGTATTTATCTTTTTTTTCCACTTGAAACTCTCATCCTTCATCATGACATCTCCAAGTCTTAGTTCTCTTCCAGACTAACTTCCCTGGATGACAAATACACGTACCTGGAGGGGCGGAGCTCCAGAGTCCAGCCCCAGGTAAGTGCAGCCGTCCAGAGGCGGCGTGACGTGAGTCTGCAGTAACTTCTCGGACACGGACCTGCTGAAGAAGACCGGACCCGACACCTGCAGACACACACCTCACCATGAGCATAAACCAACATGTGCAAAGTGATTATTAAACACAAAGGCTCAAAATGACATTAAAAAAAAAATCACAATTATATTAAAATGATTAAAAGTATAAAATGATCAGTCTTAAAGTATTCGGCCGTGGAGAATCTGTCAGTGACTTTGTGATGTGTTTCAGTTTGAGCCTAAATGGCTTCTCCTGGAGAATTAAAAGGTGTGTTTGATTTGAGCTAGAAGACGCACCAGTGGCACTTTCCCATCAGGCATTGCAGCGCGCTGGATCTGCTCTTTGGTGCCTCGATAGATGATGTCTCTGACTCGTCCCTGACGGAAAACAACATTTAAATATTCAAAAGAGAAAAGAGGAGAGCACATGGAAAAAAGGTGTGAATGAACTAAGTGAGCACCTGTGAGTCGGACAGGTAGACCCCATGATTGGCTGCATAGGTGACGTCACCAGGTAACGCCAAAACCCGAACACCTGAGAATCCGTCCCAGGACAAACCTGACCAACACGAAAGCGTGACGAGGAGGAGGGGGATGGTTCGATTAAATTCATGACGTTTCCAGGATCACCGGGGCTTCGACCCTCTCACTGTGCTCTACCAGCATGCAGTAGTACTGTATGTGTGCACTGAGAGTACTGTGTGTGGCACACTTACCAAAGTCAGGAGGGACGGCGAGGATCATGTCGGTGCTGCAGACCCAAACACCGGGAGGAGAACCGGGACAGATCTGAACGAAAACACAACAGTGTTCAGCGATTCAAGGCAAACTGAAGTGGCCCCGACACTCAACCCTGCAGCATCCCACGTTTAAAGGGTCTTTCTGGGGACGGTGTGGAAGCTCACCTGGTTGCTGAGGCGGTCCAGCAGCAGATCCAGACAGCAGACTGGAGCCTGGACCTTCTGATCGGGCTTCTCTTCGGGAAGCCAGCAGAACGCTCGGCTGCAGGAGCTCCAGGGAAAGTCCCGACCCTGAGGACCGATCGGAAAAATCAGCCGCGGCACAAAAACATCAGAGAGGCGCTGCTGTGTGACTCACCGTGTGGAGGATGAGGATGTAAGCGTCATCCAGGACGTCGCCAGTCACCACCTGAGAGAAAAACAGGTGATCGCATAAAGGACGTGTGACAGTTTGTCTCCTGTTGCAGTGGGAGGAGCTAAAGCAGCATGTTTCAGACTGAGACACAGCTAAGACGAAGGAGGATTATTCTAAACCGAGAATCACGCAGAGAGAAACGATCCGAGGAGATCATGTGCTTTCTAGATCAAAACAACGGGCACATCTTTGGGTTCTCTGGTTTTTGCAGGGTCATGGTCACTAAGGATCAGGTGAAGGAGAGCGGCTGAGGACTCACTGTGTGCCCGGCTCTGCTGCTCAGGTGCTCCGCGGCCACCAGCAGAGCGTTCAGCGTTGCCCCGCCGCTGCCCAGCGGCTCCTGGCGGTCCCTGACGGTCAAAACCAACGCACCCGCAGAGAGGACACCCCGCTGCTGCCTCAGCTCCAGCTCTGATGGACACACAAAAGTAGAAGTGAGATCATAACAACGCCAAACTCTCACTGCAAGCAGGAACATTTCCAAAAGAAACCTCTTTAGAAGGAGTCTATAAACTGAGTGGGTGTTGCATGATTTTAGAGCAAACAGCTGCACCTCAGTGGCTCTACTGCAGCTCAGATTTATCCAACACAGCTCGGACGCAACAGCAAAGGTTTAGATCAGCTGACTGAGATCAATACACTATCGTTGAACTATGACCAAGCTAATTTTAGGATATTTGGCAACAGGCAAAAAATGACATTTTATGTATGGCAATAAATGATCAGCGACATAATAATAATAATAATAATAATGGATTTATATAGCGCTTTTCAAGGCACCCAAGACACTATCAGTGTCCACCAGCACTGACTAACAGGGGCCAGAGCAGGCGACATTTCCTTCGGGATAAAGTATTTCTGATTTTGATTCGGATTGAAGGAAATTTAAAACTGCTGGCTAAGGGTAAACGTAAATTCAGTAAGATCATAATTCACGTCGGCAGTAATGACACCCGGTTACGCCAATCGGAGGTCACTAAAATCAATATTGAATCGGTGTGCAACTTTGCTAAAACAATGTCGGACTCTGTAGTTTTCTCTGGTCCCCTCCCCAATCAGACCAGGAGTGACATGTTTAGCCGCATGTTCTCCTTAAACTGCTGGCTGTCTGAGTGGTGTCCCAGAAACGATGTGGGCTTCATAGATAATTGGCAAACCTTCTGGAGGAAACCTGGTCTTGTTAGGAGAGACGGCATCCATCCCACTTTGGATGGAGCAGCTCTCATTTCTAGAAATATGGACAAATTTATTAAACCCCCCAAAATATGACTATCCAGAGTTGGGACCAGGAAGCAGAGTTGCAGTCTTACACGCCTCTCTGCATCTTCTCTCCTCCTGCTACCCCCCCAAAAACCCATCTCCATAGAGACTGTGTCAGCTCCCAAACAGACAAAAAACAAACTAAAAACCAGCAACAAACAACTTAAACATAAACAATCACAAAGAAAGAACAATACAGTATCCACATCTGAACCAAAGAGTAAAACAGTGAAATGTGGATTATTAAATATTAGGTCTCTCTCCTCCAAGTCTCTGTTAGTACATGACTTAATAATTGATCAACAAATTGATTTACTCTGCCTTACAGAAACCTGGTTGCAGCAGGATGATTATGTTAGTTTAAATGAATCAACACCCCCGAGTCATTCTAACTACCAGAAATCTCGAAGCACAGGCCGAGGGGGCGGTGTGGCAGCAATTTTTCACACCAGCCTATTAATTAATGAAAGACCAAGACAGACTTTTAATTCATTTGAAAGCCTGATGCTTAACATTGTCCACCCCAGCTGTGAAACTCAGAAACCAGTCTTACTTGTTATCATCTATCGTCCACCTGGGCCTTACACAGAGTTTCTGTCTGATTTCTCAGACTTTATATCTAATTTAGTTCTGAGCTCAGATAAAATAATTATTGTGGGTGATTTTAACATCCATGTAGATGCTAAAAATGACAGCCTCAACATGGCATTTAATCTGTTATTAGACTCAATTGGTTTCTCTCAAAATGTAAAAGAACCCACCCACCACTTTAATCACACTCTAGATCTTGTTTTAACATATGGCATAGAAACTGAACATTTAACAGTGTTTCCTGAAAACCCTCTCCTGTCTGATCATTTCCTGATAACATTTACATTTACAATAATTGATTACACAGCGGTGAAGAGTAGACTTTATCAAAGTAGATGTCTTTCTGAAAGCACTGTAACTAAGTTTAAGAATATAATCCACCCACTGTTATCATCTTCAATGCCCTGTACCAACACAGAGCAGAGCAGCTATCTGAACGCTGCTCCAACAGAGGTCGATTATCTTGTTAATAATTTCACCTCCTACCTACGTACGACTCTGGATACTGTAGCTCCTGTGAAAACTAAGGTCTCTAATCAGAAGTACCTGACTCCGTGGTATAATTCTCAAACACGTAGCCTAAAGCAGATGACTCGTAATCTGGAGAGGAAATGGCGTGTCACAAATTTAGAGGATCATCATTTAGCCTGGAGAAATAGTTTGCTGCTTTATAAGAAAGCCCTCCACAAAGCCAGAACATCTTACTATTCATCACTGATTGAAGAAAATAAGAACAACCCTAGGTTTCTCTTCAGCTCTGTAGCCAGGCTGACAAACAGTCAGAGCTCTGTTGAGCCAACCATCCCTTTAACGTTAACTAGTAATGACTTCATGAACTTCTTCACAAATAAAATTTTTATCATTAGAGAAAAAATTACCAGTAATCATCCCACAGATGTAATATTATCTACAGCTACTCTTAGTACCATTGATGTTAAGTTAGACTCTTTTTCTCTAATTGATCTTTCTGAGTTAACTTCAATAATTACTTCCTCCAAACCATCAACGTGTCTTTTAGACCCCATTCCTACAAAACTGCTCAAAGAAGTCCTGCCATTAATTAATTCTTCGATCTTAAATATGATCAACCTATCTCTAATAATCAGCTATGTACCACAGGCCTTCAAGCTGGCTGTAGTTAAACCTTTACTCAAAAAGCATCTCTAGACCCAGCAGTCTTAGCTAATTATAGGCCAATCTCCAACCTTCCTTTATATCAAACATCCTTGAAAGAGTAGTTGTCAAACAGCTAACAGATCATCTGCAGAGGTTTATTTGAAGAGTTTCAGTCAGGTTTCAGAGCTCAGCACAGCACAGAAACAGCTTTAGTGAAGGTTACAAATGATCTTCTTATGGCCTCTGACAGTGGACTCATCTCTGTGCTTGTCCTGCTAGACCTCAGTGCAGCGTTCGATACTGTCGACCATAATATCCTATTAGAGCGATTAGAACATGCTGTAGGTATTACAGGTACTGCACTGCAGTGGTTTGTATCATATCTATCTAATAGACTCCAGTTTGTGCATGTAAATGGAGAGTCCTCTAAGCATATTCTTACTCTGGATGGCATTACCTTGGCCTCCAGTAACGCTGTGAGGAACCTTGGAGTCATTTTTGACCAGGACATGTCCTTCAATGCACATATTAAACAAATATGTAAGACTGCTTTCTTCCATTTGTGCAACATCTCTAAAATTAGTCCTAATAAACTGGCCTCATCAGTGTCCACCAGCGCCCCCTCAGGCCGCTCGGTGTAACTCAAGCTCAAAGAGCATGTACTGCGCGCATGCGCCTCACCTCTCTGGAACGCGTAAACGCTGTCTTTATGCTGGCATGTCAGCACCACCACGGTCCATCGGAACCCGCAGCTCTCCGACATCATCACACGGTCACAGCTAACCTGGGCTAACCCAGGCTACCACAGCAGCTACTGCACGGCTCACTGCCGCCGGAGGGGCGGGGCTAGCCAGACCTGTTCCGGTTAAACAGGTGTCCGTGAAGGATCACCTGAGGCTGAAACGTCTGAAGTGGCTTTTATGGTACAGGCACAGGTCAGCCCTGCGAGAGTATCCGGTCCAACCCGTCTGAGGAGTTGGTCTCACTAAAACACCCGTTTCCTCTCTGTGACCGCCATCTGCAATTCTGCGCTGTTTGACCGCCCGGGCTTCCGTAGGCAGCAACCTGTAGCGCTTGGTTTCAACACTGGAACCTCCCGGTGCGGCGGTTACTTTTAAGGATACAGGCAATAGAAGTTGAAAGAAAAAAACAAAAACCCCACTAGTGTATAATATTTCAAAGAAAAAAAAAAGTAAAACTTGGAGTAAAGGAAACACTTTAAACCGCGGGACACCCCAGAGTAAAAACCGAGCACCCGTTTCAATCCAAACCCTCTAAACAATTCAAGATATCAAAAGATATCAAAAAAACCACTCAAAAATGAACACTGGAGTTTTTTTATTATTGTATTTAATAAATGCAAATTAAGATTTACATACAAAGAACACAAACATTAAAAATACTGTAAAAACAAACAAAAACAGTCTTCTGACCACTTACAGTTTATTCATTCAGCGATTATCTGGGACTGCTCACTCCCTTTTATTCCCAAGTTTAAATAAAGAGCTGAAACATCACATTTATGAGCCATGACTTCGACCCTGGGCCTTTGATCTCCCGGCGGCGGGCACACCTCCGTCTCCACTGAGCCAGCAGAGGTGGAGGCAGGCGGCTGCTGCAGGTTCTCGGGGATAAACGTCAGGAACAGCAGCAGTGGTTTGAATGCCCTGAGCACGCCGTCCAAGGAGCATCCAGACCTGCAGGTTTGGGGACCCTCAGTCTCCACCCACCTGTAAACCTGCCCCACCCAGACTCCACACTTTACACACACTGTTGCCGTGGTAGCAGGACACGTGTGAAAGTGGAATAAGTCAAATCATCACTATCGATGTTTCTGCTCAGTTTGAACTCCTAAATGTCGAACTTCTCCTCGCAGATGCAGTGCCCGTTCTCCTCGTAGTCCTCCCGCATCACCACCATCTCGTCATAGTCGGGGTTATGAGCCAGCAGCTTCCCGCCCTCCCAGGCGTAACAGACGGGACTGCGAGACACAAACACAGCGTTAAAGTCTCCGTCATCGGACAGCAGCATCCGCAGGTCAGCTAACCAACCACGTTTACTCATCTCTAACGCCACTTGGTGAAGATTTTGAGGCTGTGAGGATGAGGAGCACTTACTTTGCAGGAAACACGACAGACACGGGCAGGTGGGCGGGGACCAGCGCCCGCAGCTCCGCCTCCAGCCGCTCTCTGAAGCCGGGAAACAGCGTGTTCCCTCCGGTCAGCACGACGTTCCGGTAGAAGTGCGGCTGCATCTCTGAGGACAGATTCACACGTTTACCAAAACGCTGAGCTGCTGTTCCTCACAGCGCCACCCGCAGGCCGTCTTTGAAAGTGTCAGAGTACTTTTTTATTTAACATTCAGTTTTTATTGGTCTGCAGCTTTAAAACAGAAACGAGATGAGTAGTTCATCTACACTTGATTTGTTTTGGATTATGAGATTTTACGTTTACACTTTATTTTGATTCTTATTGGACAGCGACAGTGACGACGGACAGGAAGCTGAACGTCTGGTGCTTTTGATTAAATATAATTTTATATGATTACATTACTGTATAGTTAAATTCTTTTATTTATTAGCATTATTATTGAAGTTGTATCTGTCGTGTATGTGACAGGAATGTGGGAAGTGAGCAGGAGCAACATGCAGGCTGGGAATCGAACCGTCGGCTCGCTGCCAAAAGGTCTCCGTGATTAAAGTTACAGGGAAGCCGTCTCCTCGTCTCTGCTGCTACTAACTCAGAAATCAGTGACAGGCTCTGATGGGTTTTCTTCTCTACGCTCACAGAATCAGTTTCATTCATAAATCTGTGTTTCGGTGACCCCGGCACGCCGCCGTGGATCAGCCGCTGACCTTCAGGCAGCGACTCCACCGAGTGGACGATGGCCTCTGGGATTCCCATCTCCTGGATCCCGATGTCGGACGGGTGGAAGAGCATCTCGGGGACGGCGAAGCGCTCGTTGGCCAGCCTCAGGATCTGCTCTCCTGTTTTGTACTTCCCACTGAAGACCATCTCCTCACGGGGCTGGTGAGCAGAAACACCAGAGAGCCATGAATGTGTCATTCACACACACACTGAAGATGCTGCCAAAATGAGGACAAAGCCACGTGACTGGATCGCAGCGACACGTTCTCACTGACAGCGCGTTAACACGAGCTCTCCTGCTGAGGGTCTCTCACCTTGCAGAAGCCTTTCTTAATGGAGCTGAAATCTGGAAGCACGTAATCCCTCATCGCCGTGTTCTCCTCGCCCTTGGCCCTGACAAACCACAGCAGGTGTCCAGCGTTAACCAGCAGCTGCTGTGCATTTACACTCTGACACAGGGACTCACAATCCAGCTGTTAACGTAGGACTAACGTAGGATAAAACACTGAAACCCTGTCACACTGTTTAGAGTCCCAGATCAGGATATGAAGCTCAGGCTAAAGCGTGCTGCTTACTGGGCGATCTCCATGTCCTTGTAGAACTGCTGCGAGACGTAGCACACGTCCTCCTTCACCTGGTTGATCACGTGAGTCTCGTCCATCACATGCAGCTGACTGTAAAAACAAACAGGGATCATTTTACTTTTTATTTAATTCTTTAAATCTGAACGAGTGTGACGAGCTTCCTGTGTTACGGCTGCAGCTGGACCGTCATCAGCTAAGAGTCAACTGAACACTAAACACCTGTTCAGAGGAGGATTGCCGAATCAGAACCGGAGGCAGCGATGGACTCCACGAGGATCACAGAAATACAAGTTACTCAGATCTGTCCCCACTGAGGTCTGGGAGAGACCCAGACTGCCCCCCTCAGATGACAGGAAACTGTTAGGATGTTCAGGAACACCCAGGATCAAGCCTGCTGTGGACTGGAATCTGCTGGAACATCAGTCAGTGTCCCTTCCACAGTGAAGCCAGTCTCACATCTCCAAGGACCAAGAAAGAAGCTCCTGCTCCAAAATCAACGAGCTCAAC
This sequence comes from Aulonocara sp. 'chitande type north' Nkhata Bay, assembly GCF_057382095.1. NCBI lineage: Eukaryota > Metazoa > Chordata > Actinopteri > Cichliformes > Cichlidae > Aulonocara > Aulonocara sp. 'chitande type north' Nkhata Bay. Next base: position 69,098,661 of record NC_141350.1, read on the forward strand.
TGAAATCTGCCCACGTGGACGAGCCAAACGGCCTCTGGAGAAAAGTTTGATGGTCAGATGAGACAAAGATGGAGCTGATTGGAGGAGCAAAGGTGAGGCTTTCAACCCTGAGAACACTGCAGCTGTGACGCATGGCGGTGGCAGCATCACGCTCTGGGCCGTGGTTCTGGAGTGATGAAGGAGGACGGACTCCAAAATCTGCAATTACACCTCAGATCAGCAGCTGGACACAGGCGGGTGTTCCAGCAGGACAATGACCCCAAACACACATCAGAGCTGGTTTTGGATAAAACAGCTTAGCATTAAGCTGCAGAACAGAAGAGACGCACAAGTTCAACCAACCAGCATGAACTCTAGCTTGATGATAACACACACACACGCACACACACACACAAACACACACACACACACACACACACACACACACACATACACACACACATACACACACACACACACACAAACACACACACACACACACAAACACACACACACAGTGTGGATCAGAGAAAATTGAAAATAAATCCACACCTGTGTTTTAAAGTCATTAAGGATGTCTGTGTCTGTGTCTGTGTCACAATTATTCCACCCGAGAAAAACAACAGTTCAATAAAAGCCCAGAGTTACTCCGGCCGAGGTGCCGGCGCCACAAAGCACGACTCACCGATAAGAGATGATCTCCTTCAGGTGATTGGTCAGCAGCTTCCCTCCCACGTTGATCCTAAAAGGAAAAACAGGCATCAGGTTGCTGCTGTTGGTGTTATCGCTGCTGCGTCTGCAGGGTCACGTCATCTAACCTGCGGATGCCCTCCTTCATTTTCCTGCTGCGGCAGTAGGGGGCGATGTGGGTGAAGGAGAACCCGGTGTCCACCACCATGCAGCAGAGCTCGGAGGGGTTTGTGTGGAAGTAGTGATGAGCACTAAGAGAGCCGGCTAGAGGAACAAGGTGGGAAATCATTCAAAGAAAGCTTCCCTGATTGCCCGAAATCAGCAGCTCAGTTTTACCGTTTTTTACAGTTTACGAGCGCCACTCTTACTAAAACGAGATGCCAGGCTTTTATTCTGAAAGTAACAGGAAATCTAACAGGATGAGGACTCACCATTGATCCTGAGTGCCGACTGGAACTGGTACTCCTCAAACAGGATCTCGTTCATGGACTCTTGAATGGAGGTGAAGTTGAAGTAGGGCTCGGTGATGACGACGCTCGTGTCTGCAAAATCCACCTGCACCCAGAAAACAGGGTCAGCCTCCACCACAGGAGGAGCTCAGTCAAACACACCACAGCGATGAGGGGTGGAGTCACCTTAAACATCTCCTTTCCAAACAGGTGGTCCCACACCTTCCTCTGGACGTCCCAGTTCACCAGGTAACCCTGAAGACACGAAGAGAAACGGTGGAAATGAGACAGTCTGACGTCAGGCCGAAGCTGCTTCACCCTTACGTGACTTCACCTTCTGGAAGGGGAGGATGTAGAAGAGCCCCGAAGGATCTTTGATCTCGTCCAGCTGGTTTGCAGTGAAGGTTTTTAACCTGGACGTCTTCGAGCGAAACTGGCAGTTTGGGATGACGCTGAGAGGGACAGAGAGAAGGTCCACGTCAGGGCCGCCCATTATTCTACCAACTACATGATTTTTTTATTCTCACACATTTGCTCATTTTTACTCTAATTTTTTAAATGTTTTTATTGCAACTGTTTCCCTTCATAAATTTGACAGTTTGTTTCATTCCACCCACCAACTTTGCAAATGTTCATTGAAACATTTTCATGTTTTTACAAATCTGCTTATCTTGTAAATGTGACCATTTCTTCTCTTAGATATGTACAAATTTATATTTTTCTCAATTCTCTCATGGATTATAGCTTTAGAAACAAAACTGTCCTTATGAAATTCAGTGTGTTGTCTTCGCCATCATGTACAGCTGTATGCAAAAGTTCGAGTAAATTCTTATTGATTTTGTTTTACGTGACGCACACTGGAAAAATAAGCCTCCCCTAAGAGTTAACTTAATAAAAAAAACCCTATTATAAATGTATAACACCCTTAGCTGTTATACATTTATAAGATGACTTTGAGAGTTTATATTTGGTCTATAAAGAAGAAATAAGAAAGCGTTTTAATGAAATACATTTTATTCCTTAAACTGAGAGATTTGAAATAGAATCTGGCGTGAGGGTTTGACTTTTTTTACACAGAGGTTAGGTCGCTTAAAGTCTAAATTATTTTTACGCCTCTTCAGTTTAATTATTATTATTTTAATTAGCCGCAACGTTAGCTATCATGCTAACATCTCACCTGACTTTCTCCTGGCTGTATCCGATCTTCGCCGTGTACGCTCCGTTATCCAAAACTAATGTCGCCATTTCAGAGGCGGAACTGCTCACATTAAATGCATTTATAAACTCAGATTAATCCAGAAACAAACAAAAACAAAACGCATTTCACATTTTCAGCGAGAATCCGCCATTAGAACTTTACGAACTCCTTCGGCCAATCAAATTTGTCGTCCTCTCGGTTTGTGGCGGATGGACAGCCAATCAGATCTTCACATCTTAGCCTTTACGCTTCTTTGCAGCTCGACCAGCCAATCAGAAAGAATGATTTTGACTGTGCTTTAGAAAAGTGTTCGGGTGGAAACAGTATCTTGCTTTTGTTCCCCCTCCTTTGTTCCGTTAATTTTTAGTCTCTTTTGCCCTTCAGAGTGGAATTAAATGACATTAATCGGAAGTTATAAACAAAATAACCGCCCATATACGACTTTTCCTTTAAACTAAGTGCACTTAGTTAATTATTGTCTTTCAGCATAATGATGATGTAATTTATTTGAATATTTACATTTCATGCCACTATGGAGGCTTGGGACACACGACACGGGAGCTCCAGTTTTTCACTCCAACTTTATTCACCTCCATACATCAACTGAGCATATCGCGCCCAAACACAACAAGAACCCCTCCTCCAAACTTGGGTGTGAGTGGAACCATGTAGTGGGTCGTCAGTCAAACCACATTTTTTAAATGTTTCTAAAATCTGCACAATCACAGAGAAAAATCTTTTTCTTCTTCTTTTGCTTTCAGCTGCTCCCTTTAGTTTTCTCAGAGGACCATCTCCTCCTGTTCCAGCATCCTCCTCCGTCACTCTGACCTTCTGCATGTCCTCCGTCACTATATCCATGAACCTTCTCTGATAGGGTTGCCAACTCCCTGAAAAATAAATAAGGGACACCTCGTGGCCAGGGCCGGGCGACCCAGTTGTCTTCACCCTTCCCAGTGTGGTGAATTTTCTAGCTCTTTTTTTGTGTGTGAAATTATTTTTTTTAACCCTTTGACTTGAATTTGATTTAAGCAGATGCATATTCTTTGTGATATGAACACATGTGAAACAAATGATCATTTAGCCATTTATTTTTAGCTCAAAATGACAACATTAACACAGTAAAACATTAACACACTTAAACAGAAGCCTGTCATGCTTAACTTTTGAGAATATAAGTAAATCTTTCTTTAAAAGCACTCTGTCCTGCTTAACTTAAAATTATATAAATTAATAGAAAACAATAGAACGAAAAATATTCTTGTAACAGTGCACATTTAGTGCATTTAGTACAATTGGCTTCAGCTGAGGTATTATTTCAGCTTTTCTAATGCTAATCAGCTGCTCCTGTTTGTAAACCCGCTTGTTCCCATGATTACGCATCATAACTCATCATCATTATTCATCTATGTATTACTTTTATGTATTAGTCATCTATTTGTTGTAATCATCTATCCTTGCAGTTGTTTATTACACAAAATAAATTATATTATCACACTTCTGGCCACATAGCGCTGATATTCACTGCACATGCCCATATTAACTTTTTCCAGCCAGGTGTTTTCCTTTTCCCATTCTTCCCTTTCTCTGAGGGGAACAAACATTGCTGCTCTAATGCTGGGCTCACACTGTGCGGTTTTAGGCCCATTTTGAGACGATTTTTGAGTGATCTTCATCGTGCATCGTGTAGTATACGTGGGGTAACGAGAAGTGATTAACACCTCACGACCAGCTCCCGATCATCAATCGCTCGTGAGGTTCTCACCACAGCCGCTCACACTGCTCGCGCGCAAACACGTAAACGTTGGTGAAAAAGACGGAGCAGCACGGCTGTGCAGCGTGTGATCTGGACACAAGCGATGGAGGCACAACTTGTAGAACTTTGGAAAGCTCATCCGAGCCTTTTCGATGTGGCCTCACAAAATTATCACGACCACAACAACCGTGAAAATAGTTGGATTTACATGCTGCTCAATCACAGCTGCCTGATCATGTTTTTCATTAGCAATTTAGCAAAGTTGATGGTGGTGGTGTGTCTGTGTGAGTGAAAGACAGAGAGAGCGAGGGAGCGACAGAATTTCTGTTATAACCTTAATTTTATGGAGGCACAGTGTGAGCACTCAGGTCGCATCAGAGCATCGGGCCGTATAGTGTGAGACCTGCATCGTGACCTATGAACTTCTAACCCCTGTGAGTCAATCGTGCAGTTTGAGCAGGAGCTGAATAACGTGACTGAAAAAATCGCACAGTGTCTGCCCAGCTTTAGGTGTACTGTCGTCCGAGACTTGCACCGCAGTGTCGGCGTTTGTTTCCCTGTTGGCCATGCTTCTTGTTGTGGTCAACTGTTGTCTTCCGGTATTTTCTCCGTAAGCGACCTTTCCTCGACCAATGAGATGAGCGGTAATCTGAATTGTCATACTCGAATTGTCATAAGTGTGCTGTCAGCTCATTGGTCACAAAGCAGGAGAGGGGCTGGGAATTATGTTTTCAAACAAAGCGTTAATTCCATTAAAAGTTATAGACTACTTTTGATTCTCACTGTATTACGGGACAAAGTGCGTCCCTTATTAGCTCAATACGGGACGTGTACTTTTGTTTCGAAATACGGGACGATTCCGTATTTTAAGGGACGGTTGGCAACCCTATTCTCTGAGGTCTTTCTCTTTTCCTCCTGCCTGCCAGCTCGATCGTCATCATTCTGTCTAATACAGGGGTTTCAAAGTCACAGCCCGTATACTGACATGAAGAAACATAATGCAGTTTGGTTTTTTTGTTAGGGAGGATTTGTTTGTTGTTGAGTGAAATGTTAAAATGAGTTTTTTAAAAAGCCAAAAATGATTGAATATGAAGGCAAAATGAGCAGAGAGCACGAACATGCTGTTAGTTCAGTGACAGAGTCTCAAACTCATGTGTTTATTTGGTGGTTCAACAAAAGGCTTCAGTTAGTTAAGAGTGAGGAAAAATAAATCTGAATTCACGTTTGCGGTTTTGTCTTGTTATACAATATTTGAAATTTAAACAAAACATTTTAGAAAATATTTCTGGTTTTCTTGTTTTGTACTACTTGCACACTAAAGTGGCCGTCCAATGAGACGACAGCAGCCCACAGCTCATTTCACTTTGACACCCCTGCTCTAATATCTCCATCCTGTGCAGCCTTCCTCAGCTCTCCTCGGATGGTTGACCCGAGATATTTAAACCCCTCCCCCCGTCTCTTTCTCATTCACACACACGTCTTTCATTCCTCTTCTCTTCAGAGCACGCCTCCACCCACACAGGCTCTCCTACGCCTGCCTGACCTCACCCGTCTCAAACAGGAGGGGGCTCAGAGCTTCAACCCATCTGTCCTGCACCACCCTTCCATACCTCCAATATAAACACAGTTCCTCTCACTGAAACACACCCGAGCTGTTCACATATGTCTTTCACCCTTTGCCCACAGAGGTTAAACAAAGGATGGCGATCACACTGAACCGTCAACTTTTCACACTCCAACTGTCATGCAAACATAAAACACAACTGAAGCATAAATCACGTCTGCAGGTGCGTCGAGCCGGCAGGTAGGCGGGCACTGCCTCGCTGCTTTATGCTCCTGAATATTTAAACCATCACCTGGAGTGGATCTTTATTCTGTGCAGTAATAAAATGATTTCCTCCATTATTTCATGCAGAAAAGACAAACTGGGGACAAACAGCTTCTTCAGACTGTTAACAAACACCACACACGTTTATTGTGTTTGCATCCATAATTCTGTTGTACGCACAAAGTGCTATTCTATGGTTTCCCGAAATGAAACAAAGCAGAAAATGAGGTGCTTGATCCTGATGCTTTTTCTCCTGCTTCCATCCTCAAAATGAAACCTGTCGTCCACGTGTGAGGACAGGACGCTCTGATGACTGTGCTCAGCTTCACTCACCTTTTTACAGGTTGCTGCTGTCATGTTTGTCCCCGAGTCACATTTACTCACAAAGAGAAACAATGAACAATGAGTCTGCTGCTGCAGGATGTGACTCAAGGAAGTGTCAAATTCTCTGTTTGCCGAGGCAGCAGCGTGAAAGAGTCTGAGTTTGTTCTTCAGTTCAAGTCAACTTTATTCATATAGTACAAACCCACAGCAGCGGCCTCAAACACATTTTATTGTGCAGTAAAGATCTTACAATAAAACAGAAACCCAACAATCAGACAGCGCCCTGTGAGCAAGCACTTGGTGACAGAAGGAAGGAAAAACTCCCTTTAAACAGGAAGAAGCTTCAGGCAGAACCAGGTAACCTTCATCTAGCCTCAAAATCGTTGTCTTCCTCCGGAGTCAAAGCATCAGCATCTTCTTCATTCGGCTTCCTTTCATTTTTAATGTAAAGAAACCAACAACCACACGTGCAGACACACAGCCCGGCAACTAATTCACTTTGTAATAACCTTAAACTCAAGAAAGGACACAATAAAAATATGCACATTCAAAAAAGTCCAGAAACATCCCCAGACCTGTGTGTGATCCTGGCTGGTTGATGTCATCGTCTCTGTCAGAGTCTGTCATTCTTAAGAAATCAAAGCAACACTTAAAAGATTAACGAAGAAACAAACTGGAAGGTGCGGCCGAGCTGCTCTGGGAGGACTCGAAGATAAAACCTGGAGACTCTGGTTCCGGTGATGGTGCCTGCAGCGCTTCAGGAGAGGCTGGATGTCAGAAACCTTCAGGAGGTCTTACTGCACAGCTCACCTGGCTTCAGACAGCAGACGGAGACAGAGTCCAGCTTCCCTGAAAGCCTCACGCAGACAAGACACAGAGCAGGTGGGTTCACCTGGATTTGGTTTGCACGACTTGCTGGTCCCAGATCAGTCTCCAAATCACCGGCCGTGCGTCCGCCACCTCGCCCGTCACTCCAGGTATTTGGGGACGCAGCCCTCCAGCCCGATCATCTCGGGCCAGCCGTCGTATTTGTTGGTTGCCGAGTCGCTCTTCATGTGCTGGAAGAGAGAGAGCGAGGAGGTGAAGAGGGCGGTCTCTGACATGCTGAGCAAGGTTAGAGGCGGCACGGCGCTCTCCTCGGCTTCTACAGAGCCTTTCACGTCTGACACGTGTGCTCAGGCTGAGCCTGGTTTGTCTCGTTGTTGCTGCTATAGAGCACATCTCCTCCTAAAGGCTGGCTAAGAGCTCAGACACTTTAACAAAAAAAGAAGAAGTGGAGATCAGTTCAGGATGGTTGTGATTGGTCAGGACTCAGCCAGCATTTGGGCCACCCCTCCACTATCAGGGGAAACCTGATACCTGCTCCCTCAGGGATCACACCTGCGTCAGGACCCTGATCCCACGTGAGCATTTAATGCTTTACATGCACGAGTGCACACATTTCCACGATGAAGCCAGAGCAGGCTCGATGCCTTCAGACTAATCTACCTTCTCAAAGGTGCTCTTCCCCGTTACTCCTTTGCCACCAATAAACACCCAGTTGTCCCTGTATCCCAGCGAGTGGATGTGGGAGCTTCCCAGTTCAGCAATCAGATTCTTGAGCTCGTCGTTTAACCTGCAGAAACACACAGAGGGTGGAGCAGTGCGTTAACAGCTTCAACACGGGTGGAGGCAGCGCCTTTCACCTCAATATGAAGACAACACAGAGACTGAGCTGACAGCTGAGACAAAGCCTCAGAAACACAAACTCCACCCCTGCCTGGAAAAGCTCTGTCCCGTTTTATAAAACAGACGAACACGGAACAAGATGCAGCATCCGCGCTGCATTTGGTCCTCGATTACTGTGCAAGAACAAGAACCCAGAGGAGAGTCCGAGCTCCCGTCAGGAGCGATCAGAGGAGGAGACTCTTACTTTGTTGAGGGTTCGTCGTAGGACGCCATTATAACGATGGAGCCCGTCTCGATGCTCTTCAGTAGCTCAATGAACGGTTTCACATCTGCAACACAAACATGATAAAAGCTCCGCCTCCAACCACTGACACGAGTCGGCTCGGGTCGTCTTCACTCACCTCCGCTGTACGTGTCATAGTGATCCGTCTTCAGGACTTCTCCCGTTTTACCTGCCAGAGAAAAACGAAGGTATCACCTCACACGGGATCACAGCAGAACACCAGGAGAGAAGCTCCGCCCATTCATTTGATGATTGAATGCGTTTCCAAAGAAAATCTTAAGACTAATTCTTAAAAAAGTAAAGGTTTAGAAATAAGAATAAAGCAGTGAAAAGAGAAAAACGAAACACCAGAAACCGAAAGAAAAGGAGCCGTCTCGATCAATCAGCAGCTGTGGGAGCGGTGAGGCTGCACTGTGCACAAAGCGCCAGATGAAGCCCTTTGCACAGGAAGCACACTCACCGTTTAGGATAACGATGTTTATTCCTCCTCCAGCGTTGTTCAGCGCAGTTCCCAGAACCCTGAGGAGAGGCACAGTCTGCACGTTAGCACAAAGAAAGGTCTGACAGGACGCCAGAGAGACGCGCTGAGGAAAGGAGGCGGCGCCTACAGTTTGTTTTGGACGCAGATGGCCGCGGGGACGACGTTGGCGGCTCCGCTGTGGATGTAGAAACTGATCTCATGTGCAGGACACTCTCTTGGAGTACCACATACACCAGCTGAAGGGAGGACAGAAAAAGACTCATTATTATCCTCCACCTCCTCCTCTGGGTCAGCTGACGCCCCCCAATCAGCTCGAGTGACCTCTGACCTGAACGCTTGCTGGATATTTTGGCTTCGCGAGGGAAGAAATTGATGAGCTTGGGTAATTTATGCCAACCACCTGCGAGGACAGAAACAAAACGACACTCATTAGATTTACAGAAACAGGTTTTTCTTCGCTTTAATACGAATCTGAAACATCCGGCCTGAGAGCGCAGCTGAAGGTGCGACCGTCCTCGGCGCTACAGTCAGTAGATCCGTGTCGTGCTTCATGCACTCTCACCTTCAGACGAGACGTTGGACTGCTGCAGGTAGACGACGACAACGATCACACACGCGACCGCCATCAGCCACAGCACGACGCCTGAGGGAGGCACACAGTGTCGTTAGCACGCTGTGTGAGGCGGTCGCACAGCTGCAGGACAGTTTCACGCATCACAGGCATGAGAAACACGTCTGACATCCTCACACACTCGCTTTTACCTTTAACGTTTCTCTTTGTCAAACCATTTGGATTGTTTTGGAAAATGTTTCCAGTTTTTTTAGAAGTAAATAAAATCAACAACCAAACCATGAAAGTCAATAAATGATAAGAACGACTTCAAATAAATGGAAAGAAGGCAAACCGGTGACTGCGGCTGGTTTATTACAGCCACGGGAAACATGAATGTTTCAGTTTTAAATGTTTAAATCACATTAAAGTGAGCCGGACACAGGCCCACGCGCTTTGTTGTGAATTATTGCTTTGTAAATTAAATGCAATCAAATATTTGCTCAGATTATCTTGGTTAAGATGTTCGTCGTCTGCATTTCTTTGTGCGCAGGTGAGCTGCCCTGCACACACAAAGGTGAGCTGAACACCGGTGTTCTTTCTCACAGATGTGCTCTCACTACAGGAAACATCTGCCTGCTGTGCTGAAGAGCGATCACCCGAAGTCAACTGTGGCTAAAACAGAGCTTTGTTTAAGGGTGGTGCCCCTGAAATATTAGGAAACATAGCAGCCGCACACGTGTGAAAGCCCGTCAACCTGAAGTCTGCCTGAAGCTCGTTTCTGCCAATGAAAGATAAAAACTGTTTCTGCCCTACACGCAGCCTTTAGGTGACGATCTTACAAGTTTCAGAAGCTGACATGTCGGACAATATTCGGCTGTTAAGTCGAATTTCCGGTGATTATCTCAAATTTGCCGTCTGCAATCTACTGACAGCTCGAGGCGAGATTTTACACACTAAACATTTAACATTTTGGCTTCTCTCAAAATTTGACGTTGAGGCAGAAACGAGCTTCCGTGCAGTGGGAGGAACATCAGTATGGAGGAAGACTCAGACAAACAGGAAGAAGATAAAGGCTGTATCCCAATCCAGGGTCTGCAGCCTTAAAGGCCGCATTTTAAGGCCGATTACGTCACCGCGACGCCACGAAGGCTGTCCCAATTCAAAGGCTGCTCGAAATGCGGCCCTCAAATGAGTCCTTCATTTCCCTGAATTTTAAGGATGTGGCGGTGTAGACTTCATGGCCCAATATATCCCAGAACATGTCTGTGAAGGTTCTCAGTCATCCAGGTCATCGTAGTCAAAGGAGCTTGCAAAGAAAAGCGTCTGGACTTCTTTAAGTTGCTTGAAGACGTTTCACCTCTCATCCGAGAAGCTTCTTCAGTTCTAAGGTCAAATGGTGGAGAGTCCCAGATATAAACCTAGTGGGAGTGACCCCCCACAGAGGGACAAAAGGACCCCTGATGATCCTCTAATCGCCTGAGCCAAGGTGGGAAACTGGGTGTGGGTCCCAATCAGCCAGAGTTTCGGGTGAGCTCATTGTGAAACCTGGCGCAACCTTATCATGCGAATTCCTGAGGTCAGATGGCCCAAGATGTGAGTGGGCGTTAAGGCTTCTGGGGAGGGATCTCAAAACTGGATTATAGATGGCAGAGAGTTGGTGTCGTAAACCCCGCCTCTGTTCAAAGATGGTCGCTCACAGTGGACATAGATGCTTCTTTCACTCCTCTTTCAAACCATCTGTCCTCTCTGTCCAACATGTGAACATTGGCATCCTCGAAAGAGTGACCTTTGACCTTTAGATGGACAGTCCTTTTGTCCCTCTGTGGGGGGGTCACTCCCACTAGGTTTATATCTGGGACTCTCCACCATTTGACCTTAGAACTGAAGAAGCTTCTCGGATGAGAGGTGAAACGTCTTCAAGCAACTTAAAGAAGTCCAGACGCTTTTCTTTGCAAGCTCCTTTGACAATATCCCAGAATGCATAGCGGGGCAGTGGGTGTGGATAATTTTGCCGAAAAAAAACGGCGGATGAGGGGCGGCCGAAGAGTAAACTTTAAGTACTGAATATGACGTCACTTATTTATGTGGAAATTTTTACTAACGAAAAACATTAAAACATTACTGTTGGCCACATGTCGGCAAAGTCATGTGACATTAGTGACGTTTGCACTAACTTGGTTTTAAAGCCTTTACTTTAAAATATACGCCGTCCAATAGCTGAGCTTCATCTCACAGAGAATGATCAAAGCTCATGTAGCAACGAACAAATGAACAAAAGATTTTCTCCTTCATCTCTGTCAAACACAGCTGTATGACACGTTTCCAGCTGTTAGTATCATGGTTGCTAGGCAACCTGGGCAGCGCAACGGAGGCTAGACCGCCCATTTCACAAGCCTCGCACTTCCGGCCTTAGCGGTCTTTGAGTACGCGGCCCTGGTGGACCGTTAAGGCCGCAGACCCTGAATTGGGACACAGCCAAAGAGTGAAGGACGAAGCAAATCAACGAGGAGCGTCAGAAGCGCGCGCGCGCACAGACACGCGCGCAGGTGAAGACAGAAAGAAACTTACTTCCCCGGCGGGCCGCGCGCTTCATCGTGCTTCGTTTCCCTGTTTGAGACAAACGGGAGGAAACTTCAGGACATGCTCGTGTTCACATTAGGGCTGGGTATCGTCACTGATTTCTAGAATCGATTCAATTCCGATTCACAAGGTCCCAAATCGATTCGATCCACGATTCGATTTAATTCGATTCGATTTAAATCTGGGAAATTTTGACAGTCAGAAGTATAATTCAGATCTGTACATTTACATATTTTTGTATCTATAAAAAGGAAGCTGACACTCGCAAGACTTTATCAAAGGTGTGAGCATCACAGCAGAGGCTTTTGTGTCAAAGTAGCTGAAGATAAAACAGAAAAACATGAAGGTGATTTTCCTGGCCTGGATTTTATAAAAATATTCTGCAGTACATCAAAAACGAAAGAAAACCATTAATTAATGAACATCACCTCTGACGTTACAGCGGTTTTATTAGACACACGGCTAAGCATTTTGCATTTTGAATAATATTAAAAAGTTTAAATTTGTTCAGTATTGAACAGCAGAAATGAGGTTTTCTTTTCGGAAGAATGTAAAAGGGAAAAAAAAAGCGGCCGACAGCCTGTAAACAACAGTAGACTTGTGCGTAACAAGCAAGCGAATAATGAAGAAAGGGAAACTGTTCGAGAGAGGGGGGGGGGGGGGGGGGGAGGGAGAGAGGGGGAGAGAGAGAGAGCTGCGCATCGCAATGGAAGCAAAACAGTAAAAGAGTGAATTCATGACGATGTTTATGTGAAGCGTTTGGATCTTCTTTTGCTGCTGGTTCGATCAATATTGTTTGGAGAGAGATCAAACTAACAGCTTTAGAATCAGCGCATAAAGGGCGTGAACACAAAGCGCCGACCCGCTGACAGATCAGAATCAGCGAGCTGTCGGCTTTCAGCCCCGACTGTGAGAAAGGCGACATCTAACTGATTCTGATCCGCGGGTCGCGCTGTGTGTTTAAGTCTATGTGCAGAATCCCTGTACCTGCTCTCATTTACTGTTTGGTGGTTCTTGAAATTTTGTGAGATGTCACCAGAGATTCTGGCATTTCGGACAAAATAAATTTATATTAAAAAATCGATTCAGGATTTTAATGAATCGATTTTACGTTATCCAAGCCAGAATCGATTTTAATCGATGAATCGATTATAAAAACCCACCCCTAGTTCACATCCCAGCTGTGATGTTCCTGTGGGACTAAAGCTGTGGATGCGTCTCGCACACCCACCGGGACACGCCGAGCGCTCGCAAGTGTGCTGCCCGTCCGTCTTTACTTACACAGTAAATAAGCTCACTAAAGTCTGTGGAGCAACGAGCTTCTGTGTTCAAACCACCTTCATAACCGATCCGTGTAAAATCTGTCCGCGGACCTGCTGTGACTCTCAGAAATACATTTTAATGTCAGCCAGACTTCAACAGGACAAATAAAGGATCTATAAAGTCACGGCCTACTTTGGCCTACTACTTTGAGACAGGAATGCTGTTTATCGACATGATGTCATTCTCAAGAGGAAGCATTCAGCCTATGTTTGAAATGTTTCGAGCTTCGCAGCAGTTTAAATGCTGGAAATCACAACGCCGGTTGATCTAAACGCCAGTAGATCTGGAACACCGGCCCGAGACTCCGCACCTGAGCGCGCTCCACAGAAACTGCAAACACCTGAGCAGAGCTGTCAACCCTTCAGTCAAAGACTTCATGAATGTTTGGAAACTTGCTAAAGCTAAACTTACTTGCCGGGTACACCTGCACAGGTGCTGCTAAGCTCCGTAAAGATGCGCTTTCTTCATATTTTCAGCCGAGGAAAAGAAACCAAACCACACCGCACGTTACTTGTGTGACACCCGCGCAGGTACAGCAGCTCTCGCACCTTTTTCTCTCCGTGAAAAAACCGCGCAACTCATTCCTGTCTTTAAACCCCAGGTTTGTATCCCTCCGCCCACCCGTGGAGTTCCAGTCAAGTCAAACCTGAGACTGTATCAGGGGCGGATCTAGAAGGGTGGCATGGGGTGGCAAGTGCCACCCTAAAATGATCCCTTGCCACCCCAGTTTTGCATATGACAGTGTTGTTTATTAAAGTAAGACAGCATTAACAGTTTGAGCGTAGTTACAGTCAGCAGTGAATATAAATGCTAAAACTGAATATACTGCATAGTGTCCCCCCCTGCACCAGTAACAAATGGTTCAGCCCATAGCAGGACCGGCTTTTTTCTTGTTTTCAGCAGCAAGCGATGCTCATGATCGTGCCAGAGCACATTTTGAACAACACCATGGGAATTTTGGATTTTACACAGGTGGGTGGATGTTACACTGTGGAAATGGAAGGAAGGTGAGTGTTATTAACCCTCTGTGGTCCACGGACACGCTGCACCTCCAGATCACATGACTGATGTAAGCTGACACAGCAACAAGCTGCAGCCACGCTGAGTCTCTGTTTCAGCCACATTGAAAGTTCGGACTTCAAAGTTTTTAAATTTTAATTACAGGCCAGTAAATCCAGAGTTATGATCATATATATATCAGCCACGCTTCGTTCTAAATACTGTCGTCACGTGTGTGTTTTAAGCGTTTTGTAAGGACAGCACGAAAACAGGAAAGAAAGGAAAAAAGCCACCTCTTTCTTATTGGTGGAAAAATGCACCATGTCGACCAATTAAAAAAAAGTCAACATGTGGGATTTGGTTGTTTAGGAAGAGGGAAAAGTTTGGGGAGTGACGGTAACAGGGCGAGCGAGACAGAGCGAGAGAGAGAGTTTAGATGTGGCAGATTTGTGACGTTTAGTGTGTTGTGTAGTCGTTCTGTTGTGTAGTCGTTTTGTTTAGTGTGTCAGTGAGGGCACTAATGACTGTCAGAGGCACATTTGCAACGTAAACACTGTCACTAAGTAGAAAACCAGCGGAGTGATACACCTGCTGTTGTCGGGCCTGCAGGTTTGTCCCTGTGCTCTTCTGTCTTTTGGTGGACAAACTTGTTTTTTACTGGCACACATCATTTGTGGGGCATCTTATTGCCACACCTGATTGTTCTCTCATTTTAGTTTTAGTAATATTTTTAAATGGTTGTAGAAAATGAAACAAACGGTGTATTGGCTGCATTTTTAGATAAATAGTTGTTTATGTTTATAAAATGTACGTTTTATATTTGCATTTCAAGTTATAAACATTTACCCAACATGTCTGTGTTTTTTTACAGTAAAAAAACAACTAAAGTCAGTTGAGCTGAATTTAGTTGTTTTTTGCCTGTAAAAAGGCAATTACAAGAAAATGGAACAAGATAGACCCACCATCACAGGACGAATGGATCAAAATTATAGATGAAATACAAACTATGGAAGAATTGACCTACAGAATAAGGACTCAGGAAGATCAATACCATAAAAAGTGGGAGAAATGGACTGAGTACATAAACCCAACAGGATAAAGACCAACACACTGATAATGAGAAATGATCAAACTGTAGAAACAAGGAGATCCAACATGGGTTTGTTTTGTTATCCTACCTGTTGTATTTATCTTTTTGTTGTTGTTGTTGTTTTGGTGTTTTGTTTTGTTGTTACCCCCCCCCCCCCGTATAATGTTTAAAGAAAAACAATAAAAAGAAAGTAAAATAAATAAATAAATAAATTCAGTTGAGCTGAAAAGAAAAAATGAAATGAAACAATCTGAGGGTGAAATACAAACGTAAACTCAAAGGAGTCACACATCGCCGGTTGTATTTCAGACCTCAGTGGGTTCATCCAACAAATCATGAAAAATGAGGTTTACATGTTTGTTCATGACGGTGCAGATTTCTGACATTTTGTGTAATTTAAGCTGCAACAATGTGACTGTTTTCTAACAAAAACAGTGAAACTTAAGTTAGACTTGTGTTTGTAAATGAAGCGCCCCATGTTGTGTAGCTTTCTGGAGTTTATACTTATTGGGCTACATATTTATTTATCATACAGGCTATACAGTACATAGCATCAAAACTCACATGTTTTATGTAACTAAAGTGTGTAATCATGTGGGCTACAGACAATAATTAAGTTATCGACTATATTTATATGAAAAACGTGCATACTTACTGCATTTGAATCATGTAACCACATGTAACCACCTGCATGAGTGTTTGAAAGAAAAAGGCTTTGATTTTGCCACCATAAGAAAATTTCTCTAGATCCGCCCCTGGACTGTATATAAAAGATGGACGTCAACCGTGGGTTTGATGCCAGGAGGAAAGCTCCGTCAGTTTCAGGGACCTCGTTCAGTCAAATATGTGAAACGTATGTGTGGAACCCAGCAGCTCCACGCTGACGCGGCGTAAAGGTGAGGGGCGTCACACCTGGCTGTTACAGCCCATCTGTTTTTACCATCGGCCTCATTTTCAGCATAAACTGCGTAACAGTGAAGCGTCTGAAACACGACTTATAATCCAAACCTGCAGGTTCCTGCTTCCTGTCCTCACACAGTAAAAACAACACTTTTTAATCAATGCTGATCTTTATTTCCTCCAGGAGACAAACGGCAAACAAAAGGCATGTTTTACGTTTTCTATAGAAAACCTGACAGTGCCACAGAGGTCACATGACCTGCAGCCTCTTTAACACTGAAAAGCTGGAGACAGAAATGTGCTTCAACGTTAGTGTGGTCGTCAGGCGGCGACTTACATTTGAGAACATCCCCGACATCAAACCCTCGATGCGCTTCAGTTTCACTTTTCAAACACGATTCAAGTCGTTATTGTTCCTCCTTCAGCAAGTTCACACAAAACGACAGAGAAAAGAGCAAAACATGAACAGAGTTTTTAAAACAATCAGAACAGCTCCGCCCCCCTCAAGCGAGGACGCTAGACTCATCAAGATAACGTCACGGTTAGTAGAAACACACGAAACACCTGCAGGCCGACAAAAGTCCTCTCATCATTAGAATGGACCTGCCTCTCTGTTATTATTAACGGTAAGTTGAATGGCCTGGTTATGTAAATGACCGTGTCATGTGACAGACTGACCTCTCACCGAGCAGCAGACGCTTCCTTGTCCTGTCACACAGATGTAAACACACATTTGGTTCCTCGTCAATAACAAAATAAGAGGCTTAAACGGCCGGCCGAATAAATCTGTGTAGATGACAGCAGCGCAGACTCAGCAGGTCGGGGTTACTCCACACACACACACACACACACACACACACACACACACACACACTGGTAGTTTACTGGCTACACTGGTGTAAAACCTCCCGTGTCCACTAACCCGTCGGCACGGTCATCGTTGACCGCAGCTGTACTTATTATTTTGGCTGCTGTAACAGGAATCCAGCTTCTGATTGGTTAATTTCTGGAAGCCTGCTGAGGGCCCTGTTACGCGCCCTCTTATTTGTAACACCTGGCTTCATTTAAACAGGACATACTCGCCAAACCCGTTTTACTCACAGAGGCTTCAGTCGGCGCACGCCATGACCACAGACCTGCAGCAGCTTCGATGGCGTCTGGTGCTCGCATCTGTTTTTCATATGGAAACGACGTCCTCGGGGCAGGAAGTCGCCGTCAGGATTTAAATAAAATCAAGGCACCAACTTTACTGTCCTCTAAGTGATGAACGCCGGCGTAACGCCATGTAATCATGCAATTCAGAGTAATCTGATTACAATTTACATTTGTGTTTTTCCCATGATGAGAATCTTTAAATATTTGTGTGCAGGCTCAGCGGTAAGTGTAGGACATGTGCAAGCGAAAAACCAAAGCAGAAAAGAGGCTGTAGGTGCAAAGATAGGATTGGTGTTTATTAGGGGTGCAACGATACTCGTATCGATATTGAACCGTTCGATACAGTGCTTTCGGTTCGGTACGCATATGTATCGAACAATACAACATTTGTAATTTATTTTATCAACTTTCCTTCTGACGATGCTGTCTGTGTTGAGCGCTCAGTGGATCTGCGTTCGACTACTCTGCCTAGGCTGCACTGTCGAGCGCAGATCCACTGAGCGCTCCACACAGACAGCATAGACAGAAGGAAGAGCGCAGGGCAAGCTAGCGAGACAGAAGTTAAGCTCTCCTTGCAACATGGACCTCCCCCACTCTCATTCAGATCTGGCGTTTGGAATTATTTTGGTTTCCATGTGACGTATGACCCTGAAGGTAAGCGAGTCATGGACTAAAGTAAAACAGTATGTTGGATGTGCCATGCTATGCTCAATTACATGGGTGGGAACTAGTGTGTTAGCGCAGTTAGCTCGTTAACGTGTTGGCCATCTATCCCCATGCACGGAGCGATCGGCGGTAGCTCGTTAACGGAGATTTGCCGTGTTGTGGCGTTAAGGTCATTTCAACGAGATTAACCTGAAAGCACTAGTGGGAACACAACGAATATGACTGCACATTTACACCGACATCATCCTAGTGCAAAGACAAAAACAACAAGCATGCTACTAACTTTAGCCGAGTCATTTAGACAGCTGTTAGCACATGATTCTCCTTATGCTGCTGAGAATATAGCCCAGAAGAAGCGGATAGTATAGCTTTTATTTTGGAAAGAGACATTTCTCTGTAATAAACTCTCTTTTCCAAAGATGAGTGATTCCTCAATCAGATACAGGGCTCGCAAAATCGCTAGCCCGACGTCCCGGAGCTAGCGATTTTTCCAGTCGGGCTACCAAAATCTATCTCTTCCCTGCCTGTCGGGCTATTGTAGGAAAAATATATGTCAATGCTTTTGCATTCTTTCAGAAATGTAGCTGGGTAATTATGTCATTGGCATCGGTGAGCCACTGTCAATATGTGACATATTGAAGTCGCGTTTGAATTTGCGCTTGTTTTTTTGCTTTCACTTTGCAATCGTGCGAACTGTGTATAGAGAGCGACAGCACTGATCTGTGAGTGATGATAATTTGTGCACCAATTCCTCTGACATCGTCTTATTAATCGTTAGCTTACTATGCAAACATGACAAGTGAAATCTCCCGCAGCTTAAACATGTGAGAGGTTGATCGTGCAGAGAATCGCTGAGCTTATGTGAGTGCGCGTGTAAAAGCATTTCAGTTCTGCTGAGCCAAATAAGACAGGTCAGGGTGAAGAAGTGACAGCCAAAGAAAAGCTTACCACAAAACGGAGAAGTTATGACAAATCAGACTATAAGGCAAAAAGAAAGTGCAGCTTTATGGTTTCATGGACAAAAGAATTTCTGTGGCTGCAATATGACGAGCTAAATAACCAGGGCTGCACATAAGTGGTCCGCAGGTGCGCATTCGCTGTCAAAATAAAAAACACGCACAAGGGTTAGGGTTAAATTCAAAAACTGTACTTTGAGTTAAAATATATATTTATAATTTTAATAAATGACAAATTAAAAATGCATGAACATTTTTTTGTATCGAAAAAATATCGAACCGTGACACCAAAGTATCGAACCGAACCGTGAATTTTGTGTATCGTTGCACCCCTAGTGTTTAGGTGTAGACAGGTGTGCTGATCAGAGCTCAGCAGCAACAAGGAAATCTGCCGAGGTCTACGAATTCAGCTACCCTGCACCCGAGTACAGGATGTTCAGGGCTGCACCTCCCAGTTTGTGTAATTAGTGGAACCATTTGTCCTGAAAATGTTTAGTAAAGTCAGTCGTTGCCCCCCCTGCCCCCCCCTCCATCACTGTGAAGAACTCGTAAAATCCCTCTGGAGCTTTTATTTTGAAATCCGGCTGCTCAGTGCAGTTTGAGTGGCATCAGTCACAAATTGGTGTTTTGTTTTAATTAAAGGCTCCTCTGGACACTTCAAGCACACAAGCATCATCTTACACGAGTGTGATCACAGTGAGGGATTCCCGGGAACAGCCCTCCTGCTTCAGTTTTCACTATTCCCGATGAACCCTGCAGAACCCTTTCAGTTCCTCAAAGAGAAGAAAGAAAACACTCTGTGGCACTGAGGATGGAAACGAGTTTAACTTGATGAACTTTCATTAAACACAGAAACAAAAGTCCTGCCTGACTCTGTGCAGCGCTCCTGGTAACCAGTCAGCATCCCAGGAGGGCGCTTCCAGAACGTCCAATGAAAACCAAACCGACCGGCCTCCACAGTGAGGTCGTGTTCTCAGGCAGCGCCGGACCGTTTTCATCACTGCTGCCGAGATCCGAGCGTCCGCCGCGCTGGGTCTCCTCCTCCTCCCCCGGCTGAACAGCTCAGAGATCCAAAGGCGGCCCGGCAGCCGCCTGAGAACACGACGTCAGCCACACCTGACTCAGGTGATGTTTCTGATTATTATGGACCTGCACGCAGAGCCGTCTGATCCCAGGACCGCCCACTCAGCGAGCTCAGTCCTTCACAGAAGTCCTTCTGTGGATCCAGAGTCTGGACCCACAGACAAGCAGGCGGTTTGCCAGCCCGCCACGAGGTCTGTACAGGGATAGTCCACGCCCCCACACCGCACCGGCGGTCTACATGAGGGCGTTGAGGTGCCCCGAGTGTCCCACAGAGTTCAGCATCAGCGCCCTCTGGTCCAGCACCTCCCTGTCCCGGCCCAGCGCCGCCCTCTCCTGCTCCACCATGGCTCTGTCCCGCTCCACTGCCGCCCGCTCCCGGTCCAGCCACAGCCTCTCCGCCTGCACCGCCGCCCTCTCTCTCTCCAGCGCTGCTCTGTCTCGCTCCACCATCTCTCTCTCTCGCTCCAGCGCCGCCCTCTCCCTCTCCACCATCTCCCACTCACTCTCCAGCCCCCCCAGCGGCCCATCGCATGTCTCTGAGCTCCGCTGGTTCTGCTCCGCGCCGTCTCCGAATGCATCCGGCGCGTAGTCTGAGGAAGATGGGCGGGAGGGCGGTGGGGCAGGGGGAGGTGCGGGGGTGGCGCGGGGCCTGAGTCTGGGGGCGGGGTCTGGGTGCTGATCGTCGTCCTGAGTGACGGGGGCCAGGAGGGGGGCGCTGCTCGCCAGCCGGCCCTCCATGGCTTCGTTCATAAGGTGAAACCACGGCCAGGAGGAGGCGCCGTCTGCCACGGTCTCCATCCCGACAGGAGGGTACTTCAGGTCCTGAGGAGAGCAGAGGATTTTAGAAACACGCAGCCACGAGCAGCTTTACCGAGGCGGGGAGTTAGTGACGGCCTACCTTGTACCGCCTCTTCAGATTGTCCCACTTCTTCGCCATCTGGTAGGTGGAGACCTTCCCCTGCAGACCGAGCTCCTTCAGGATGGCTCTGACAGGAAGTGAGGACACAGAGTCAGGAACGCCTCGCTGCTCCGACATTCACCCGCACGGGAGACATACTTACTTCCAGGCGGCTTTGGCGGCGTTCCTCCTCCCGGTGAACAACGCCTCGTTAGCGGCTCGAAGTTTAATCATCTTCCTCGTGTCCTGGTCGGTCACTGCGACGCACACAGGTCGACAGACAAGTCATCAGTGATTTTATGCTGCAGTTTCAAAGTTTTCAGGGTTTTTTGTGCTGCATAAGTTTAATTTCAGGTATTTTAAATTCGTTTAAAAGATTTTTATGTTCTTGTACTTTAATTCATTCAGTTTGAATAAATATCTTTTATTGATATCTGTATTTTGATAACAATTTTTTATTCATTATTTATTTTCAAACATTTGCATAGATTTCATGTGTTTACATTTTAAACCACATTTTTATTAAATGTTTTTTCAGTATCTGTATTTTAACACACTCATTGTTATTATGATAATATATATACACTTTCCTTATTTCTGTGTGTAAACATTTTGTCTTTATTTTAATCAGTTATTTTTAAAGTTTTTATTTTACTTTGTAATTTATTCAATTTGAATTTTGTTACATTTTTCTTTGCAAAGCTTTTCAGCGTTTTTTCCTCACAGGATAAATTTCAGGTCTTATTATTTAGTCTTAACAGATGTTTGACTTCCTGTCTGATGTTGTCTTTGTTTGTATTCATTTGGTTTTTGCCGTTTTGTATTTTCTTAAACGTGAAAATTTTTCTTAAACAACGTGAGCGAAGCCTCGAGGAGGTTTGAGGGCAGCGATCGTCACCGGGCCGTGACCACGAAGAAATCCTCTCACTTTTATATGTCGGGTCGGAGGGTGTCGAACACTCCTCTCCGCTGGCGTCGATGTAGGTGACGTTCCCGTCGGACTCCGCGTTGTCTCCGCCCACCATGCTCTCCAGCTCCGACACGCTGCTCCTCTCCGCCATCAAACAGTCTCTGTCGGGAGGCGGGGACGAGCCGAACACGCCGTCCTCCTCGTTGGTCCAGACGGGCGTCACTCGGGGAGCTTTGCCCGTCAGACGGCCTTCCAGAGCGTCGCTCATCAGCTGGAACCAGGGCCACGAGGCCGGGTTGGTCTGACCCTCCATCCCCCGAGGAGGAAACTTCAGGTCCTGCAGACGCAGCAAACTCACGTTTCAGTGAACGCTTGAGGCGAGCAGCAGCTCTCTGCGGCGCTCTGCCGATTACTATCAGAGAGCTGCAGGACACTCAGGCGTCTAACTTTATCTAAACAGGTCCGACTGGACAAAGCAGGTTATAGGTTCACATGCAGGGCACACGTTACTGCGAGTCACCTGAGAGTCATCGAACACACCAACCACATTTCCTTCAGTTACTATAACACCTTGAGGTCAGTTTAAAACACACCCCTCCGCCTGCACACGACTAACGTATCGACGGCGCCTCAGTCTCGAGCGATCCACTCACAGACTTGCGTGTCCACACCGCCCACCTGCAGGACTGACACTACAGTAATTATCTCAGGACTGTTGTCACTGCCGATCAGGAAAAACTGGGTTTGTTGCACGTGTGGAGAAACAGCTCAGATCAAAAGGAATGTTTTTCTCGCTGGTGTAAATGTAAACTAGCAGAACATCGACACTGAAGCTGACTTCCTGGTTTTAACGCCTGAAGCTCGTAAGCGTCTCACACACACAGACATTCACAGTGGAGACGTTTATCCGGCCCACAGTGCAACAGGACAGCGTGCCAACGATGAGTCTCTGTAAAACCTGACATGTTAGCGTCTGTGCACCAAGTATTTGTAGGTAAAAATATAACAACACTTATTTAAATACAGGCAAATTAGTTATGAGGACAACACCGCCTCAGCTGAGGGCTAAAAAGGATGCGGCGGTAACACGGGGTCACATGACCTGAGGCACGCTGCTCAAACTGCTGCAGGGATCTCACCTTGAATTTGGTCTTCAGGTTGTCCCACTTCTTGGCAACCTGGTCAGGTGTTATCTTCCCTGTCAGACCCATCTCCTTCACTATTCCCCTGCACACACACACACACACACACACACACACACACTTTAACAGGACCCCGACACACACAGAAACGAGCGCAGTGTTTTCAGCAGACGCTCGAACGCTCGCTCACCTCCACGCCGGTTTGGCGGTGTTCCTCCTGCCGGTGAACAGAGACTCGTTAGCAGCTCGCAGCTCGATCAGTCTCCTCGTGTCGTCTTCGCTCACTGTGAAAAGAGGCGAATGCAAACGTTACTTTGAGGCGTTTCCTGCACGGCGTGCATGAATACGATCGGGTGACATCGTTTGTTTCGTTTAAAAACTTCCTACGTCCTGATTCCAAACGACTCCAGAACTGAAGCTCCGAGCACAACGAACTTTTAGACGAACCCTCGAACCAAGAGAAACCGGACCTATCACATGACCTCCTGGGCAGCTGATTGGCTGTGCTTTAATAGTTTTCACTTGCACATGTTCCCTTCCTCCCTGATGCCTACATTCCCCACAATCCACCCCGGCTGCAGCGCAGGACTAAGCTGTGCCCCTCAGTCTCACTCTGCTGTCTGAGCTCCGAGCTGATCGATTATCCTTACGTTTGTAGGTGAACTCGCCCATCCGGTGCAGCTCGCCCAGAGCCGCCGATCCGTTCTTGTCCTCGTTATCAACCAGCAGGTCCATCTCAGACTCCGTCAGAAACTCGGCCATCCCGCCTCGGCTCCGGCGGGCTCGCTTCTTGGGTGTCGGGGACAGCGACTCGCAGTCCTCGTCTTCATCCTCCACGATGGGAGTGAGGATGGGCGCGGCGCCAGCGAACCGTCCCTCCATGGCGTCGTTCATTCTGTAGAACCAGGGCCAGGAGCTGGGGTTGGTCTCCACGCCTCGAGCGGGAAACTTCAGCTCCTGGAGAAATGACAGGACGTCAACACTGCCACCATCTGCAATTACCCACGATTCACAGGGACGCCGCCGATTCGGCTTTTCTAACTATTGATTATTAATTTATCTAATTTAACTGAAAGACGTGCAGCATTGTGGAGCTGCAAAGAACACATGAGTGGCCGTTATATAGTTGCAGTTCCTCTAACGTCCACTTGAGGCACCAAAACTGACATTAACAAAGAATGGCTATCGCCCCGCCCACTGCGGGTTACGATCTGGATGGCGACGCCCCTTCGAGTCGTGGAGCTGGAGTGAGAGGACGCACCTTGTATCTCCTCTTCAGGTTGTCCCACTTCTTGGCCAGCTGGTCTGTGGTCAGTTTGCCCTGAAGGCCGAGCTCATAGAGAATCGCTCTGAGAAAATCAACAAATAAAGTTATTTGAATTGGAGCCGAGCCCCTTCAGACCTGACCAACAATGAACATGAAGGTTTGGAACTGTTTGTCCTCGGCAGCGTTGGAGTTATTTTAGGTTTTTAAGTCTTTAAAAAGATGAATTTCTCAAAACGCTGCACGAGTCCTGATTAATTTACTCAGGTTGGTTATTAAGTTGATGAGCCTGCAGCAGAGCGCCGTGAGGAAGTGATCTGGAAACATCAAAATGCATGTACTGGTCAATGCTGCCCCCTGCTGGTGTATGTTTGAATTCACATTTGGACAGGAGGGATTACAAAAGGTACCTTTAAGTCTTTGATAATGATCAGAAAAATAAACATTATTAAATGTCTGAGACGCTCTGCAAATAAAAACAAATATTTATGAAACCCTAATCTACAAAAAGTATATAAAAAAGTCCAAAAACTTATTTCTTATCAATATATTCATTTTATTTTTGGTAGTTTTCTGTAAAAAAAAAAAAAAAAAGTCTAAATGTGCTTCAGGCACCAAAACATTTAATACTCGATGATATCCTGATTTAACCTATAGATCAGGCACACTTTAGGTCGCGGGCCAAACACGATAAACATTTATTGAACCCTACAACAATGTTTTTTAAACATAAATATGAATAAAAACAGACAGGAATATTATTCCAGATTAAATAAACTTAAAAAAAGAAACTTTAAATATTTTGCTCTTCATAAAAATATATCCTGTCAAAATGATGCAAGTTAGAAATATGAACATGCTGCCAAAACCTCAGGAAAAGTAAATGAGAGCAAACACAAGGTTGGAGCCGCATGTAGACGAGCTGGGCGCTGCTGCAGGAGTGGAGCTAATAAACTGTGAGGGCCATTCAGTGTCGTACTTTCCCTGAGTGCATCATTACACTGCAGCTGCATCTGAATCTGCACAGGTGCAGCTCAGCAAAGTGCGCTGACTTGGTTCAACATTACTGCAACAGAGAAAGTGAGGCAGGCTGCACTGGTGCATTTGTGACAGCTTCACTGCATCACACATGTTCATGAACTGACAGGTTTCCTTGCTGAGCTCAAAAACTCTGTTGAGAACTTTTATCCCGACTCAGCCAGCGGAGCTCTGCATGAAGGAATGTGGGCAAACTCTGAATCTATTTCCCACATAAAAGACTGAAACTGACGGTGATTTAAACTTTTAGCTCAGATAAAATGTACGGTCTGCGTCGCGGTGATCATTACATGCTCCATTTTTAGGACTTCACCACACAGCCTTTCCTGGTGTGTGATGCAGTGATGTGCTGTTAACTCACCGGTACATTTCTCTTGCATCTTTACTCGCATCCTGCGGACTAGTCCGCTTTTTCCACCGCACAGCACCGGCGCTCCATCTGTTGTAAGTCCAACAAGTTTGTCCCAGGGCAGTTTCACGTCGTTACACTTTGACATGCGTTTTTAAAAACGCCTTTTCCCGTCGTTGTCCCGTGCATCGATTTAATGTCCAATATTTCCTCTCCACGGATGAAGCTGGTCAGCTGTGCAGTGTCCATCATGTTTGTACTTTCATCCACAGCCGAGCATGCAGTGAAGTTTTTGCTTCTTTCACACAACTGTGTTCTTAAATCAGTGACCATCTCACAAACCGATCAGCAATCGTATTTCTGCTCAGGCTCACATTTGCTAAACTCTGCATTTTGTCTGGACACAAGACGTCCACAGCTTCATCCTGCAGCTCTTCAGAGCGGTACCGGGCTGCTTTGGCTCCTCTGCTACGATAAAACTTGCTTTCACAACAGCTTCACTTTGTGGTTTTGCTCTGGTGACGAACGTCTGCTGAAACGTCAGATTCTTCTTCAGCTCTTCTACTTCCTGTAGTTTCTGCGTTTCGGTTTTTCAGCTTATCCTGACGTTTTGTCTCGTAGTGCCGTCTTAAATTAAATTCCTTCATTACAGCCACATTAGCTCCACTAATAAGACGCACGGTTTACCAGCATGTCTGTAAACATATATTCAGCCTCCCACCGGCGCTGAAAGGCTCTGCTTTCAGAGTCAACTTTTCTCTGCACCATCGTGAGCGGCGAGCTTGACGCGGGAATGTTCCCAGTTAGCCTAGCGCTCAGCAAGGAGGCTGCAGCGCTGCATCATGGGATCCGTAGTTTGTATATTACTAGCGCCTCATATCGCCGGGCCATGCATAACAATAATAATACATCTATATAAAATGATCTCGCGGGCCGTATGTGGCCTTGACTTTGACACATGTGCTTTAGAAGAAAACGTTCGATTCATTAGGACCACATCATGTAACGGAGATCAGTGGAGCCTTTGTTTACTGTGACCAGGCCACAGCTGGACGGGTGGGAAACCTGCTGTAGAGGCTTGAACTTCAAACACGCCCAAAACATGTTTGAAAACATATTTTCATGACATTAAACCGTGCGACTATCCCAGGAAGTTGATTCCGTTTCTCACACTGAAAAAAACCACTCCGAACAGGTGATTTCGTCACCCGGGTGACTGAGCGCGCATCAACACAATATGACAAATTATTTCTTTAAATAAGATCCACGTCAATAACAAATCTGAGATGACGGAAATAAAAAGACAATAACAAAATCAAACCAGAAACCGGTTCAGACCTGGTTCAGGTGCGTTCGACTCACCTCCAGGCCGGCTTGGCTGAATGTTTCCTGCCAGTGAAGAGCGCCTCGTTGGCTGCTCGAAGTTTGATCATCCTCTCGGTTTCTTGTTCGCTCACTGTCAACAAGAGGTGGGGGGTGGGGCGGAGCCATTAAACACTCGGTCCTGCGTGAGGTGTGATTATACCTGATGATGTCAGCCAGGTGCGTCTGCCTACTTTTATACGAGCACTCGGTCATCCTCCTCCAGCCCATCGGGATGCCCTCAGGGGGCGGAGCCTCCGTGTGAACCCCCCCATCATCCGCTGCTGTTTCGGCTGCCACCGTGTCCTCCATCTCCGTCTTGATGAGGAACTCCAGAATGTCGGTGTTCTCCTGGTTCTGATTGGGCTGGCAGTTGCCACGGTGACCGGCGTTGCCAGCGGTCTCTGGGCTCAGCACCAGGTTGCTGTTGTAGAGGCGACCCTGCATGGCTTCATCCATGATGTGGAACCACGGCCACGACTCCACAACGCCCCCCATGTGGTCCTGGCCCTGGTATGGCTGCTTCAGGTCCTGGAAAGAGGAGAACAGTGACCCCTGCAGGCTGAAACAGGGACGTACAGTAAGAGCTGCCTGCAGGCGAGCGTCAGCAGAAAAACTGTTCTGCAAAGTGCGTCACAGAAAGAAACGTGCCAAATAAAAAGAATTAAACATGAAGACATTTAAAGGTCTTTTTCCTCCAGTCGACTCCCTGAAAGATTCACCAAGAAACAGACAGATGTGCTCATCGGAAAAATCTCATTAAAAACAAACAAACAAACAAACACCATCTCTCCTCATGTCTGAAAAAGTAACTGTCCCCAAAACCTGATAACTGGTTGTTCCACCCTCGCCCAGACTGATTTAAGTCCAGACTCGTGGTGTTTGCTGGTTGAGATCTTCAGCCTGCTTCACTTTGTCAAACAGCTTCTATTTAAAGGATTTCTGAGTCACCACTAGGGATGGGTACCGGTATCCGGTGCCATTACGGCACCGGTTCTGACATTAACTGTACTAACCAGACCGAAAAGCAGCGCACATTTCGGTGCTTTGTTTTCTTGAGATGTCACACACTTTGGATTCTAGCCAATCATTTTACGTACGTACGTTCTTTTAGAGCAGAGCTACAGATTAAAAATGTCCAAGGCGAAGCGGTCAAAGTCTGGCTGTACTTCACAGCAAAAGATGCAAACTCAGCAGCAACAAGTGCTTTAAGCTGATACTGTGATACTGTCAAAGGAGGTAACACCTCGAATCTGATGAAACACCTGGCGACGCATAGCGTTTTTTTAAAAAGCTGAGAAATGTGCCGTATTTGATAGCTTGCTGCGAGACCTCACACATCTAGTGCGGGTGGGTTGCCAGTTATCGGACCCGGAGCAACATCCCCCAAAAACCCGAAGAATGGAGTCCTGGCCCCTAGCCCTGCCAGTGTAGCAGAAATGATGAGGATGATGATGCAGCAGCAGCCGTTCTTCTCTGCGTGAGTAGCTTCATGTTGTTCGTGTGTAATTTACGTTGAGTAGGCTAACCACGTTATTACATTAATGCATGTAAGGTGAACTAGCAAACATCATCATAGCTACATGCTGCTGTCCTCTTGTTTGATGGCAGATACTCCCTTCACCCTGGCCAAAAAGGCTAAAATGACCAAAGAAAAAGTGGAAAACAGCTAAACATGAGAGGTTTAGGACAAAGTTTGTGTTTTTCCATTCTTTAATCACCGGTTCGAGCACCGGTTTGGTACTGGTATTGGATAAAACCTAAACGATACACATCCCCAGTCAGCAGGTCTGACAGGGATCAGGCCTGGGAGTGGCAGTGAAGGGAGTCTTTGCAAAAACATGAGGATGATCAGTTAACTTGTGAGTTCACGGGGGGGGGGGGGGTAATGACTTTCACAGACATGAGGAGAAGAACAGCAGCTACATGGCATCTCATGTACCTTATATTTTGTCCGCAGGTTGTCCCATTTCTTGGCGATCTGGTCTGCCGTCAGCTTCCCTTCCAGACCGAGGCCTTTCAGGATGGTGCTGAGGAGACAGGAAGCAGGACATGAGCACTCACTGAGGCCGTGGGAACTTTATGAGGGTGCTGCGACCGGTCCTGGCCGCTGGCACCCGGATCTCTCAGGTTAAACTGCTTCTGCTGCTCCTCGGTCACCTGTCGCTTGCTCAGGTGAGTCCAGGAGCAGGCGGGCTCATACCTCCAGGCTATCTTTGCAGAGTTCCTCTTCCCTGTGAACAGGGCCTCGTTGGACGCCCTGAACTCGATCAGCCTTTTCACATCCTCTTCGGTCACTGCAGGCAGGCAGCGGAGGTCAAAGGTCAGCAGCTCAAACACATGGAGCAGCACTTTTAAGGGTACAGGTACTTACTCTTATAGGAGTTCTCTGGGAAGTGAGGCAGCGGGTGGGGGGCCGGCTCCATGGTGATCATGAGAGGACACAGCTAGGAGAGAAGGAAGGAAGGAAGGAAGGAAGGAAGGAAGGAAAGAGGGAGGGAGGAGGAGGAGATGTGCTGTGTTCAGGCCCGATGCTAACTACATCCGCTAGCGCATCCTGTTGCTCCTACAACGGGGCTCCTCCGTCCATCACGGGGGCCGGGCCGTGTCTGTGGGCGGGGGCCGCCGTCTCCTCCCGGTGAACCGTTAGCGGCCAGAGGCTGCAAGCTAACTCAGACGGCTAAAGCTAAACAACAAACAGACCGCGGAGCCGGGCTTCCCGCCGCACAGAGAGACACCGGCTCCTGTTAGCTCGGCTCGGCCCCGACCTCCGCCTCCTCTCGGTATCTTATGTCACCTCCTCCGACGGGCGGAAAAGCGTGAATTAAAGCGTCCCCGTTAACGGAGCTAGCCTGCATCCCGACGCTCTGCTCCGAGAGAAGGGTACGCTCGATATCTCCACCCGGGCCTGGCCGCTATCACCTGACCTCCGGCTCGAGAGGGCGGGGTCAACACAAACACAACCAGCTCGTTTTTTCCCCGTGTATTATTATTATTATTATTATTATTATTGCTTTTTTTACATTAAGTAAATATGGGGATTTATAACATATATATGGATATAAAACAGGACTGCCTGAAATTGTAATAACTAACTTTCGCACTTTAGTGGTAAAAGCTTTTAGGCAGGAAGGGGTTCAACTCCAGGCCTCGAGGGCGTCCTTTAGATGTGTCCTTGATCCAACACAGCTGATTTAAATGGCTAAATGACCTCCACAACATGTCCTGTAGTTCTCCAGAGGCCTGGTAATGAACTCATCATTTAATTCAGGTGTGTTGATCCAGGGTGAGATCTAAAACTTGCAGGACACCGGCCCTCGAGGCCTGGAGTTGGACACCACTGCTTTTTTTTTGCCTGTCCCGTTTGGTTCTTTAGCTGTCATTGATGAGTTGATGACTGAAGGCCAACAAAGATATCCAACAGATTTACTTTACCAAGTGGATCATCACGGCTTTGTCGTATTGATCCATTTGATCAACCTTTGTTGTTATTATTTATTTTATTTAATTTTCAGTAGTTACAAATGGGACAGACATGGCTGGGGAATAGGAAAGGGAGAAAGAAAGATGAAGGAACAGAAAAACAGAGGGGAAGAGGGACAGTGAGAAAGGACACTTAAAAAGAAAATATATCCCAGATCACCTGTTGAGAGAAAAAAAGACCCCTGCTTTTACGTATTTACCACATATTTGTCTAAATTAGGGAACTCTGTCACTGAACTAACACAGCCAACTCCCTCAGCGTGTTTGTAGTCTTGGCTCATATTGCCTTCATATTAAATTATTTTGTGCTTTTTACAGAACTTTTTAAACATTGCACTCAACAACAAACAAATCCTCCCTACGACTGGCCCCCAGGCCGCAAGTTTGAGACCCTGGACTGGACAGAAGCAGTATTTTAGGCTGTAAAAGCAGACAGTATCAGCTTCATGTGCATGTAGGTTCATGCAGCTCAGTCCCAGAACAGGAACAACGCATTTAAAATCCAGTCTGTAACAAATGCAAATGTTCACATTGAAAAGTCAAAAATAGCTTCAAGGGAAGACAGTTACGTTCAGGCCATCAGTCAGTTAGACCCCCGGAGAGCAGTCATTTTGGTTTTCTACCTTAGACCCCCGCGGAGTCATCATTTTGCGTTTCTACCTTTAAAAGCCGGAGAGCAGTCAAATGCTGGAAGTGGAAGCTAAATTGGCTAGTCATTCATATGTATATTAGGTCGTTACCTAGGAATTCTGGAGGGAGGGGAGTGGGGGTGAGTGATTGAGGGGGTGGGGGAGTGGAGTGTTTCAGTTTGCCATCTTAGGGAGAAATCAACACATGTCCTTTGTATGTCCTTTGTTGCTGACATTTATTGATGAAAACAGTACAAAAAACCAACCATTTGTACACATATTTACAAATAATGATAAAAAGTGAGTGAGTACATTTCAACATTTTCAGCAATCACTCACAATCCTGGCACTGCCATGGTATCTGTCGTCTGCATTTACCACATGTGTACCTGTAGCAGTGAACACATCGCACAGTGGCCTGATTTTTTTTGCATCTGTGTTTGACCTGACACGTGGCCCTTTTTCCAGGGCTCGGTGTGGAGGGTTGTGTCCGAAGCAACTGATCTTTTCTTGCCTTCTTCGCAGCTACATGAGAGTGAGCCAACTCTGTTGCAAGCTCCACCAGGAAGTCCACCCGTCTTTCCTTCGTCCCGGTGCATGCTTGATACAGCACATGTGCATTCAGTGCTGCCATGTCAATCATGTTATAAAACACGGCGACTGGCCAGCGCCGTGTTCCTTTGCGGACAGTGTACTCCCGAACCATCTGGTCCATCACATCCACGCCACACTTTGTTTTGTTGTAAAGGGTGACAGTGTTTGGCTTCCTTTTGGTGGTGTTATCAGTCTGAACCACGCTGTGCATGCTGCTAAGAATATAGACTGTCTTCTTCCGTTTGGCCACATACGCCGTCAGCGTGGCAGCAGAGGTTGAAAACACCTAAGAAATAAGATAAATTGTTATTTTCATAGCCCTTTTACACACAATGAAACACATAAACATAGAACCACAAAAGACCTGCAACATACCTGAGTGGTGAATTCATTGCGATCTGTCTGTCTAGTGGATTGAGGAATTTCCCTGCGAATCTTGTTGACTGTGCCGAGGATGGTGGTTTTCCGTCCAAGAAGTTTTTGCGCAAGTGAAAGCGATGTGAAGAAATTGTCCGTGGTAACATTTCTGCCCTTGTCTAGGAATGGTTCCATCAGCCTCATTACTACATCTTCAGAAAGTCTCTCCTCACTGGGACGACTGGGGTCCTTGCCAAGATATGGGAAGACATTGCAAATGTACTTGGATTTTAGGTCGCAGGCCACCCAAAACTTGATCCCAAACTTGTCCGGTTTACTTGCAATATACTGCAGGAAACAGCAACGAGTCTTTGATGGGAAAAGCTGTTCATCAACGGTGATATGTAGACCAGGGTTGTAGCACGTGATGCAGTTGGTGACAAATGATCCCCACACACTGGAAATTGCAGCGAACTTATCAGTCTTTGCTCGATCACAGCGGGTGGACTTGTCATCAAAGCGTAGGTGTTGCATGATGTCTTGGAAGCGGTTTCGTGCCATAGTTCCAATGATCTGTGGGTTTCCCAGGTTTGCTGACCAGCAGTCATTTACCGATGGAACCCTGTTAACCCCCCGCAAGATCACAATTGCAATAAATGCCATTAGTTCAGGGAGGTCCATGAACCAATGAACATGCTCTGTTTGCTGTGCATGTTGAATAGTCCATTCTTGAATGCTATGAAGCATGTCAAGAGTGATGAAACACAGGAAGCTCTGAAGGCGACTCGAGATACTTCTCCTGGCCTTAGCCGTTGGCTCTCCATCTGCAGCGTACGCTTCTATCGGGGTGAAAGGGAGACGGGTCCCCACATGTTCTTCACGCCACACTGTGCCATCTTTCGCTGTCTCAGTCCCCAAACAAGCTCTCTTTTTCGGTGGAGAAGCAGTCTCCTCATCTGCAGTGTGAACAAATTCAAATTGTGAGCAAAATGGGAAGGTCAAACAAACTTACTAACTACATCCACTTACTTGTTTCATGTTATTTCCTTTTTCATTTCAAACAAGTAAGTGGATGTAGTTAGTAAGTTTGTTCCATCGGTAAATGACTGCTGGTCAGCAAACCTGGGAAACCCACAGATAATTGGAACTATGGCACGAAACCGCTTCCAAGAAATCATGCAACACCTACGCTTTGATGACAAGTCCACCCGCAGTGATCGAGCAAAGACTGACAAGTTCGCTGCAATTTCCAGTGTGTGGGGATCATTTGTCACCAACTGCATCACGTGCTACAACCCTGGTCTACATATCACCGTTGATGAACAGCTTTTCCCATCAAAGACTCGGTGCTGTTTCCTGCAGTATATTGCAAGTAAACCTGACAAGTTTGGGATCAAGTTTTGGGTGGCCTGCGACCTAAAATCCAATTACATTTGCAATGTCTTCCCATATCTTGGCAAGGACCCCAATCGTCCCACTGGGGAGAGACTTTCTGAAAATGTAGTAATGAGGCTGATGGAACCATTCCTAGACAAGGGCAGAAATGTTACCACGGACAATTTCTTCACATCGCTTTCACTTGCGCAAAAACTTCTTGGACGGAAAACCACCATCCTCGGCACAGTCAACAAGATTCGCAGGGAAATTCCTCAATCCACTAGACAGACAGATCGCAATGAATTCACCACTCAGGTATGTTGCAGGTCTTTTGTGGTTCTATGTTTATGTGTTTCATTGTGTGTAAAAGGGCTATGAAAATAACAATTTATCTTATTTCTTAGGTGTTTTCAACCTCTGCTGCCACGCTGACGGCGTATGTGGCCAAACGGAAGAAGACAGTCTATATTCTTAGCAGCATGCACGGCGTGGTTCAGACTGATAACACCACCAAAAGGAAGCCAAACACTGTCACCCTTTACAACAAAACAAAGTGTGGCGTGGATGTGATGGACCAGATGGTTCGGGAGTACACTGTCCGCAAAGGAACACGGCGCTGGCCAGTCGCCGTGTTTTATAACATGATTGACATGGCAGCACTGAATGCACATGTGCTGTATCAAGCATGCACCGGGACGAAGGAAAGACGGGTGGACTTCCTGGTGGAGCTTGCAACAGAGTTGGCTCACTCTCATGTAGCTGCGAAGAAGGCAAGAAAAGATCAGTTGCTTCGGACACAACCCTCCACACCGAGCCCTGGAAAAAGGGCCACGTGTCAGGTCAAACACAGATGCAAAAAAAATCAGGCCACTGTGCGATGTGTTCACTGCTACAGGTACACATGTGGTAAATGCAGACTACAGATACCATGGCAGTGCCAGGATTGTGAGTGATTGCTGAAAATGTTGAAATGTACTCACTCACTTTTTATCATTATTTGTAAATATGTGTACAAATGGTTGGTTTTTTGTACTGTTTTCATCAATAAATGTCAGCAACAAAGGACATACAAAGGACATGTGTTGATTTCTCCCTAAGATGGCAAACTGAAACACTCCACTCCCCCACCCCCTCAATCACTCACCCCCACTCCCCTCCCTCCAGAATTCCTAGGTAACGACCTAATATACATATGAATGACTAGCCAATTTAGCTTCCACTTCCAGCATTTGACTGCTCTCCGGCTTTTAAAGGTAGAACGGTAGAAGCCTGGAAATCCCAGTGTTAAGGAGTAATGCAGAAAAATAAGAGAATGAATAAAACCACCTGAGGTTACTGTTTTATCGTCTGTAAGATTCTGTTTTCTGTAATAAATAAGTCAAATATTTGGTTAAATATAATACAAGTGAATGTGTTTGATTTCTTTTTTGTTCAGAGCGGATTTTACCACGCGATGTTCAGTTAATAGGAGCTGCTTTTGTCTTTTAAATGTTTCATTTCACTTTCATTTATGTATAAATGTGTTAATGTTTACACACACGCGCGCGCACACACGCGCCTCGTCTCCTCTGCTGCCCCCTGCAGGCACCAGGAAGCCTCTGCTGAGCCTCCTGCAGCTCAACGTCAAGGTCATCACATTCACCACACCCAACACCGGAAATGCACTTTCATAATTAAATTCCTCTCATTCGTTAAAGCTATTTGACAAGTTACCTGAACATCTTTGCAATTTCCCGTTGCACTGAATTATCGATTAACTATATGATCAGCCTGTAATTGAGTCCAATCGATATTATACTCAGTCTGTTATAGCGCATGGTCTACTTTGTTCTTTAATGACCAAAAACATCATAAACGGCACCTTTAGTGTATTATTTTGAAAGTCCAGGCCGGAACCTCACCTATATCATGTTCTAACCTGACTCAGGTCGATGCTCGGGTGGTGCTGAGGACATCCTGATGGCTGAATGATGGAGTCCGTGCTGCCGTTCCCGTCGGTTTAAGACACCCCGCTCAGGAACACCACCTTTATTCAACTCCATCAGCTCACTCCCGCCCAGGTAACGTCGCGTGACTCTAAGCGGGTTTTATCAGTGCGGTCATCAGTGTCACCTGCAGAGAGACGCGCGTGTCGTTATGGTGATAGGAACCAACAAACGCGAGGACGTAAAGAAGGATGCTGATGCTCGCGTTGGTTTCTGTTAATATGGAGTTAGATTCTTTTTTGTGACCACCGTGGAAATGATGCCACCTGCACACACCTGCAGGAATAAGAGACTGTTTTGGACAATTAACTGTCGTCATTTCCGCCTTTCTGCCTCGACAGTAAACATGGGAGAGCAGAGGTCACATCCTCCAGGCTCTCACATACATCACCAGTCAACTTAAAACAGGTCCCAGCACTGTCTATGATAATGTAATGTAATATGTTGCAGGATGATAGCAGGTATAGTCGACTTGAAACAGTTTTTAAATTAGTTGTAACTGATTATTTTTGAACTGTGATAAATTATTGTT
The DNA here is from genome assembly GCF_057382095.1 of Aulonocara sp. 'chitande type north' Nkhata Bay. NCBI lineage: Eukaryota > Metazoa > Chordata > Actinopteri > Cichliformes > Cichlidae > Aulonocara > Aulonocara sp. 'chitande type north' Nkhata Bay. The sequence continues at coordinate 69,134,539 of NC_141350.1, forward strand.
GTTTATATTCACGTATTCATTGTATTAACAAAATAAAGAGGAAATAACACAATAATATTACAGTTATATAATAAAGATCTAACATGGCTCACGTGCACGTACACGCACATGTTTGCAGTTTTTATTGTTTTATTTTGTTATTTAATTGAGTTGTTTTACTATTTTTATCTTTTTAGTTTTTATTTTATTATTATGTTACTGTTGTGTTTTTTGTTTACGTTTAATTTAAATGTCTTTGGGATGTCAGAGATGCATCTCGTCAGTAACAGGAAGTAGAGAATCTCCTTCAAACGGCTTACTCACCAAAAGTCCAAAGTTCAGAAGATTATTGACAAATTTCTTTTACAGTATTTATGAATTCATCATTTTTGCCTCACTTAAGAATTATATGCTGTAAATCTGCTGTTTTCTTGGTGTTGATGACGAACCTTTCGCAGCTGTATTTATGTTTAAGTTGTATTTTTCACGTGCGCAGCGTCATGTTGGCCAGGAAGGGCCTCCTGCCGGACGGCTTCCTGCTGACCCGGCTGGCGGAGGACCAGAACCAGCCAAACCGCAGCCGTTCGAGGTCTCAGAGAGCCCGCTTCATCACCAAGACCGGATCCTGTAACGTGGCTCACAAGAACATCAGGGAACAGGTAGAGCAGCGAGTGTTTGGTTATGATGCGGTTCAGCATGCAATGAAAGCTTCAGATGTGCAGGACTTTTCTGTTTGCTGCTCTGTGGCAGAATGTAGATAAAAAGCTACAGCGGATGGAGGGCGGAGCGTCTGGGAGCTCCACTGCGTTTTTATCTGTTAAACATCCTTTTACTTTGATAAGCCGGAATCCAGAATAAGTTAAATGTTGTTACGGGCGATGGGAAGAAAAGGTCCGGGGGTAGAACGAGGAAAAAGAGAGGACGGTTTGCTGACGGGAGGCTTTGTGGTGTGGTTCAGGGTCGCTTCCTGCAGGACGTTTTCACCACCATGGTGGACCTGAAGTGGCAGCACTCCCTCCTCATCTTCACCTCTGCCTTCCTCTGCTCCTGGATGCTCTTCGCTATGATCTGGTGGCTCCTCGCCTTCGCTCACGGAGACCTGGAGCCCCGCGACCCCAACGGCGAGCCGGGCCCAGTCCCCTGCGTCACAGCCATCCACTCCTTCACCTCTGCCTTCCTCTTCTCCATTGAAGTCCAGGTGAGAGTTGCTTCCTGCTGATGCGGGTGTAGACTTCTGTCTTGTGGTAATCCTGGATGTTTCCCGTCTAGGTGACCATCGGTTTTGGTGGCAGGATGGTGACGGAGGAGTGTCCGCTGGCCATCACCGTCTTGATCATTCAGAACATTTTGGGGCTGATCATCAACGCCGTGATGCTCGGCTGCGTGTTCATGAAGACGGCGCAGGCCAACCGGCGAGCAGAAACACTCATCTTCTCCAAAAACGCCGTCATCGCTCCTCGAAATGGCCGCCCCACTTTCATGTTCAGAGTGGGAGATCTGAGGAAGAGCATGATCATCTCAGCCACCGTCCAGCTGCAGGTGACCTACAACTTCACCTGAGCTCCACATCACGCATACAAAACAAAACAGCCCCAGTAATGCAAACCAATCCTGAAGATACAGACACAAAACTGAAATCTTCTCTTCAGGTGATCCGGCGGACGGTGACGTCAGAAGGCGAGGTGATCCCCGTGTGCCAGCTGGACATCCAGGTGGAGAACCCCCTCAGGAGTAACGGCATCTTCCTGGTGTCTCCCCTGATCATCAGCCACACCATGGAGCGAGGGAGTCCTCTCTACGAGCTGTCTGCCCAGTCACTGGCCTCCGAGGACCTGGAGATCATCGTCATCCTGGAAGGTGAGATCTTTACCTTCCTTTATATCATCCACCCACTGTTATCATCTTCACTGCCAACACAGAGCAGCTACCTGAACATTGCTCCAACAGAGGTCCATCATCTTGTTAATAACTTTACCTCCTGTCACTGCGTACGACTCTGGATACTGTAGCTCTGGTGAAAAATAGACTTAAATCAGAAGTACCTGACTCCGTGGTATAATTCTCAAACACGTAGCGTAAAGCAGACGACTCGTTAGTTTCAGTCAGGTTTCAGAGCTCATCACAGCACAGAAACAGCTTTAGTGAAGGTTACAAATGATCTTCTTATGGCCTCTGACAGTGGACTCATCTCTGTGCTTGTCCTGCTAGACCTCAGTGCAGCGTTCGATACTGTCGACCATAATATCCTATTAGAGCGATTAGAACATGCTGTAGGTATTACAGGTACTGCACTGCAGTGGTTTGTATCATATCCATCTAATAGACTCCAGTTTGTGCATGTAAATGGAGAGTCCTCTTCACACACTGAGGTTAATTACGGAGTTCCACAGGGTTCAGTGCTAGGACCAATTCTGTTTACATTATACATGCTTCCCTTAGGCAGCATCATTAGAAGACATAGCATACATTTACACTGCTATGCTGATGACACCAGCTCTATCTGTCCATGAAGCCAGATAACACACACCAATGAGTTAAACTGCAGGAATGTCTTAAAGACATAAAGACCTGGATGGCCGCTAACTTTCTGCTTCTTAATTCAGATCAAACTGAGGTTATTGTACTCGGCCCTGAAAATCTTAGAAATATGGTATCTAAGCAGATTCTTACTCTGGATGGCATTACCTTGGCCTCCAGTAACACTGTGAGGAACCTTGGAGTCATTTTTGACCAGGACATGTCCTTCAATGCACATATTAAACAAATATGTCAGACTGCTTTCTTCCATTTGTGCAACATCTCTAAAGTTAGAAATATCCTGTTGTTATGATTTGAATTGAACTTTATAAAGAGTCCTGCAGGCGCCTGCAGCTGTAAAGCAACACTGAATGAATAAAACTTCTGGACTGCATTACAAACAGGTTTTTGACCTTTAACCTTATATCTCCATGCACCCTCTATTTCTTCTTTAAGGTGTGGTGGAGACGACGGGGATCACCATGCAGGCGCGGACCTCCTATATACCCGAGGAGATTCTGTGGGGGAGGCGCTTCGTCTCCATCATCACGGAGGAGGACAGCAGGTACTGTGTCGACTACTCCAAGTTCGGAAACACGGTTCCCGTGCGGATGTCGTCTCTCAGCGCCAAGGAGCTCAACCAAACCAGAGGAGTCCAGGAAGGAGGGTCCGACGTCCAGCTGCAGGGATGGGGGCTGGTTCGAGCCGGCAGAGGGGGGTTCCGCAGAGGAGGGCGGGCCTACGACAGCTCCACGCCTCAGCCCTGGTACGCCCAGTCAGATAAAGCAGAGAAGGAGGTGGAGCAGAAAGGACAGAAAAAGACAGTCCAGTTGGAGGTGATCGGACGGCAGATCGAAGAGGACGCGCTCGGAGAGCTAAGCGACTGAACACAGCGCCCGCTGCTGCACACCCAGGTGAACTGCAGTCATGTGCCTGTTAAAGCAGCGGTCCCCAACCTTATTTGCGTCATGGACCGGTTCATGCCCGACAATATTTTCACGGACCGGCCTTTAAGGTGTCGCGGATAAATACAACAAAATAAAACTAGTACTGAAAAAAAGAAGATTTATTCATAACACTCATGAAAAGACCCAGGAACACCGAGTAAACGATAAAAACGATAACAAAATAACGCTGGAAACCGATAAAAACCCTGAAAACCAGACATTTCACACCTGAGCCTCTACTCTCGCGGCCCGGTACCAAACGACTCACGGACCGGTACCGAGGCCCGGGGGTTGGGGACCGCTGTGTTAAAGGATGCCGATCTCCCACAATGCAATGCACAAAGGTTTCTCAGAGCTGGAAAACATTAAATATTTGTGTAGAAGACAGAAATGAACATTATTTTAAAAACACTGAATGTTATAGATGGAACACATGCTGTCGAAGCTCCTGTTAGTGATATTACGCATTAGAAATGTACGTTTACCGCATACAACAGACACAGGAAACTGACCACAACATGGTTTTTGTGTCCATCGTGTTCATGCTGACTATTTTAATAGACTTAACCCTGCTGAGATTTTAGGACACACTTAGCTTGTTGTCTCCTTTCATGTCCTCGTGCTTGTCTCCTCCTTTAGTTCTAAATGATTTAACAGTCACATTAAACCCTGTGTGTGTGTAAGTACTGTACACTGTAGACAAAGACACTCCCGTGAGTGCTGAGGTTTGTAGCACATCTCCTGCTGCTTTAGATCTCTTCTGTAGGGCTTGGATATGTATTTCAATATTTGTGATGTTTAATAAATATGTTTTTTTATCATCCTTTTTGTGCTGTCTGTGACCCACAAGCTGGATTTAAAGTGCAGGTCAAGCTTTATTTTGAAAGGATTTCAGGGCAGATTCCAGGTCCTTCCTGTGAAGAAATAACCGCTTTGTCTTAAGATATCATCTGAGACTCGTGTTGAGCTGGGCCTTCAGTTAGTGTAATACCACGCTGTAACACTAGATGGTGCAATAGACCAGTGAGACAGCAGCACACACGATGCATGATGGAAGGTTCAGAGTACGAAGGGAAATTATTCATTTAATACTTACAAACGAAGTGATTTGTATGTACTCACGTTTGTGCTCCGACCCTCACATGAATATATACGTGTATATATGTGATCTACTCCACGACAGAAGTAATCAGTGAGATGCTGTAAGATGAAACCGCAAGGAGCAGAACCCTCCACGGAGAAGGAGACTACTCCAAGATCAAGGTAGCACAGAGGAAAAGTAGCCGACTATCGAATTTGGAGAAAGGTGCGATGTAGGAGGTGCCTACGCAGTACAGCAAGCAGCAGCGGTTTTTGATACGGGCGGTTGCCCGGGGCGGCATCGTGGTCGAGACGACGAGGCTCCAGCTACAGCAAGTAAACAAACAATAAATATAAGAGGAGTAAGAAAATAAATCGACACTTTAGGACTCGGGGTAAAGGATCAATAACAATTTAAAATTATAATTTACAGTTCGATGATTTAAAGTCTCACACAACCCGTTGAAAGGGGCGGGGCCTGCTGCTTCCAGATAGAGCACATCTCATTTATAATGATGTAAATCCAAGGGGGATTTGTGTTCATGCTGGAGTGCAAAATTAAAACCAAGATGGACGAGAAAAGTTCAAAGCCAAATTTGACAGAGTAGAAAAGCGTGTGTAAAAAGGCTGTGACCATTGCAGTGTTCACAGTGTGTTAGATGGAGGAGTTGTACAGGGAGCCACAGGCAGGAATGATTTCCTGTGTCGTTCTGTACTGAGCGTGCTCCTGTGACCAGCCAGCACGTCATGGAGTAGGTGGGAGGTGTTATCCAACATTGTCTTTATCTTGGACAACATCTGCCTCTCAGACACCACCCTAACAGAGTCCAGCTCCATCCCCACAACATTACTGGCCTTGTGGATCAGTTTATTTAGTCTGCTGGCGTCTGTGACCCTCAACCTGCTGCCCCAGCATGCAGCAGCAGAGAGGATCGCACTGGCCACAACACAGATACAACAAGATAACATTAATTAGTAGTGATAGTGAAAACTTCTGTTTACGTTTGTTAGTCACTTGGCTATGATAGTAAACAGTAGACACCAATGTAGCTTACTGAAGGGAGTCACGCCCAGAGGGAGTGTTCACCCGGGGCGCCAAACAGGCTAGGACCGCCACTGACAGCAAGCTGCCCATACCTGAGGCCTTGGAAAGTGCCAAGCGGGGCCAATATGAGGACAGCACCACCAAGGCTGGAGACAGAGCAATACTGCAAGAGCGTACGGGAGAAGGACGCAACCATAACAGCAATACTCAGTGGCTACTGGATCTAAGAGCAGACCACAGCAACCTCCCCACCCAGAATGGCTTACTGAACGGCGGACAGTCCAGATCCTCAGGGACCCCCAGAAGGAACCAGTCCCATCCAACTACTGGCCAGTAACCTGCCTCAGTACCAGGTGGAAGCTCCTGTCAGGCATCATAGCGGCTAAGATGAACAGGCACATTCAATTCAATTCAATTTTATTTATATAGCGCCAAATCACAACAACAGTTGCCTCAAGGTGCTTTATATTGTACAGTAGATCCTACAATAATAGATACGAGCCTATGAGCAGCACTTTGGCGACAGTGGGAAGGAAAAACTCCCTTTTAACAGGAAGAAACCTCCAGCAGAACCAGGCTCAGGGAGGGGCGGGGCCATCTGCTGTGATTGGTTGGGGTGAGAGAAGGAAGACAGGATAAAGACATGCTGTGGAAGAGAGACAGAGATTAATAACAGATATGATTCAGTGCAGAGAGGTCTGTTAATACATAGTGAGTGAAGAAGAAAAACTCAATGCATCATGGGAATCCCCCGGCAGCCTACGTCTATTGCAGCATAACTAAGGGAGGATTCAGGGTCACCTGGTCCAGCACTAACTATATGCTTTAGCAAAAAGGAAAGTTTGAAGCCTGATCTTGAAAGTAGAGATAGTGTCTGTCTCCTGAATCCAAACTGGAAGCTGGTTCCACAGAAGAGGGGCCTGAAAACTGAAGGCTCTCCCTCCCATTCTACTTTTAAATACTCTAGGAACAACAAGTAGGCCTGCAGAGCGAGAGCGAAGTGCTCTAATAGGGTGATATGGTACTACAAGGTCATTAAGATAAGATGGGGCCTGATTATTTAAGACCTTGTATGTGAGCAGCAGGATTTTGAATTCTGGATTTAACAGGAAGCCAAAACAGGAGAAATCTGCTCTCTCTTTCTAGTCCCTGTCAGGACTCTTGCTGCAGCATTTTGGATCAGCTGAAGGCTTTCAGGGAGTTTTTAGGACTTCCTGATAATAATGGCTTAATACACAAGTGGGGCACAGAAAGGAATTGGCAGGAATACCAGTGGAGCGAATCATCAACTACTGGTAGAGAGAGCACTCACCCAAGACTGCAAGACTAGACTGACCAACCTGTGCACTGCCTGGATTACAAGAAGGCCTATGACTCAATGCCCCACACCTGGATCCTGGACAGCCTGGAACTATACAAACCAGCAGGACCCAAGAGCCTTCATCAGGAACTCAATGGGGATGTGGCGGACAACACTAGAGGCCAACTTCAAGCCCATAGCATAAGTCAGCATCAAATGTGAGATCTACCAAGGAGATGCTCTGTCCCCACTGCTGTTCTGCATGGGCCTGAACCCCTATAGACTGGCTCCGTATATCTTCAGTGTTGTCCCATGAAAAGATAAAATATCTACAAAAATGTGTGGCGTGTACTCACCTTTGTGACATACTGTTTATATAAGCTCGATGACTAATAAACAGCTGGTCATCGTTATCAAAAGTTATTGCAGTTTGAATGCTGTTATTAAGAGTGTTTGAAGTCATCACCAGTGCAGCGCACATTCAACACATCACGGAGCTCATCTATAAATCAGAGTTTATGCTTGTGGATCATGAGAATAATCTCCCTCCACAGAGGGACTATGTAACTGGCGGATGAATCTATGTGTTTTTGTTTGTTCTTTAAAAAAAAGAAGCAACACAGTTTTTTAAAATTTTTTTTCTCTCGTATTTATTGTTCAATTTACAGAATAAGAAGTGAGAAATCAGCTGACAAGGTGAAAAAGCTGTTTTTATTTTTTTACATTTGCTTTAGTTCGTGTTAGCTTTGAAAGATGAAATCATAGGCTGTATATAAAAGATGGATGTCGCTGGAGTGACGTCACCTGCTGGTTAGTGAGGGCCTGTTTGTGACGGTTCAGTCACAGAAACTCCTCCTGCTCCTCCTGCTCCTCTAACAGGACCAAGTTCGTGTTTTATTTTAGAAAGTTTTAGACCTGAACCTGCGACAGAGACCATTAGCGAGTTTACTGAGCTGAGATCGGCTGAGCAGGACGCTCATTTTCTCCGGACCAGAGGAGGCGCCCCCTGCTGGTCATTAGAAAGAGCAGGTTGAAGGACTTTAGCTGTTCAGACATCCATCGACTTTATACAATCTGTGGCTGAAACACTGACATGCTGCTTCACATCCAGCACCACCAGACACTCAGCAGAGACCCCAGCAGAGCCACCAGGGGCGTGACCGCGGTGCAAGCGGTGCCGGAGTTGCACAGGTTGCTGCTGCAGCATCGGTACGTGAAGGCGGAGATGGCCGGGAACATCTGGCTGAGGCGGGAGTTATCGCAGTCCGTGTACCTGATGCACTGACGGATGGTCTTCCCACCTGTAAAACCAAACACATGCACAGATATCTGATTGGCTGACAGAGAAAATTCTGAGTGGAGCTGAAAAAGAAAAGTGCGTCCTTCATTTTTAAGATTTAGCATCAAAGTAAAATGAGCCGACTCAGCACTAATAACACAGGAGTCATAGCTCTGAGCTAATCTGGCCAGTCTCTGAACCACGAAGCTAACAGGAAGTGGTCAACTCTGGGTTAAACTGACCTCTCTCACTCAGAGAGATGCACGAGTCCTCATACGTGCACTCCTGGACGTTCTGGCAGCGTCCGGTGTAATCCTGGCACTTATAGCAGCGAAGCCCAGAACCTGAAGGAGAACGAGGAGAAGGAGGAGCGAGATTTATCGTTTTGGAAACAACACGTCAGGTTTTCATGTTCTTACTACCTATTTATTCACCAATTCATTAATTATACATGAAATATATTGAATAAATACACAAATCATCATTTGACTGAAATCCCCTAAAACATCTTCCAAAGAGAAAATCCCACAGACTGTATATAAAGATGGACAAAGCTTCTAGGGCTGACAAGTGAAGCCTGCATTACTTCTAATGTCCAGCAGGGGGCGGCGCCTAGAAGTGTGTTTGGACACAAGTGTGAGAGAAAGGTCGAGTCAGTGTGTTTTTATGGTTAAGAGTTTATAGTGTTGTGGAGTCTGTGCCACCTCTGACAGCGATGGCGAAGCGATCTACTGACCTGCTTATGTGGAGGTGTGGTAGCACCACGACGGGCAGAGCACCGCCACCTAGTACCTGAATCCACGAGTCTGAGCTCTCAGAGCCGAAATGTCCTTAAAATCGACCTTTACTCATTCCAGACTCACAAAACTGAACAAATAAAACAATTTAAAACCAAAAGCAGCCTCGACGCCCTGATGACGTGCAGGACAGATGTGATCTGCATACACAGATACACAACACTGAAACACTACCGACCCTGCAGCCGGGCGCACAGCGTTTCTGACTTATAAATAAAACCATTTATTGAGGCAGCGCTCGTCCTGTGAGCGACACGGTCGCAGGCTGACGTGATCCCAGCTCACGCTGTCGGCCTATCAGAGCTTTGTCCATAATGATCGAACACAGCAGTGTTTCTGACACCTTTACGTGTCCCCCTTTATTATTTAAAGAAAACGCTGAAGCTGTACTCATATATATATCACATATATCCAGTCTACACTTGTATACCTGCTCCACAGTTTCCCAGGTTGTTGCACTTCACTTGTTTGTATTATTTCATTATTTCTGTTGCTTTAATGGGAAACCGGGACCGTGGGTACGTAGCTTCGTCTCACCTCATGTAAACATGAGAATGACAACAAAGCTTTCACTGATATTCTCAGCAGAACATTTGGAATTATCCTCCACATGAGAGCAGGATCAACACCGGCAGATTCACTTCATTCATACTCAGGTCCAGTACTGACTTTTTCTCCTCTGGTAAAAACGATTAAATCTAGTTAAAGAAAAAATATTTGAAACATGGAAAAGCAGAATTCAGCCCCAGAGTTTTTACTTTAATCGTTTACAGCAGGAAGTGATCTGGGAGGTGACCGTCAGCCTCTGAATGGATCAGCAGGTGTCTTACAGCGATCGTGGCTTCACACTCTTTCTAACCGCTATGAATCCTTCTGGCTGGTTTACGGCGAGGAGGAACTCGGACTCACCCACGCGAAGCGTCCCGAAGCAGAGCAGCAGCAGCAGCAGCTTCATGTCGTCTTCTCCCTGCAAACGAGAAGCAGAGCTGAAGTCAAAGCGGCGCCCGAGTCCGATCTGTTCCTCCGCCAACCCAAACTGAGAAACACTCTTTGTCCAGCGGACCACAAAGACTCGCTGTCTGCCTCCCCCCCTCCGACAGCCTCCAGCCTCCGCCTCCCTCTGAGTCTCATCATGGATGTGTGTACGCCGTCCCCCCAGTGAAATCTAAATTACTCCTGTGTTATAACCTGCAAACATCTGAGAGCACCACAGGCGCTCCTTCTGCTTTTATTTCATCCACAGATGTGTCTGAAACGTCCTCCTCTGCTGAAGCTCTGCGCTCGGTGGACGTGCCACACCCGGACGGCTCATCATCTTCCCCTGAACCCTGTGAAGCACCTATCGTGCCTGAACTGAGTCACACTGAAAGCAAAAGTAGAAAGCACAAAGGTCAAAGGTAACGAGTGTGACCTGAAAGCTTCACCCTGATGATGTCAGGTCGCAGTGCTCCCTCTGTACAGAGTCAGGATGCTGCAGGAGAGGACGGCTTCAAATTACACGACCTTCGCGTGTCCAGTCAGCAAGCAGGAAGTGAGACGATGATTCAAATGGATCCCCGTGTGAGCCGCAGTCACTCCGTCTACAGCCCGTCCTCCCCGCCGGGCGGTGGGAGGAAGCGGTGTTGGTTTGGCATGCGAGTCTGTTTGTAGCTGCAGACGCCTCGGAGGCACCAGAGGCTCGCGCCGACCGAGTCACCGCATCCCAACCTTTAACACAAGGCCACTTTTCAACCCTGCGAGCACCCCGACGCAGGACAGCTTTTAAAAAGTGTGGAAGCAAAGAACGAGCTACAAGCGGAGAGAGATCGAGCTCAGGAAGCACATGTGAGGGAGCCAATCCGTGTTTGATGCTCTTTAACGACGGTTTGGACTCAGCGGGAGACGTCCACCAATAAGACCGAGGCCTGTCATGAAATCAATATCCTCAGTATCCTTATTTTCCTATCAGATTGTTTTATGTACTTTAATAATGACGGCTTGTAGAGCAAGGCCACTGTTGACTCACAAGGTGCTCAGCAGACGGAAGAACAGGAAGTCTTAGTGCACAGGTGTATTAACAGATAAGACACAATATAAGCAACGTTTGAAACTGTGACGTCTGAAGTACAGAAATAACATCATATAAGACACGTGGAGCTAAAAATGTTGGAGCTGGCGTTTGAGCTGTGCAGGGGTCTCTCCGGAAGACGATTGAAGACAAAGAAATATAAATGTTTTAACACTAAGAGTCGGTTTCCTCTGTTCTGTCACGGGGACAAAAGAATCGGGTTAACATGGGGACGAACTGCACACCGCGCCTCGTTTACTGATGTCGACGTGCAAACAGAAAAATGAGTTTATTCAATATAATAATGACTTAAATGTATAGAAGGTGTGCGTTTGTAAATCAGAGTCGTTGGGAACCAGCAGCGTGTGCTGCCTGCACTCAGCCCCGCCCCCTTCCTCTCTGTGAAAGCAGTGATGATGAGGAGAGAGAGAAACCTGCAAGAAAGGAAGCGATGGGATGTGAAGCCAGAAGAGGCTCTCCACAGGAAGAAATGGTAAATGAATAAGTAGATTTTTGACTGAGATGAAATAATCTAAAAAGAAGAAGAAAAGCGGTGAAGGATCATGTGATCTGGTTTTGTTTCTAAAGACGTGGCCGGGCTGCAGCGTCCAGCATCCAGGTCTGCGTCCGTTTCACTGCAGAAAAGCAGGAAATAAGTGAAAGGACCCAAAGTTCCTGTGCGCCGTTCTGACGTCACAATAGACGTAAAAGAAACATGGCTGCCACTTTTACACAGGTTACCTTAGACAGAAAGTCCGGTTTCTGACCTGTTTGACAGCCTTAAAGGGGTCAGAGGTCACAGGAGTGTGATCAGTTTATGTGCTCAATCGTTACTTCACAGAACAGAGAGCGTCCTGTTGGCTGGGCCTGGGGACACACAGAGGCTCCATTATGGTGTGGGTGTCCATCTTTAGTCCTCCTCACACCAATCCTCGGCTGGCAGCTTCGAGTGGCTTCAGTCAAAACGAGTGTTTGGACAAAGGCGTGTGTGCAGCTTCAGGCGGCAGCTGGACGTCGCACAGTCGCCCCTCTAAGAGCGGTGCCGCGCCGTGTGCCACGACCCCCAACCCTCCCGAACTGCCTTACACGATAGTGTCCGCGCCGCTGTTTCCAGCAGAGGTTGGAGTCATGCATTGAGCTGCAGCTGAAGAAAAGCGGCGCTCCCAGGACTCTGCGTCAGAATCTGTGTAATAAATACCTGCAGTGGTGTCAGGCGTCCATCGTTTAAGTACAGTCTACATTTAGCTCCCCTCTGGTGTCTGACTGCAGGTGATGTCAGCAGCTGCAGACAAAGCGCGCTTCATTCGCTGACAAAGACGTCACAGTGAGCCGGCGTCCAGTCGCTCTCTGACTGGCTGACAGCAGCGGCTCTGGCTCCTCTGACGTGGAAGCGCTGGCAGCGTCCGGTCGCTTCCTGCCCGCCCGGGAGCGGCCGGACAGCTCGGCAGGAAAGCTGCTTTTTCTGTTTCCAGGAGACGGAGAAATACTCCAAAAAATCCAGGACAGAAACTCAGTGCTCTGACCCTTCACCTCCTGCTGGGTGCTGTATATTAAAGATGGAAGTCTCTGTAGTTTTTTTCTTTCACAGAGAACAAAGATGCTTAACTTTGCTTTTACTGGGATTCTGAAGTCAGTGAAAGAGTGGGTCATACATGGGCAATTTCAACGGGCCATTACTTTGAAAGGCAAAATCAAGGCGACTTGAAATTGACTTGATATCCCCGTGATAGTGTACACTGTTGATCTAGAGGGAAATTATCCCGTGGAAACAGCAATTTATTTTTAAAACATTCTGAAATAATTGAAAGACTATATCACATATGGGCAAATTCGACGGGCCATTAATTTGAAAGGCAAAATCAGAGCAACTTGAAATTTACATGGTTTTACTGTCGGGTTGGATACTGTTGATCTAACATGGATTCATCCTGTGGAAACAGCAAATTTCAATTTAAGAGCATTTTGAAATCATTAAAAGAGTAAGTCATATATGGGCAATTTGAAAAGGCTTTTATTTTGGAAAGCAACATCAGACTAACTTGATATTGACATGGTGTCACTGTGGGGTTGGATACTGTTGATCTAAAGTGGAATTACCCTGTGGAAACACCAATTTTCATTTTTAGAGCATTCTGAAATCACTGAAAGTTAGTGTCAAAGCTGCCGAGGCGAGCCGTGTGGTGTTGGAGGAAAGGAGGCCCCAAAATGCAGGTGATGAATGATGATTCGAGTGATGTTTATTTACAGGGTGGTGTAGTGGCAAACAGGCAGCGAGGGATGAGAGGGAACTAAAGAAACCTAAACTGGATAAACTAAATAACAAACCTGAGATGATACCGGAGAGCCGCAGACGAGGAACAGGACACCGTGAAACGCAGACGAACCGGCAACAGGCAGGAGAACACACAGGGCTTAAATACACACAGCAGTGATCAGGGGATGAGAGACAGGAGGGCAACACAGCTGGAAGAAGTCAGCGCTGACGGGACGGAGGAAACGGAATCTGAACACACTCACATGAGACGGGGACCTTCAGAATAAAACAGGAAGCTCAGACACAGAGAACCAGACAAGAAACAGAACTAAACAGACAGATTCACAAGCAGACAGAAGTGGGACCAGGGAAACCTAACAAATGGCAAATCATAACGGAGTACATAATCAGAATAAACAAAAGCATAAAGAAACAAAACACTGAGTCGGCAGACTCAGGACCATGACAGTTAGGTCTTAAATGGGCAATTTGAAAAGGCTTTTATTTTGAAAGGCAAAATCAGACTGATTTGATATTGATATGGTATCACTGTGGGTTTGCTTACTCTTGACCCAGATGGAAATTATGCAGTGTAAACAAGAATTTGTCTTTTTAGAGAAATCAGAATTCATTGAAAGATTATTTCCCGTGTGGGCAATTTGAAAGGGCTCTTATTTTGAAAGGCAAAATAAGAACGATTGATATCCGGTTGTTCAGTCTGACGTCACTAGCCGTGTCTGGGCCTAAACTCCGCTGCAGGTCCATATATCAAACGATCACTGTGGCATTACTGAGAGTTGAAAAACTGTCTAAAGTCTTTCATCTTTAATAAAATGATCAGCGTTCTGCTCTACCAGGTGTAACAATTGAGTTTAACATCCAGGCATCCATGAAAACGGAATTTATGACATTTAACGGAGTTAGAAGTTAGCAGGGAGTTAGCTCGCTAGCTTCTATCTAAATACAATATAGCATGTCCTGACTGCAGGGTTTTGGAAACAAATTAAAACGTACAGCTCTGTTATCACTTCCAGCATAAATGAAGACAGAAAACTAAACAGCAGTGACGTTTGTAGGGTTACTGAAGTTGGGCTAGCTGGTATATAATGATGTGCTACGTGACCACTAGCGACACAGCTATGTTAGCATAATATAAACAAGCTAACTTTTTTTCCACTCGATAAAAGTTAACGTGAGTGTTCTCGGTGGTCAGGAACAAATGTAATCGCATGGCAGGATGCTGTAAAAGGACCAAACTTCAGCCAGGAGAACAACTGAGATAATCCATCCACAATACGAGGTTAGTCATTCATATACTGCTGCATGGGCTGGGCTGTAGTTACATCCTAAGGTTTTAAAAACTGAGCTTAAATAAATGATTAGCGGTAATAAAAGCCGAGGGAGGTCAACAGTGATCACTGACTGTTTTAGGAGCTTTTTGAGATTAAATAGAAGAAAATACAAAACATTAAACATGTTAACAACACAAAAGCCACATTAAACGCAGACTACTTTAGACCCGGAAGTAGGATTCGTCGTGTCATCACTGAACAACCGGATTGACATGGTATCACTATGGGGTTGTATAATGTCAATATAGACTGCGACTAGTCTGTGGAAACGTGAATTTTCCATTCTGAATTAATTGAAAGAGTAGTTCAAAAATAAACATTCAGAGGGCTTTTACTTTGAAATCCAAAAGGAGATGGCTTTAATATTGACATGTTGCTACTAGAATAGTAGGGTAAACACACACACGCACGCACCCACACACATTTTCATATCTTAGTGACGACATCTTTTTGACATAACCCTTCCCTAGCTGATTGCCCAACCATCCAAAACCAGTGCCTGGCCCTCAGCTTGAACTCTGACCCTGACACTGAAACTGCAGTTTGAGTGTGAAAGACGGCTCGTGGGGACGGAACTGTTGGTCCCCATAAACTTCCAATGTTTGGTCCCCACAAAGATATGTAAACACGGAGACTCACACACTGAGTTCACGTAAAATGCTCACCTGTAGATCCCGATGACGTTTCAGCAGCTTGCAGTGACGTAGTGGCAGTTGTCTGAGTGCGCACACGATAATTAGCCGAGCGCTCGCGACGCAGATCTGTCCGCAGTATAACGGTCGTCAGCGAGTAAAATGACATCATTGTGCAGTCAGTCCTCCTAACGGTTCACAGCCCCGCGGCATTATGGGAAATGCAGTTCCGGGTAATTACAACACTGAAAAAGGTTTTTCTTATTTTTGTGGCTTTAAACAAACAAATAAAGAAGATGCGTCGTCTTTGCTTCATTTGCTCTTTTTACTAGTTTATAAATATTTATTTTAAACTAATTACGGAAAACTTCAGCTAACGCCATCATCTGATCAGTTCATCCAAACAATAATAATCACCTACAGTATTAGGAACATTGTTTTAAAAGCTGGAAGCTGAGTATTAAAAAGAAGCATCTAATACACCGAATAATGTATAACATCGTCCATGTGCAAAAGTAACATCCCAGGATCAATAAGACCCAACGTCTGCTAATTAAATGTTATTATGAAGTATAAGATGAGTACGGAGCCCCGCAAGGGACGGTGGAGGAAAAAAGATGAAGATGACTCATCTTCACCGTAGATGAGTATTTAACTCAGATTGCAACTGCAACTGAGAGCATTAAATAATAATTTGCAATAAAGTAATTTACTAACTCGCTTTGTAATTTAGAAAATATTAGAAAAACACAGAAAAAAGAATTAAATAAAAAAAAATTATTTTTAAAATTTTACTGGTGAAAATAAACATTTAATGAATAGTAATAAATTTCCCCTCAAATATTCAAATAACATTCTTACACAGATCAGAAAAACATGTCCAAAGATTTATTTATTTTAATTACTAAAAGATAAAGCTGACTGTTATTGACCAATTATATGACCAAAAATATTAATTCATTCAATTTTATTTGTATTGCACCAAATCACAAGCATTTTATATTCTCAGGTAAAGACCCTACAATAATAATGAGCCAGCGTTTTGACGACAGTGTGAAGGAAAAACAGGAAGAAACCTCCGGCAGAACCAGAGAGGGGCGGGGTCATCTGCTTAAATCTCAAATTCATGAATTATCAGAATATGTAATTAAATGTTTTCTGAAAAATTTACGAAAAACATTTTTTAAATGGTGTAAATAATATTGTATGAAAATATGAACAATATTCATGAAAATATATATCAAATATAATTCTATACAATCAGACCACAAGAGTCGCCCCCTGTTGGCTTCTCTGTAGAACTAACAGCTGCATCCATCTTTTAACTACAGTCTGAGAAAAACTACTCAAACTATGGAGGACTGAAGATCAGCTGCTCATATTTATGAAGCAAAATAATTTTTAAAAATGACAAATTTCTCAAACATATGAATTTAAATTCAGACAAATATAAAAAATAAAGTCAGGCTGATCATTCCCATCATGGCATATTTATTTCTGCATTAAACATGAGCAAAAAAACCTTTATAATAATTATAAAACACAGGCTTAGGAAGGAGCTGAAAGCAGCAGTCGATCATGCAGCTGTTACAACGCCTCTGAAGCTTTGGCCGAAGCTGAACTGCTCCTGCAGAACATCAGTGGAAAATGGCATCAGGAACATAAAATAGATCATTGGCTGCACTAAAGACTGAACAAATATGGCAAAAGTACAGCGTGGCGTCGCAGGATAGCACCTTTTTCTTCGCATTCGATCATTTTGGCACAATCATCCAATTCAAGAGAAAAACACTGTCCTTTAAAAACAGGCTCGGCAGCATTTACAGTATGTACAGTCACCACAGTATAGACCGTGTGCAGCAGGGCATTTCTAATAGAAATATAAAGCCTTTATACATCCTCACACTCCAGCTTTTCATTCCTGTCAGGCACAACACTGAATAAGCTGCTGGCAGATGAGCTAAAGCAGAGAGCAACGATTGTTCCCGATGTGAAACTGTCTGTTATCGTGGCAACAAGCGCTTCATTATCACATGGAACAAGCGCAGCTTGGAGCGGGAGGCTCCCAGCCGAGCACGGACACGTGAAAGCAACACAACGGCACACGCTCAGCTCGTCTTCCGTCGCTTGTTTTTGTGCTTCTTGTTTCGCCGCCTCCCTGTGGACGTTTGTTTCTTGGTGGTGAGTCTGTGTCTCCGTGGAGGTCGTGGGTCTCTCGGAGCCTTTTGGACGTCGTTTTGCATCGATTTGGGACGTTTTGAAGCACTTTGCGGTCATTTTTGTTCACTTGGGTCGAGATTAGGTTGCAACCCATTCACACAGAGACCAGAATACCATAGCAGTCAGATCAGGCCTTTTACAGAGAGTCTGACTCGGAGTTCGTCTTAGTAAGATTTCCAGTTGAGCTGGTGGATGTTAAAAGGTCATGTGACATTTTCTCTGGTCTGCAGAGGCCTTCATCTTCATAACGTGTGTTTCTGTAGCTCCTTTAAATGCAGCTGATGATGAGCTTTCGCACGTTCACGAGCAGAACGAGCAGACTGCAGGCTGAAGCTCTGTGGAGAAACGCTTCTTCAGTCTATCTCAGTCGCCGTGGGCTCTCGGCTCGACCACCTTCGATTTGTCCAAAGGTCTCACGATCAAAAGTTTGGACATGTAAAAGGACTGCTGTGAAACTTTAGCTTAATATGTTAAATATTTATTTTCACCCACTATGAGGTCATGTTTGTCTTGTATCCGACTGCCAATCATGGGAAATGAGCTAGAAATCCCCTTTTCACAAGTCTTAATTGCTTTGCTAAGTTTATTTCTCATATGAAAAGTTTTATATCATTATGTCTGTGAAGGTTCTCACCAGGTCACGGTCGTCTAAGGAGCTCGCAAAGAAAAGCGACTGGCCTCCAGGTTTCCAGACGTTTCACCTCTGAGAGCAAATGTTGGAGAGTCCCACTACTTGTATGTTTAACATTTAACAGTTTTGGAGATACTCATATTCAAACATGGCCTCAGATTTCAAACTGCAAAAAAAGATAAAAGCTGCTGGAAGTAAGTCTACAGAGCCATTTTTAAAATCCTATATGTTGAAACATTTTTGATATATGAAGCTAAAATTTCACAACAAACATTTTGGTGGCCGTGCAGAAAGTGTTCCCAGAACCTGATGACTGAACGAGCCAAAGGCCACTGAAGGTCAAGACGCGCTCACATGGCTCGTTTGGGTTTTCTTGAGTTTTTAGTGGAATTTTTGGGATGTTTGATTTTCTGCCTCTTCACACCGATTGGCTGCTTTTGTTCTTCCAGCTGAATTTGGTGGCAGTAATTGTGACGTCACGGCTTTTCTGAATTCAGCGTCTACCCTTGTTTGGCTGCACACCACATCTTTCAGCAGCACAGGATCTGCATGTTACACATCAGGGTAGAATTCTGCGTTGACGTCAACGCTGTGCAGCACGCATTTCTGATCAGCCGCCGACATCCTGTTCAACACCTCAGCCGAGAGCGAGTAGCTGCTGCCGGACTTTTCCTCGAACCAGCTGTCCAATGCTCGCTTCCCGTCAAAGTTTGCGATGGGCGGTCCATTAACAGCCACAGTCAGCAGATCGTTCATCTGTTCCAGGGTCAGCCGGGAGCGGTTGTTCTTGCACATTTTCTGCAGAGACCCTCGGCCCTTATCGCAGCAGGCCGTGGAGCTGGGCAGGACCCTGACAACCTGCACGATGCGGTTCAGCAGCGGGAAGCGTTGCTTGTACCTGCAGATGTGGCCGATCACCTCTTTAAAACCGTTCATACTGTAGTAGTCTGCTTTCAGATCCTTCCACTCCACCACCAGGCTGCCTCTGGCCTCCGTCTGGGAGACCTCCTGGGCTGCGGTGGGAATCGATTCCAGGTGGTTGAATATAATCTTGATTTCCTCGTCCCCGTAGGCTTGCAGGTCCTCGTGGTTGCTGGGCCAGGTGGACAGGTCCAGCACCTTGCAGGCTTTGGCAAATGAGCAGCTCTGCAGGTCCAACCTCTGAGACAGGATGCTTTGGCTCCTGTTGCAGATCTTTTCTCTGATGGACTGAAACTTGGACTCTGCAACGCGCAGGTTCTTCAAGGCAACTCCGTTAAAACTTTCTCTGAAATTTTCCTCAAACTCCTGCAGATATTCTCCGGGGCAGTCCACCAACTGGCCTATCTCCTGAATGGCCTCCTCTATCTTGGCTTCCACCTGCGACACCAGCAGGTACTCTCCCTGAAAGGTGAAGGCCAATCGTGACAGGATAGCTATGATGTCGAGCAGGAAGTAGATGAGCTTCACTGACTGATAGTCCATGAGGAACTGGAGGAGGGTGAGCGCGATGGCCGCAGCGTCAGCCCTCTGTGTCTGGCTACTGATCTCCTTAAGGTGTGCAACGACCTCCAGGTAATCCTTGATGAGCGCATTAAGGACGTTGGGCTCTCCTATGATCCAGCGTATGGCTCTGATGTCTCCTAGGAACTCCGTCTCCTCTGACAGTGTTGGCGCAGTGGATCGCAGTTCGGCCATCATGCGAGGGGAGTAGCGGTAAAAACTGAGAAGCTGTTTGAGGTTGTTTTCCAGGTCCTCCAGGCAGGAGAGCTCCTTTCCACTGATGGCATCCAGAACTTCCAGATGTGGTCGATGGATCATGATGGGAAGACAGAGGATCCAGGGAAAGGTTTTTTGGACAGCTATATAAAGGTTTGCTCTCATTCCTGAAGAGATGTTGGTGCCGTCCACCCCCAAACCGACCACCAGCAAGTCCTGAAACCGGAGGCCTAGGACACCAAAGGCACGATCCATGACCTGGAGATACCCATCCACATTGGCCACGGTCAGTCTTTGCAAGGACAGGAACTCTGTGTTTGGGGAGCCCTCGTTGGTAACGAACTGGACGTAGACCGCCACCATGTCGGAGAAAAGGTCATCGTTTTGGGCGTCCATTATGACGCTCAGGAAGGGAGACAGACGCATCTTCTCTGCGAGATCCTCCTTCACAGCCCGGGCGATGTGGTGGATTAGGATCTGACAGTCGCCTTCATTCATATACTGATCTACCACTTTGAGCTCGCACTTCTTCAGGAGCTCTGCCAATGAACGGAGGTCGGAGAAGGGCCGCCCTTCTAGGGCCAGGTGGTACGCTGCGTTGAAGAGAAGCATCATGTTCTTGCACATTTCCTCGGTCTTTTCCGGATGCATGCGCAGCTTGTACAGCTGCAGACACTTCTTGTGGAGGTTGCTCTGGCTGTGCAGCTTGATGGTGTGGATCTTGAATTGCTTGGAGCCGATAATGAAAGCTGAGGTGCGGGATGACTGGACGGTGTACTGGCGGCACACGTGGCACCACATCTCATTCAGGGTTGGCGAGTAACGGAGGAACCAGAACTTTTTCAGCCACTCCTGCTTGAAGCGTCGAATCCGTCTGCCTCCTGCGGAGGAAAGCTTCGACGAGTCCTCGGGAGATATCACAAGATCTGCAGCGATGGACTCATCGGCAGAGTCCACGTCCTGCTCGTCTTCGTCCAGAACCACCTGAGTGGGTGTCAAGGGCTCCATCCCTGCAAAGAGAAACTTATTCAACTTCTGAGAGTAACCAGCATTAAAGTCACATCAAATGTCTAATATCATGCAGAGTGAATGACTTTATCAAGCAGCTGAGCAGATTTCTGGGGCTGCACAGCTCATCTCAACTGCTCTGCTGTAAACACAGTGGGGAGCATCAACGTGAGCGCTCCACAACCATTAGACAGGATTCACACGTGCTTAGAGCACTCCTCGCGTTTGGCCACTCCACAGCTCACAGGACAGCCAGCTCCTCAGGACGGCACTCGGCTGTGTGTTCATTCACATTTCTGACAGAAGACAGAGGCGGCGGCCTCGGCACCGACCATCAGCTGAGCTAGCGGTCTGTGACGACCAGTGCTGGTCAAGTTACTTGAAAAAAGTAATCAGTAACTAATTACTGATTACTTCCCCACAAAAGTAATCCCGTTACTTTACTGATTACTTATTTTCAAAAGTAATTAGTTACTTAGTTACTTTTTAAAAACACGATTTACACCCTGAAGAGGTGATAAAGCGATAGATCTTTCAGCCCAATTCTACTTTTTCTGCATAATCCATCATACAAAATGTAATCAAATGGAAAAGTCTCTTTTTAAAACTTGTTTTATTAGTTTTAATCTTTTAACTTTATGCATCAAGCAAACATTTAATTATCTGCAACATTCTCTGACTGGAAGAAATTAGTTTAACATTTAAACCTATTTTCTGCACATTCCAGCACATAAAATAAAATATTTTGTGTGTTTACACTCAGTCTTTCAAATAGATGCAAGTAAAACACAGCAGAAAATAAATAAAGTCAAAGACTCAGCGGTCCTGTTGCTCTATTTTCACCTGTAAAGCAGGAGTGGGGTAGGCGGAGGTTTACCCTGGTGCAGGTGTGCCGCGGTCAGTGGAAGAATCCAGTTTCTCTGTGAGTTTCCCATTACGTTAAACGCTGCACGCTCATACTCTCTCTGCAGTTACAAGGAACGCGTTACTGCCCATCTCTGGTGACGACCACGCAATGTGCTGACAAACTGCAGCAGCTAGCAGCAGTGCTGGCACGTTTGAATAAACTGTCTGGCATCACAATCTGCATGAAATCACTGAACTGAACCAAGAACCGTCTAGAACAAAGGTCCCCAACCCTTTCTGCGCCACAGACCGGTTTATGCCCGACAATATTTTCACGGACTGGCCTTTAAGGTGTCGCGGATAAATACAATAAAATAAAAGCAGTACCAGTACCAAAAAAAGATTTATTCATAACCCACAGGAAAGACCCAGGGAAAGCGAGTTAACAATAAAAACGATTAAAAGAAAATAACGATAAAAACCTGAAAACCGTGAATTTCACACCCGAGCATCAACTCTCGCGGCCCGGTCTAGAAAACTTTCTGTCCCGACAGAGAGCTTTTCCTCCTCTCAGTGGTGAACCTGGGCGGACTTCAGGGGGGCTCCTGCAGCGACACACATCGCTCATCGGTTGAGTTTTCTCTCATTCACACTCACCAGACACTTTATTAGGTACACTTAAATGCATTACTGAGGTCAGTGGGCGGGATGTACTGATCTGTATTAGACTGCATTTTACTTGCAAGGTGTTCCTAATAAAGTGGCTGATGTGTGCAAAAGTCTGCAGGTATTAACTAATGTGACTAATCTTTGTGGGACTGTGGTGGAAACAAACAGCCAAACGAACCTTCAGAGTCTTTTTTGTGTGAATGTGGCTTCAGATGGTGATCGAAACAAACACGCCTGCTAGACTCTGCACGTCAAACACAGCCACACTGCAGAGCGGTAACGCCGCTGCGCTGCAGAGAACATCTGCCCTCCTGCTCTCTCACATACCTTGAAAATCCTCGATGGGGCCTTGCTCGGGGTGCGGTGGGGCCTGATCGCGTTGAGTCTGTTCGGACGTCGCCGGAGCAGCAGCGTCTCCCTGTTCTCCTCGGAGACGGGACAGCTCCTCCTCCAGTTCCAGGATCCTCCTCTTCAGCTTCACACAGTTGGGGCAGAAGGAGGTGGAGGGTTTCTCTGTGCTCTGGTTCTCCTCCTCCTTCTCTTCCACCTTCAGGTTGGGAACGCCAAAGCCGCTCTCAGAGGAATCAAACCCCGAAACCAGGGCTGGTACTTTATACTCGCTGGTTTGGCCAGACCGGAACCTGAATTTACCAGAGTCCTCCAAAGAAGCTTCTAGGACGTGTTTGAAGATGAGGTCGATCTTCTTTCTCTTGGCCGGAGGCTGACCGTCGGACTCTTCGCTCGGCTGTTTGCTCAGTTTGCCCTGCAGAGCTGACTGCAGGCACGGGGACTTGAAGTCTTTCCCAGGACCTGAAAGAAAACCGTTTTTGAGCTATTTAAAGCCCCTAAAAGTGGGTTCAAAGTGCTCTACAGGTGACAAAGTGATCCACAGAAAGACTCCAGCACCCAGGAGAGCAACAGCGAAACAGCGCCGCCTGCTGGAGAGCCAAGAGCAGGACATCTGAATAATCCCTGAGGAGTCTATGTGGGTCACAGTCGCTCCAAGACGACAACAGTAACAGACTGAACTAATTAAATAATGCAACATATTACAAAGTTTACAAAATATAAGAAATGTCTCTAATTACAAATATCCAGAATATTACAGAGGGGACATATAGATGATGCACAAAAAGGAGATTTCATCCAAATTCCAAATTGTATGAAGAGATTTTAAAACTCATGATATATTTTCAGTGACTGCGTCTCCTGTTACCTGCTCTAATATTTCACCCGACTGCCTCCTCACCTGTGTCCAGGTTGCGGTCGATGCTCTCCTGAGAAACGCAGTGAAGTCGTCTGATGTAATCGTCGCTGTACCAGACCCTCAGCTTCTCTCCGGCCGCCAGCGCCCGGCAGACTCTGAAGTAGATGTTTTTACCGTGCTGAAACGCCGTGAGGTTCCTGTCGCTCTCCTCCAACGAGGTCCGCACGTACCTGGTCAGAGACAGAAAAGCCGAGGGTCGTTTCTCCAGGACAGACCGTCATGGATCAGTCTGACCTCTGAGATGTAACTCAGTAACTCCTGCAAATCAGATTTACTGTGGTATTGTGGTTTTAATGAGGTGATGAATGTGTTGCCAAGCACCCAAATTTAAAATGAAATTAAAGAGAAAAAAAGAGATGTATGAAAGGTTGTTGGCTCAGTAGAAGAGAACCCGTCGGTACAACTGAAACAAACGCCGGCGGTGATGGATGACGTTAACCTCAGACTAAAGTTCACCTCATCCAGTTGGCTTTGGTCTCATCGCTGCCATCGATGGACTGGTAAGTGTTGTGCACATCAACAATCTGAAAACGGGAAAGCAAACAGATTCAGACGTCCCGGAACAAAAGGAAAGTAGTTGTATACTGGTTGTATACTGGTTGTAAACTGGTTGTAAACTGGTTGTACACTGGTGTCTGTGGCGAGCTTACGATCCATGAAAAGAATCCTGAGGATCTGTCCTTGGACACCAGCTCTCCCTCATACGGCCCAAACAGCGCCCCCTTCGGGTAGATCGCGTCCACACAGCGAACATCTACCTCGTCTCCCTCGCTGAACACCTCTAAACCCGATGGGACCGTGAGCGCCGCCCTGTTGGCCGTCCCCGGGGCTGCGTGCGTGTCCCGGACGAACAGTGGGGGCCCGTGAGACGGACACTCCTTCTGGAAATAGTCCTGACACTCCTCACAGACTGAAGGACAAACCCAGCAGATAAAGGTTATCTCCAAATCTTCTTCTTTAATAACAGATTATTACTTTAGGAAGATTTGAGAAGACAATCCTGAGATTCAGATGTTGTTGAACCAGAGTGCAAATAATGACATCATCAAATCAGGTGCAGACAAAGGGAAAATCCAACAAACTCAGTGAAGTCCCAGAAAGTTGATTCTGTTCATCTGGACGTAGGTCATGAAACCGACCTGACAGCACGCTGTTCGTCAGTGGTGCTGGTGTCAGCTATTATGCACATGTTCTGTTTATAAGGGTGGAGACCTGCAGTCGCCTGATGATGACGAAACGTTTCTCCCACTGAAAACGTCCAGATGAGCAGGATCAGCCTTTTGGGATTTCCTTACCCGGATGACTGAGCGCGCATCGAGACGTCTCAGTGAAGATCTAAAAGCAGAACTGTTGGTTTACACGTTTCTCTGAGCCGTTTCTGAACAAGGTTCAAAATCACACAAGTGACTCAGATCTGTCTCCACTGAGGTCTGGGAGAGACCCAGACTGTCGCCCTCAGATGACAGGAAACTGTTAGGATGTTCAGGAACACCCAGGATCAAGCCTGCTGTGGACTGGAATCTGCTGGAACACCAGTGTCCCTTCCACAGTGAAGCCAGTCTCACATCTCCATGGACCAAGAAAGAAGCTCCTGCTCCAAAATCAACGAGCTCAACTGAAATCTGCCCACGTGGACGAGCCAAACGGCGTCTGGAGAAAAGTTTGATGGTCAGATGAGACAAAGATGGAGCTGATTGGAGGAGCAA
The DNA here is from genome assembly GCF_057382095.1 of Aulonocara sp. 'chitande type north' Nkhata Bay. Taxonomy (NCBI): domain Eukaryota; kingdom Metazoa; phylum Chordata; class Actinopteri; order Cichliformes; family Cichlidae; genus Aulonocara; species Aulonocara sp. 'chitande type north' Nkhata Bay. The sequence goes on from NC_141350.1 coordinate 69,159,813, forward strand.
AGGTGAGGCTTTCAACCCTGAGAACACTGCAGCTGTGACGCATGGCGGTGGCAGCATCACGCTCTGGGCTGTTTTATCCAGACAGGATTACGTCAGAAGACTGCTGAAGGTGTCTGATCGCAACTTGCTAAATGACCAAACATTACATAGGGTCTGTATATATATTTGAGCCTATACGTGAACTTTGGACCAGAGAAACTTGTTCTTTAAAGTCTTTAAAGCTGTACAATCCAAAGAAACTGTTCAAAGAAATGATTGAAAGCCCAAAATGATCCTGACACTCACGTCCGTCACGAGAGGACAGAAAGTTTTTACCACATCTTTGAGTGTTTGAGGTAAAACGTTTGTGGCTGGCAGCACAATCAGAGGCTTTTCTAACATGTTCTGATAGAATCAGACCACTGAACAAATACACGTGTGCAGGAAACGCACAAGCAGCTCCACGTGTCAGCGTGATAATGACGACATGTTAGGGCTCAGAGCGCGAGCACGGAAACATTCAAATATTCATTATTCAATCAGCCACATCAAGCTCTAGGGACAAATCAGGGAGCAGACGTGAAGCTTACACCAGAGGTCCAGCGAGTTCTCGCTCATGGTGGAACCATGATGGTGAAATCCGGTCCGTCGTCCACTTCACACCCGTCTGTGGAAAATAAACACAGTCGTTAGAGCGTCACAGGAGGCGCTCGTTGCTCCCGCAGCACGTTCAGTTTATCAGATATTCGTACTCGTGTTTCTCTTCACAAACTGAAGCTCCGTTTTTCAGAATCGGGGACAGGTGAAGGTCACAGGTATGAGCTCTCAGACTGAAACGTGGTTTAAGCGTTTCTTTGTATCGTTCACATTTCTCCACACCAGCTACGTGTCATCAAAGTGCTGCGGGAGTCCCACGCGCCGCCGCTCCGTCATCGAGCGCGGGAATCATTCTGGATCCAAATGTTCGTTTCATACCAAAACAAAAGCTCATTTCCTGGAATCGTTTTCTAATAATAAGAGAAAAAAGCAGAAACTTAAGCTGGACGAACAGCGTGTGCCTCAGACTTGACCTCTGAGGCATCGTCCCGGTGACTGGGGTAAAGCTCAGGGGAAAATGTGCATTTTTGAGAATAAATTTAAAAAAAGAAAAAACTGGGTGTGCTTGACTTCTCAAGACTAACCTGAAAGACGTTTGCATATGTGGACTGCTGGGAATATTCTCTATGTAACGGTATTGTTCAAACATGGAACCCAATAATGATTTTCAGCAAATTTTCCCAACATCTCCGACCCAGCGGCTGATTTATTTTTTAGCCTGAGCGCTGCTGATGCACCTACACATCCCGGTTATACTGTCACAAAACAAACAGAAGCTTACAGAAGCTGGCCAATCAGACGAAAGCGTTCTGTCAGAGAATACAGGAGCAGGGCCAGTGTAACATAAAAAGAAGGATTATTCTGAACAGTGAATCATGCAAAGCTGCAGAGCCTGCAGTAAACACTCTGAAGGGTCCTGCTGCTGCTTCATGCATCCCATAATAACCCTGCTACAGCCACACTCTACCTGGAAAGATAACAGTCAATCACCTGCGTGATAAGAACACGGGATTATCTGACTGAAATACAAAGCAGCTGTGGGTGTGATCAAGTATTGACCTACGGCATCGAACAGGGACAGATGCCGGGGATCAGTGTGTGGGTCTCGGACGGATCTGCCCCTCCGTGGCTTCACGAAGCTCCGACAAAGAAACTCTGAACGTACGCTGCGAGGTCCATGGACACGTGAACGCCGCAGACTAAAGTTGCCTTTAACTTTGCGCAGGTCTGCGGTAACCCAGCGCGTTCGGGCTCGGATCTGCGCCACGCTTTCTCCGCTTCAATCTGCAGGCAGCTGGCAATCTGCCTGCAGTTTTCGGAAGCCATTTTCACTGGCCACAGTGGCCACCGACACGGACCCACCTTCGTGCAGACACGCAGCGGGGACTGGGAGCCTCTCCCCGGGATGAACCGCGCTCTCTGCCCCCTCCCCCGTCCGCTGGCTCCGCCGCTGCCCGCAGATCACAAGTTTGGCGTTAATTTTTGCACCGACTCAGTCGCCTCCCCCGAGCTGTGACCACCATTTTTTATCACAGGAAATGACATGGAAAAACGGAAGAAAGCAAGTGCGCAAAAATTAAAGTTCACCGAATGCCTGCGGAGGCTGGAGGCCGGGAGAGGAGGCGGGCAGGCGGCTTTGGGTGCAGCTCAGTCCGCCTGTCAGCGCTCATCCCCGGCCAGCTGCAGGCTGCAGACCCGCCGAGGATCCCGGGCTCACCGGGTCACCCCCCCCACCACCACACACACACACACACACACACACACACACACACACACACACACACACACACACACAATTCCCTTTCTTAAGCGAAGGACAAACACATTTTTTTAAATGCAACTTCACCGCCTCCGTCACTGGGACATTTCTGTCTCGTGGAAGGATCGATACAGCTGATCAGCTGTGAGACACACTGATGACAAAACTGATCAGCTTACAGAAACAAGGCCGACTCATGGTTCATCATCTCCATCGGCCCTCCCCATAAGTGACACTTGGTACGTTCCAGCTGGGATGAAAGATGCTGAGGTTTCCTTCATTTATTTACAGACATTAGAAAAATGTCCATCTCCACCACTGGCCTCCACCCCCTCCTCAGTCACTCCAACCCTCTGCACGTCCTCCTTCACCACATCCATGAGCCTCCTCCGAGGCCCTCCTCTTCTCCATCTTCATCATCCTTTGTCTAATAAATCCAGTCTCCCCCTGCACATGCTGACCTCCACCGTCTGCAAACCATTCATGGCTGACACTGGTCTCCACCCTGCCTGCACTCCCTTCTTCACCTGCCTGTGGATGGTTGACCTCCACCTTCCAGCTGTCCTTTCTTATGCTTTCTCTGGATCCACAGAGACACAGAGCAGCTCCTCCTGAGCTTCTCTAAGCGTCTGATGGATGGAGGCTTGTTGGTGTTTTGATGCCCCGGTCAGGTGGGTTGGCTCCTCAGGTCTTCAACACCTCCAGCGGCATTAACCCCCCACCTCCGACAGGGGGCGCCACGTCTCATCTTTTAGTGCAGTTACACATTCGGGCGAACTTTTGCCGGTTTGTTCAGCCTGATATGGAAAAAGTTCGATCGTGTTTTCAGCAGTTTGTTCCGCCGCGTCCACGAGGCTCGGGGTAAATGTCTGCGGAGCTCAGTGAAAAAAAAGCAAATCCATAGCAGAGGATGGTTTCGATCCATCGACCTCTGGGTTATGGGCCCAGCACGCTTCCGCTGCGCCACTCTGCTGCTCGTGGGAGAGGCCTCGCGGGTCTGTATATAAAGATCACACACCACGACGCTCGTATCTGATTGGTGCTTCTCTTCTTTGGCGGGTTTCAGATGCGGGAGTTTAGTTTTTAGGGTTTGGCCAGTTCGCCACACGCTTCAGTCCGGGAAGCACACGGGCACGGAGCCGCGGGACGACTAACCACAGGAAGTCATCGTCGTTGTTTAAAAGCGGACTCGGGATTCAGTCAGAGCTGAACTCTCGTGTTTTTACAGTGTGTGTGACGAGCACCTTCCTTTGTGTCCGATCTCCAGCGAGAATACCCGAGCAGGCTCCCGATTAGAAACGAGAAAAAGCAAAACATTTTTCTCTTTTCTCACATCCACAGCGTCTGTGTTTGAGTCTCAGACAGCAGCTCCACATCGGCTAATTTACTTTGACATTTTTCACAGAGACAGGAGAAATAAAGGCTGTACGCCTTCTCTTCATTTCATCTCACCACTCCGCAAATATCTGGAAGAAAACATACGAAAATCTAATATACATAATTCAAAAGCTGCGAAACGAATCAAATTAAAAGGCAAAAACGATTTAAAAAAAGGAAAAATATTCTCATTTGTAATACAGGGGCCGGCGGTTTTATTGTTAGGGACTATACAAACATTTGTTCTTAATGAATGTGGCTTCTTTCTTAAAACCAAAATAAACAGGCAGGCACCACACGGTCTGCTTTTCACAATTTATTAACAAAATGATAAAATAAATAAATACAAATTGATCAAATGCTCCTAATATCAACTCCTCCCCATGTTCCCTACAGTATTTCCTAAACACTGCATACAAAGAATTCATCACAGAAGAGGCTCAATACAGAGGTAAGAATCCCACCAGACCAGTCACAATGTCAGGCCAACAGAAGACACATCTGGAACAGAAGTCAAAAAAATAAACACATTCCTTTCCAAAATCATTATGAAAAAATACAAACAATTATACAAATATTCAGATTGTGTAATTACCAATTTACACATTATTCAGCACACCAGGTGAACTTTTTCTTTATTCATATCGCTACAATGCATCTCACCAAATGGAAGATAAAAAAAGACTTTTGTTTTTTCTTTTTTTGAACTTTTCTTTTTTGCACTCAAACACACCCCGATGGAATCAGCTGTGGATGAGGTAAGAAGCTGCAGGTGTACGTTTGGGTCCAGACAGATGGGCGGGCGGGCACGAGAGATTAATGACGTCATGTACCGACAGAATACTAGAAGGCCACAATCATGACTTGATCGTTTTAAAACTGATACAACTTAAAAGTCGGAGCAAACTACCTCGCAGGAACGACCCCCCAGCACAGTCTTTTGTTTTTTTAGAATGCATGAGCGGTTAATGTGACCACGAGCACGATGCCAACGCAGGAAAACGACATCCGTATGATATGCAGAGACGAAATGTATGCTCTCAGTGTTCTTTGGATAAGTTCACCCGGACGGCTCGGCGAAATCGAAACTGAGAAGCAATTTAGAGAGCCTTCCTCCCCGAACCTTCGCAGCTCTGCTGGGATCCCAACAGTCGGCACGCCGCATCAGCCAAATCAAGACTACAACGAAGAACCTAAACCCATGGATGTATCCAGAGAGCTGATGCAGGGCAGACACTCAGGCCTAACGCATGCCTCCTTTCCCCCACAGAGCTCCTGCTCTGTAGCCCGGCATCACCTAAACCTCAGCCAAGCCATGAATCAAACAGTCATTGAACAAAGCAGAACCAATCACAGCAGCGATTTCTCTCTGTTAACCCACGAGCCGGACAAAGCTAGGGCTACTTTTTCGATGATCTTCCTCCTGCGTTCCACTGACAAGGTGCTGATGAGGTCAAAGTTGGGTAACTTCCCAGAAAGAAACTAGCGGCGGGCACAATCCGTCGACTGCGTTCATGTTTGAACCAAGCGCTGGTCGAACTTGGGGTGACGTTACTCCAAATCCACAGGCTACTTCTACCAATCACCGGTAAGCGTTCTGCGGTAGGACCGCCCCACAAACGGCAGCGTGTCAGTGGAGAACAGGTGTCCAGTTCTTCTTCATACATCCATGGAAAAACCTTCTGATTCTGAAGAAACCCTTTGAACGCAGATGGTCGCTGCAACGTTTAACACCTAAACGGCGCGCTCTGGCATCCGTGTCTGCCAGAACGCCCAAAGAAAAGAAAGTGACTCGAGTTTCACATGAAAACGTAAAAATAAAAGCAGATGCATATCAAAAAAAACGTTTCGACACGTCTATTATCAAAGTTTGCATAAAAAGTCATGCACTCCGCTGCCGCCGCTGCACTGACAGATGCTCTTAATCGGGTCAAAGTTTGATCATGCCAGACGCCTCATGTGACCTGATTTAGCAAACTCGGGCGTTATCTGAAGCCAAAGAAGAACCAGAACAGTGCAGAAGCAACGATGGACCTTTCGAAATAAAACGAACGCGAGTCCAGCCAGGAAATCCGGGGAACCGGGATTCACACCTGCGCTCTGCGTTGCTGACCGATCCCGGTCCGATAATACTGGTCAAATCAAAAAGTGCATCACAACACAGCTCCGAGCAGGTCATCATCACCATCGCCGGGAAAACCCCGACTGCTTCTCACCAGACGACCTCTGACCTTCGCGTCTGCACAGGTGTTTTTTTTTTCTCCGAATGGAAAAGTTAATCACAGAAAAAAACGAAAACAAAACACATTTAAGGCAACTCCTCTATTAAACATCAACAAAACACTATGCGGTCGATTTCAAACGGCATCATATATGAAATGTAGATTTAACTTGCATTGACTACTGGCAGCCTGAGGTGGAGGGACCGAGTTTGTGCTCCGGAGTTTGGGGGGAGCTCCTGGGACGGGGGACCGGAGGGTCATACGGAGGGGTTAGTAAGGTTCTACAAGTCACAGTGCAAGTCAAGAGACAAATATTATCTGCTGTTTGAAGAAAGGCACTCGAGGTACCTACTGTACAGAGGGAGAGGTCCAGTCTGACTGGAACACAAGTTCGGGCTCTTTGAAAGAAAACCTTGTTGAGACTCGATGACTACTCTGCTCTACCCATGAGTGAACACAGCCTCGCGTGGTGAAGAACGCCGACGAACAACGAAACACACAACGAATGATACTCAGAGGGACCCGGGGACACCTTAGTTGCCTTTTTTCTTTTCTTTTTTCTGGCTCTTCTTTCCCATCTGTGTTCGAATGGCCGAGCTCGTCAGACCGACGGCATAAAACGCGACACGGCGGCCGAACGCATGGAAACGTTTCTGTGGGATCTTCTGAATGAAGGCGGTCTGTATACGAGAACACCGGGTGTCAGATATGCCGACTTGGTCGTAGTGATATGAAGTTAACGGTCACCCGCAGTCGCCCTGCAGCGTGTTCACCTCTGCGGTCAGCGCCACGTGCACGTCGCTAAACGCCTTCTATCAGCACTCCAGAGACCGTACAGGTGTTAGCAGGAAAGTCCAACTACTGATGTTTCATCAGTAAGCAACACAGGCTGAAACACGCGGCCACCTTCACGTGTTCCTCGTCCTCCTCTGCTGCTGGGCCTACCCCACACCTACAGGGTATCACAGCCACTCACACAGCAGAGCTCTAGTCCCAGCGAACGTGCACGATCACAGAAAACAAACGGCGTCGGCACTCAGGGGTGAAGACGCCGCCGGGCGACTGAAACCTGGGCAACAATGCTCCAAAACAGCTCGAAGAAAGAAAGCGACAGAAATTCCAGCACAACCAGAGGCGCCGTCGTTGCCTCGCTCCCAACAGTGATCGGCTCAGCAGACCCACCTGAACCGACAGCCACAAATGACAGCGTCATGCTTCGGCCACACCGAAAGAAAAGAGACGCACGTGTCTGACCGCGAGGGGACGAAGGCGCTTCTCGGGCCGCTCCTCCCAAAAACAGGAACTACGCACGTCAGACAGAGGTTTGTGTGTCCTCCGAGAAAAATATTGGCAATGTGGGGGATAAGTCACATCACAACAAAGAGATGCATACTCTGTTTAATTCCATATTAACATACAAAAAGCTCTTCAGCACTTCTTTGTAATGCAGCAAGCTTGTGCTTTAATCTCAGGATTATCGTCCTTTTAGATCCGTCGGAAGGAGCAGCTTTGTACGACAAACCGTTTGAAGGAAAAAAGTTCCTTTAATGTTATTGTTTAGTAAGCTCTCCTGTCTCAATCTGGGGACTTCCAATTTCTGAAATGGTAGCATCTAAATATCTTACAACGCCGGTGATTTGATCTTTCGATACAGTAAGTGGACTTGTCCCTGCTGAATTTGGGTATGTCGTTTTGGCAGTTCAGGATTCAACAGAAACGCACACGATGCAAAGACGACCGCTTCAAAAAGAGGACTCCTTTGTGTGTGGATAATGCCAGTCCAGCAGGTTCAGGAACAGAAAGCACTTATTCTGAAGAAGACTAGGAAGACCTGAATATCTTTTCCTATAAAAAAGAAACACAGCCCAGATATAGTTTGTGTGTGTTGACATTGCAGTATTGCAATTTCACATTTAGTGCTCACAGTTGACACACTTGACTCACGAATGAAAACTCAATCACTACACTTGACCGACACCACTGAAAACATCTGTTCGGCTACCGAGCCTGTTCGACCTCGTCCTTTGTACCTGTCGAACGCGCCGCTCGGCGTCTTTGCTGCCTGAGCTCAGGTGGGAGGAGATGGGGAGAGGATGGGCCGTTTGGTTACCGGGTGACTGCGAGTGGGAATAATGTAGGGATTATGGATCGCTCGGGAAGTCTTTCCAAAGGCGTCAGTGTGCTTCAAAAGAGCGACGATGCCGAGGCCTTTAAGGTTTCTGCAATAATGTTGTGTATTGTTCTCGGACCTGGGCAGGTGAGCCCGGGTTTACACCACCAGGTGCACGTGTGGTTTGATGAGCCGACATGCTGCCAATCAGTCTCATCTGGAAAGTCAGACCCGTCACCTTCAAGGCAGCCGCGTGCTTCAAAGCGCCAACCGCCGTCTTTAAAAAGACGATGTCTGAGGAGGTCTCTGGCTGATATCGAAGGTTATCAGTCTAAGGTATGATTTTCAGAGCTGTTAGCGGTAATCAGGACGGACTGAAAATCCCATTTTCAGCCTTTTATCTTTCGCTCCCTTCAACAGTTGTTTGTACCCAGCTGTCGGGTACCTGGGTTAAGGTAAGTTAGGCCGCTCAGCGTGAGCGGTGTTGGCTAACGCATCATTTTCTCTGCAAAGTTCACCGTAATTCACAGACCACTACGTTTGACTTCCGATCAAAAACACCCAGATGCGACGTGATCCAGATTTCTAGGACTGTTTGCATCTGCAGCGCCTGTGGTTGGCACCACTCTGTGTTTGAAGCAAACTGAAGCCTTTTCACAGTGAAGGGGTGAAGGGACGCACGGGTTTCTCTCCACCGAAGAGATCCGGAGGCCGGCCGGGCGAGGATCGGACGATCGGGAAGGTCGGGACGGATGGTTAAGGTTCATGGTCGTTCACATTAAGTTCGTTGGGACGAGGGCACGAACAGGTTCATTTATCACAACACTGCTTTAGACCAGTAACCCCTGACAGATGTTTGGCTCCACGTTCTCGGCGTTCTTCGTGCCCATGTGAACCGTCTCCCCACCTCGCAGGGAACAGGGGCCACTGTAACAGGCACACACTGGTGTGATGATGAGTTAAATCTCCCTTTGAGCATTCCCACCATGACGTCTATCACTAATTGGCATGATGACACTGGTGCGCACGCCTTCCTGTACCCCAGCTCAGTGGGTGGAACGGCCTACGTCTTCCCAGAGTCACGTGACTTGGGCTGTATATCTACCATTGACACAGTCTGACAATACAATGCAAACAAACAACATTTATACAGATTGGCAACTTCAGGGCACCACACGGTGCAAGCAAGAGTCTTTTTTTTTAATATATATGTTTGAATTCCCCGACTGAAGAGACGCCGCGTTACTTTTTATTGTCCAAACTGCTGACGAGAGCTGGCAAAGAATGCTGGGAGGGTTCTGAGGTTTTGCTGTTGTTGGTGTTGCTGCCATCGCTTCCGGTGATCTCCTCCTGTTTCTTCTCTGCCGGCGTCTCTGGGGGGTTGACGGCAGCTGTCTTGTTTTCAGAGCCGGTGGCGGCGTTGGCGCCGTGGCCTCCGCCGGGGCTCTGATCGGGACGGGCTAGCTCGGCTGTGCCGTTGGTGGTGGCAACGGCCGAAGAAGCGGGAACATTAGTTGCCGCGGCTACCTCAGTCTCAGGCTTGGCTACGATCTCCGCCTGGAGACCAGTCCCCGTGTTAGCCCCTCCCCCCGGCCCCGCCTTTCCGTCCGCCCCCACGCCGGTGCCGCTATCTGCCGTTAGGACCGTGCTGTCGGGCTGGCCCGAGGTGTCTCCGCCCGTCTGGTGGCTCCCCGCGGCTCCGTGCTCCTCGGGCTTGCTCCCTTCGGTGATGACGCTGGCCAAGGAGCTCCCCGCCTTCACCTTCTCCGCCGAGTTGACTTTGGGCGGAGCTTCAGAGCTGACCGCGGCCTCAGCCCTGTCCGGGACTCTCATGTCTTTGCCCTCCGTCTCTGCCAGAGCCTGGTTGAAGTTGAAGGCTTGGATGAGGCGAATCAGGTGTTTGACTTTGTCCAGGGAGAGCTGCATCTCCTTCTGGCGGGCCAGGATGGTGTTTTTGGTCTCCATGCATTTCTGAAAAAATGAAAACAGGTTTTAGTTTCATCTCCTCAAATAAAGAGAGCAGTGACAATTCACAGAAGCTGAAGTTGGCGGCAGGCATTTTTAACTGCAACAACAGTAAAAACCCTGTGACTGTGACGGCCGTGAGGACGAGCGTCTGTCCTGGAGCTGTGCTCGTTTACGGCACACAGTCCCGCTCGTCGCTGCTGATGCTGGAATTTAACGTGAAGCCGGAGAATAGCTCTAAAACAATACAGTTACAGCACGACGAGCTGTCCTGTCTTCTTTTCATCGCTTACCAGCCCGACTCCGCATCCCTGAGGCAGATCGCTCAGGACCTGACAGGTAATTATACAAACTTTCTCTCACAATGCAGCATCGCGGTGCTTTATCCAACATCCAAACACAAAAAACATGGCCATCACAGCAGCTGACAGTCTTCCCCCTGCTGAGCCAGCTCACAGCCAAAACTTTTGATAACTTTAGCGCTGCACAGATTATGAACGAGGGACTGGAGACTGGACCGAGGCATAAACGTGTGCGCTGAGCTCACTGTTATGGAGTTGCTGAGCTGCTTGACTCTCTGTTCCAGCTGCTCTCGCTCCAGTTTCAGCTCTGAGCTCCACTTCATCAGCTTCTGCTTCTCCTCTTCTTTAGCTGCAAGACAAAGACGGGAGAGTCGGTCAGAGCTCGCCGGTCCCGGCAGACGCGACACACGAGAAGAGCAAAAGCTGCCGTCACCTTCTTTGTAAGCGATGTAGGAATGAACGATAGCCAGGGTGCCGGGCCAGGGAATGGCTTCTTCTTTCTTCAGGATCTGGAGAGAGAAGCTGGGAGTTTTCACAGAGGCGGAAGCTCGGAAAAGAGTTCAGGGAGACAAATTTAGCCACCACCCTGCGGTGGGGCCGATACGGGGACGAGCAATGGGGTGGATGGATGTGAGATGCAGATCTTTACACAATGAATGAGACAGAAGCACAAAAGAACAATACTGCATCACGTTTCTGCTTACAAAGGATCGAACAGTCCTAAAGTTCAGGCCAGCGTGGCAGAAGGCCCGCCGGAAGCACATTGCACAGTCTGGACTGCAGTACCCCCTTCCCCCTGACTCAGGATCAGTCTGCTGCGGTTACCTGATCTTGGCATTTTGGACAGATCCACATGCCTTTAGGAATGGTTTTCAGGGGTGGATCCAGGCAGTCCAGGTGATAAACACGAGAACACGTGTCGCACATGAGCAACTGGCCACTGCGTCTGCACACAGTGCAGAAGTCCTCATGGATGTCTCCCTGTGAGGAAGAATTGGACCAATCAGTTTCCCCACCAACCATCAGCGCAGAGGCAAGGCGGGGGCGCCGTGATCTGGTTTAGTTTACAGTCTGGGCTTGTTCTAATGACATGGTGTGTTGTGTTAATCGACTGAGCCCACACAGGGGAGTTAGAATGTGCTCTGCAGTAGTTATCAATGACGCTACAGGACTCTGTTCACTTTGTAAGGCTGAGTCAAAGTAAAATCAAGTGATGAGTGCGGATGAGTGTCATGGAGACGACAAACTAATGGAGGAGTGCAAATGGTGACAGAGCTACTGGGCCAAAAGGACCGTGTGTGACGGGGCGTCCAACCCTCTGAGCTGTCCGTCTCCCCCATCGTTACTTACATCCCCAGAGCTGGGGCTGGGCAGGGGGAGGGGATGGACGGGGCTGGAGGGGGAGGTCGGGGTGAGGCTGACCAGGTCCGGGACGCTGCTGTATTTGGGTGGACGACCTGGGTGAAATGAGACAGACGACAAAGACGGAAAACAAAGAAAAAAAGAAAGATGGAGAGGGGGGAGAAAACAAAAACAAACAGTCTGTATGACATACCTTGGAAAGGGAGTCTTCGTTGGCTAGCATGAGTCAGGGTGAGAGAGGAAGAGGAGGAAGAGGAGGAGTCAGAAGCACAGACAGCAGGGTTAGTGCTCCGAGCGAGCTGACGCCAAGCTCTAGTACAAAGCTGCCCGTGGACTCGTGTCAGAAGTCAACACCCCGGGTGCCGACCTCGCGTTCCCACCTCGCCTTTTTGTCTTTCGACTTCCGGGCCTCTTCGGCACGAGCGGCTCAGCCTGTTGCCACTTAAAAGTCATAAAACGGCTTAATACGGGTATGAGATGCATGGACCCGACAGGCACGCCGTGGGTTGGGCGCTCAGTCGGGCCGACCTGCGAGCCCGTTACTGGCTTAACAAAGACCCGAAGTTAAAAGACAAACAGCAAGAGATGAATAAGAGAGCGGCTGCAGCGAAGTGGAAACCCGAGGCCAGCGTTTGGAGGGCGAAGGAACAGTCCGACATCAGTGCAGACACTGACGCAGACTTCCTCCGCCTCTTTCAGGGCGTGTTAAAATCTGACACCACGAGTTGCGCGTGAGGTTAGCGTCTAGCATTACGACGTCTGCAGCTCGACTGTCGGAAAGTGTGATGTTATCGAATCAGAAACACCGTTAGTCGTGTTACCGGCGGCGTGGCTCCCAGCAAACAAACATCATGGGCGTTAACTGGGAGTCAGGGTGTTCCTACAATTCCCAGAATGCATTTCAGCTCTTCCCAGAGAAAACAGAGGGTCTAACCGGATTCATCCTCCTTCATCGGAGGCTCCACAGCTCTGATCACCAACCTCGGCATCGTTTCAGAGGGTACATGTCTGCGTTTAGTCTGCGAATGAAACCTGACATCATCGGCACTAAATGACGTGACACGCGGGCGCGTTTCAGCCCGTTTGAAGCTTCAGAGCCTCGAGGACGAGTGAGCATGAATCCGGCTTTAGACGGAAACCCGACTGAAGCGACAAAGACAGGAAGCAGAAGCAGGAGAAAAGTTTCACAGCACGTTATTAGCACCGAGCATCAGATCAGACACTGATCTACTGTTTCTACTCTTCTTCCACTCAATGAAGCACACACACACACACACACACACACACACACACACACACACACACACACACACACACACACACACACACACACACACACACACACACACACACACTCCTCTCTGCAGCTCTGCCACGACTCTCAGCTGATTATCGTCTCTACTGTAGCTCTGCTTGATTCTATTGTCATGCATCGTTCAGTCTCTACTGGTTTCTACTGTCATTTCCATCATCTTTGGTCTGTTTTTCATACAGACCTCTCTTCCTGGTCCCCTGGTGCAGAGGGCTGTTCAGGTAACTCACTGCACTCTTTTTCCTCTGAAACAAAAGAGAAAAACGTCGTTAAGTCGCTCAGCAGGCAAAATATTGGTGAAAACTACTTTAATCAACCCAAACTCGTAAACATGTCATCGCACTTTGCTTGACTCTAAATTCACAAACGTAAACGGGAGTCTGGGACGTACCTCGGGTTCAAACACGGCGCCGCTGTACACCGGGTTGGCCGTCGTTCTCCTCTTACGCTCCTGTCTTTTGCTCTGAATTTCTGCAAATAAAAACACATCAGCGTTTCCTGCAGATGTTTGCTCACGCAGCAGCTTCACGACACCAAGACTGAAAGCATCGCTCACCTTCCAGGTGGTCGTGTGTTACCAGGCCCAAGGACACCATGAAGGCCAGTTTCTAAAGGAGACACAGCAGGTGAATCATCACGCTGGCAGGTTTGGTACAACAACAAAGTTGTGCGGTAGCAAAACGTGCTCCAAGCATCAACGTAAACATCTGCAGGAGAACGTCCTGACACATAAATCCATCTTTTTAAAATGATACATTTTCAAATGAGATGCAGAATGAAAGTATTTTATATCGATGCAGTAAAGCAGCTCCTCTCATGCCTCTTTTCTCGCTCTCAAACCCCACCCAGGCACGCAATGAAGCCCCACCCACAGATGGCCCCGCCCCTCCCTGGGCCTGGTTCTGCCAGAGGTTTCTTCCTGTTAAAAGGGAGTTTTTCCTTCCCACTGTCGCCAAAGAGCTGCTCATAGGGTCATATGATTGTTGGGTTTCTCTGGGTTATTTTAGGGTCTAATAATATAAAACACCTTGAGGCGCCTGCTGCATAAATAAAAGTTTGGTAAACAGCTTTTTCTGGGGTTTTGGATCATTGGGAACATCGTGCGCCTTTATCTCCTTTCATAACATCAGCCTGTGTGAGTACGTTTGAACTACAATATACTAACAATATGTTTTAATAACAATAACATTTACTTAAAGATATTAATATCTAGAATTTGCAGGTGAAACGTGTGACGACAGAGAAACGGTTCAGTGATTTGTGCTAGAAAATACACGACTTGTGTGTCCCTCTGTGGGTCATACCTCTGGGTTCTCCTCTTTCTTGGGGGGCCTGGGAGGAGGAGACACAGGAGCGGTTGAGGAGGAGGACGGGAGGCTGACGACGGCGTGCTGCTCTGTTCCTCCCGGTTTAACAGTCTGCTGAGAGAAGACGAGACGAAGACGGCAAGCTTAAGTCACAGAAGAGAACATTCCTTTATATTTTCATTATTTCTATTTTCTGTTTTTCATTGAAGAAAGAAGCAGAGGCCTCCACACGGCCTCCTTCAATAACACGGACCAATGTGACACAGCGCCATCGTTCAAAGACCCGAGGGTCGAACAGGCGTCCAAACTCCAGTAAGAACCCATCAGCTGCAAACACGGGACCTTCAGAGGGTGTGACAGTAAGACACGAGCAGACGACGCCCCGCACGCAGCTCTGCAGCGCTGACTAATCATCAATTCTAACATACTAACGATACCCAAACAAGCTGTGAGCGTCCAGCTGCCCGATGCTCCAGCTGGAGAGCAGGTACGTTTCCTCTGATCATCGCTGTCGGGAAAGCAGCGCAGAGATTTAACCGTCACAGCAGCAGAATTTAAACGTGCGGGCCGGATCCACGAGTAAAAGCAGATCATTAGTGAGGTTCTCCTCGTCTATACAGACACCAGCTTTATAAACCACTTCAGTACTTTTAGAGGCAAAAACAGACCCTGCTGAAGTCTGAGAGGCCTGTTCGTTTCAGTGCTGTAGTTACCTGAATCACCACAGGGGGGTGCTATACTGGCACATAACCCTAACCTGTAAATGAACTAAAACTGATATCCAACCTTTCAGCGCTGGACACAGCCCTTTACAGCGTGTCGGAGGAGCAGCGGCACACGAGCGCCACCTTTAAATCTTTAAGGTCATCGCCTTATTGTTTAAACATCAGAACTACAAAACTATCCAAAGGTTTCTGAAAGTAAAATCTAAGACCATGATTAAAATATTTCAGATCCTGCTGTGCAGTGCAGTACTAACGCAGGACCTTACCTTGGGCTCAGTGGTCAGGCTGCTGATCTGGATCGGCTGGACCGGAGTCTGAGTGGGGACGGGGGTGGGCAGGGGCACCTGGGCGGGGCTGGCGAGGCGGGTGGGTGCAGCGGAGACTGGCGTGGTGATGACGATGCCCGTCAGCGGGGCGGCACCGGTCTTGCTGCAGGGCTGGCCGTTGACGATGCGGACCTGGTGGATGGGCGCCGACGACGACAGCGAGGACGAGAGCTTAGTGGCCAACATGACGGGCCGCTGCAGCAACTGGGGGGCCGCCATCATGGGTGGGGGAGGGGCCGGTGCAATAGGGACATTGGTGGGCGTGGTCAGCTTTGGCCGGACCTGAGAACGACACACAGCCAATCACAAATCGGCACAGAAATGACCTGATACTGCCAGGTAACGCCACTGTGGAGCTCTACCTCAGCCTGACTGAGCCTACCTTTACTGCTACTGCTGAAGCAGAGGAATGTTACAAACATTAGCTCATTTATTTTTATGTATTAAATCAAAAAAGACAGATACACCACATCATACAGCAGTGCCAGCTCTGCTACCACACAAGCCCCGCCTCCAAAGTCCCAGTCTTTAACCACTCCTACAGCTCACTCTCAGGGAATAAGGTGAGATGAGCCTTTCAGAGTGAGACAGGGGGCGGGGCTTCAGAGGTACAGGCACTGCAAAGCTTTAATGTTTTATAAAGCATTTTGTCATTAAACTCTAACAGTATAAGATACACTGTACACATGTAACGATGTGCTGGCAGGACAGAAAGGACACGAATCGTTTAGACTTATTAAAAATGCAAAAACACATTAGATAAAAAAATCACCAATAAGGTCAAACGTGATTGGTGGAGGGAAAAAAAACAAAACGTAATATTGTTAACAATATTTAATAGTTTTATAAGCCCAACCCTTCAAACTTCATACAGAAGTACTCGAGTATTTGTTCTGAGCTAACAGACAAACGCTGCTCGTGGTAGGACGACTTCTGAGGCCTAACTCTGATGTTTGAGCCCGAGCTCCCGGTGGCGTTACTCAGCACAAACACCGCCCACGTTCCTCCAGTGGAAGGGTTAAAACACACCGACAGCCAGAAACACAAAAATACCAAGAAGCTGCAGGAAACAAGCTCTGACCAAAGAAAGGTAAAAGACACTGGTACACAGGCAGGAAACCTCCAAAAACACCTGCTCACAGGTCAGTCGGAAATTAAAAGAAGCACAACGAGAGGAGAAGTGATGAGTAAGAGGCAGCACACAGAAAACAATGTTTTAGTGCCACGGAGCAAGGCATGAGCGTTTGCTTCGGCGCGCTCCCGCCCTCTGCTGGAGAGTGAGCACGCCACGTCGGGTGGGCCACACACACTGATCTGAGGGGGTTAGGGTTCAGAGGCGGGTCTCACAGTGACGCACCTGTGGCTGAAAGGCGGGTCGAGGCGTCAGTCTAGGAGGCGGGACAAACTGAGGAACTTTGATTGGCTGGGCGGCGGCCTGCACCTGAGACAAAACCACAGCAGATTGTGGATCTGTGCTGCTGACATCTGACCGACACGTCTGCTGCGCTCGGTTCGGGACGCGTCGCCAAGCGTTGACAGCAGAGCGTGGGAGTAAGTAACTCTGAGAACACGCGGGCTTTAAAGCAGGTAGATCACACACCTGTGGGCTCTGCCGAGGGAGCAGGATGGAGAACTGGCACAGAGCAGCTGCTTTTGCACCGCAGGAACGAGGAACCCTCCAGGGACCAAAATCGGTCCGGTGCTGTTCGCCAGTGAAACGCTCATAAACTTCGGGGTTGGTACAAACCCAGATCTACTTTTTAGAGCTCATGGAGTCATGCCCCATCCCAGCACCGTACTGTAAACATACATTTACTCTTATTGGCTAAATGTTTCTCAAAAACTATTACAAAGTATCAATGTTCCTCTGGATGTAGCGACGTCGCTACATCCAGAGGAACATTGATACTTTGTAACATCCAGGTGTTTGTGTCAGCGAGCTGTCTCCAGTCTTTTCCTTGAAAAGATTCCTGGGAGGAAAAGTTCAGAGTCCTTCAGATGGAACACTGAACCGTGTGCAGAACACTGTGACCTCTGTCAGTTCCCGCATCCAAAGCAGAGGCCAACACTTGAAGCAAACCGGACCCTGCCCTGCTCTGAAACCTGAAACACGAGCCTCACCTCCAAGTTTGAACTCTGTTCACGTCAGCGCTGTTCGACAGCTGCGCTCGTTTCTGTCTTCTGTGCAGTATTTTAATCACGGTGGTTAGCAGACCTCAGGTGGTCGTGCTGTTACATCCTGTCCACGCTGCTAAAACTAGTGTATGTTTAAAGGTAAGGCAAAGCTGCAGAAGTGTTTCAGAGAACGACGGCTGCAGAACAATTTAAAAACGACCTGCTGTGTTACGATTCGTCATTTCGATCGCTGCGTTTCTGACTTTTAAGCTTTTTTCCCTTTGCTCTGCTCTTCTTCACCTGCCATGTTTTTAAAGATGGCCCTCGCTGTGATCAGTTTACCCCATCAGCATCGAGGCCCGCCCAGGAAGTACCTACCCACGCCCAGAGGTGGTACTTTGTTGTGTCTGGCGGCCCAGGAACGGGCACAGAGATGTTCCCGCGGTGGAAAACCACCTGGAAAACCCTCAGTCGTGTCGTGACGTGTTCTTTTTGCAATCATGCGCCTCTGTGAGGGGAACTGACCCCCAGAGGGAGATGCTAGAAGCTGCCGCCACAGCCCGCTCGAGCGCTTTCAGAGAAACAGAGTCGTGTGAGAGCGCACGCAGGCGGGTCAGCGGGCGGCGGTCTGAAGCGTCTCCTGAGCTCGAACAGATCGCACCGACAGCACACTTACCACCATGGCGTTCTTGGACACCAGCCGCATGGGCTCCGAGCTCTGATTGGTCAGCTTGCCGGCCACCTGGAGGTTGATGGGGGCGTTCTGCGAGTCGGGTTTGGTGATAGCTGTGGTTACCATAGCGACGGTGGGCGGGCGCTGCGGCAGGACGGTGCCGGGGGCAGCTTTCAGCACCAGCGTCTTTGTGGTGAGGACCGGCGTCACTGTCAGCGTCTGTGGAGGGAGAAGTTAACCCACGACACATTTAAAGACAGTCGGATTTTAAGTCATCCTGTAAACGGCGCCGCGGCTTTCATACCTGCTGCAGCGCTCCAGCTATCTGCTGGCTCTGCAGTGGGTTGGCCGGCTTGATGTCTCCTCCTCCTGGAGGAGTTTGGACCTGCAGCTGCAGCTTGGCCTCCGGCTCCTGCTTCACCAGCAGCTCCTTCCTCAGCTGCTCCACCACCTTTTTCTGCAGGCGAGAGCACAGGACATTATTCCCGCAGCAGGCGCCACTTCTCCATTCAAAAAAGCTTTATTGAAACAAAGTATGGAACAAACGATATAATGAAGGGTGTGGAGGCAGAGGGTCGACTCTCAGAGGAAAAAAGCTTTTTAAACTTTACTTTGGGGCGGACTCATATAAAAAGTGTGTTTTTTAACTGGTGATTGTTCATTCATCATTTAATTTAGAAAAGTTACTGTGAAAATAAGTACGAATAAGTACGAATAAGTACGAATAAGTACCCAAGCATCTCTGCATGACTGAGGAGGAGGGGGAGGGGCAAAAGAGAAATAAGTGAAAGAAGCAAAAAGAATGAAAAGCAGAAGAAGAAAGGGGTGGAGCTCAGGAGGTCACGCACACACTGGCGACTGAATTCTCAGTCGGAGGATAAAGCCCATCTGTTGCTTAGCAACAGTCGACTCAGAAGCGGGAACTTAATGGAGTGAAACACAATGAGGACGCCGCGAGAGAGAAAGCAGAGAAACACAGAGGAGGAGGAAAGTGGCGGCGCTGCTTTCAGAGAACTGTTTGACCTTCTGCCAATAACATGCAGCACTTCAACTGCTGCCGCCGCCGCACAGGGACGTTTAATCTCACAGGACTTCTGCTTTCACAGGTCCGATTCTAAAAACACACACTTTCTGTTTAACTCAGTCTTTCTCGGCCTGCGACTCGGGAGGTTCAGGCGTGATGACGTCAGCGCGTGATGGTGAGGCGCACGCTCTAAAAAAAGGTCAAGGGTCATGCACTTTTTCCCAGCACATCTGAATGAAAGAAAAAGTGCAATAAAAAAAATCTCGCTCCTTTTCCCCAGAATCAAAGAGGCCATGAGAGCAGCTGCACGGCTGCCAGTTTAATTACAAGAAGAAGAAGCAGGAGCAGGAAATCACCTACATTTCTTCTTTTGAACTTCCTTCAGACTGTTACTCTGAGCCCACCCCTCACGCTCCGGCTCATATTCCCACTGAGGCAGTTTATCATCAGGTGGGAGCCGAGCTCAGCGCGAGACTAATCTGCCGACTCTCTGAAACCGACTTTAGTCATCTGTGGTTACGCAAGATGCCCGCCTGCACAAATACGCGCACGGCTTTCTGTTTCCCCACAATAATCTGAGCTAATCCCGACTCCGACATCATCTCAGCACACTTCAGTCTGCACAAACTCTTATCCAACAACGTCTTCTTTAATTCTGCACGATGTCGAAGCAGCGAGCACAAAATGTTTCACACGCAGAACAAACACAGCGAGAAACACGCAGGGAGCAGATAAAAATAGGAGGCACAATGAAAGTGTTCAAAAATAACAGAAGACAAAGAGACTACAGACGTGACGTAACACGCTCATCTGATCCATATATCACAGGGACTATTATGAACGCCAGACACCAAACAAAGCCATAGAGAAAGACCCCAAACACACAGAGTCAAACAGCCACGAGGAAGAAACGAACGACCACCGAAGCTCATGAAAGAGAGCGACCCAGTCACACAGTGACAATGATGCAAAACAAGTCAAAGACACAAACGTGCACCGCTGTCTCTGCCACTGCTGGCTGTTCTGTGTCGTTCATTAATAATGTTTGATATCAGAATGACGTAAGCTCATGAGGTGAGACTGTACCACTGCGCTGAGCTTTGGCCTCGGAGCGTGTCACTCCTACCGCTGTGAAGCTGAAGCGCTCCGAGCTCACGTTTCTTTGTTTGAAACGACAGCTCGGTGAACTCAGCCTCTAATATCACAGAAGGTCACGCTTTAAACGAGCCCACGGACACGAGCTCGTTAGCACAAAGCTGAATACCTGCTTCTCGCTGAGCGCTGTGATCTTTGCTTGAAGTTCGTGGAGCTGCTTCTTCAGATCTGCGTTCTAACAAAAAACAAATGCCATGAAAAAAACGTCTGAAAAGTTTGAAGCTTCAGAGGTGCTGATAAGAAATAAGAGCTTGGACCTTACCTGAGGGTCCTGCTTCATCTGAGCAACCAGTTTCTGCAGAAAGAAGAGAGAAAACACAGATCACGCTGACACCTGCTGGTCATCACAGGGAACTGCACCCGAAACAGAGCAGCGCTCGCTCTGACGGACGCGCGTCCTTTGATAAGGATCATATATAAACTAAATAAACAAATGAAAACAGAAAAAGAGACCACACCTGACCCTGATTTCTTTTTTCCTGTTTTACCATCACACTATGAACATTTTCAGCTTGTTCATCACTTTGTTTAGTACAGCACACATCCACGTTTTCAGGGTGAAAACCAGATTTAGGCTCCATTAAAACACAGCCCACTGCAGGCCTCACAGTCTGCAGACTGAATGTGGCTTCACCCCTTACTCCCCTACTAGAGTTGCACTTTATTTTACTGGGATTATAATGCACTTATATGTACCTCCACACGTCAGCTACACTAGGAGGTAACAGGTCAGGTTTTCCCAGGAAACAAAGAAATAATTAGACTGTAGATGAATTTAAGCGATGCGTAACTTCAGGTAGTTATTACAGTAATATTAGTATATTATTAGTATTGTGTTATTTCTTGTTTATCTTGTGGAAAAAACAATATTTCTAGCACCTACACTGTAAGCGTGCTGCAGTTTTCAGAGTGGTTTACTCCGCCCAAAAAGTGCGACTGTGCTCCGACGTTACGGTGTCACATTTATGGTGGTAAAGAAAGGACTGACTGAACATCAACATAATAAATATTAAATAACAATGAATCCACTTCATAATCTGCTTACATGAACTAACGATGTACCGTGGAAACATTGTTTTTCCTGTGAAACTACTTAAACTCACAGTAGAATTATTCCTCAGGCTGCTGTAAAAACCCCACCTGTTGCCTCCTGATTCGATCCGCATGTATTTGTAGTAAAGGGAGCAGGCTGTGTTATGCAGCGTTACTCAGTGTCCTGCCTCAGTGCGTTCATGCAGACGCTGAACTTTGAAAAAGAAGAGCGAGCGGCCAAGACAGGAAACAGCTGAGCCCACAGCGTACCTGATGGATCTGGATCTCCACCTTCAGGGCCTCCTGTAACGTCTGTAATTCCATCATGGATCCAGTCAGTCTGCCAGCCGATCGATCAGCCTGCGCGCACACACACAGAAAGGTGAGACGCTGGTGTTTCAGGGCTACACTTACCACACCTGTGTGTGTGAGCTCTCACCTGAACACTGTCTCCAGTAGGAAAACCATCCAACTGAAGCATTAAAGTGGTGCTGCAGAGGAAACGAGGCACAGACACACGGATGACTACAGGGCAGGTGACCTCACCTGAAGCTGTTCATTACACACAAACAGGCTCCGAGCTTCATCGCGCCCAAACATCAAACACTTCATTCACATCAGCATTAATGAGCCTCACACTCCAGCATAACAGCACTCACCACCTGGCTGTGGGACCGGACTCCACCCCTCTGTGCTGCCCTGCAACACACAGCAAACGCACACGTTACAGGCCCAGTGTGTTCAGGAGACTTTAAATGAAAGACGTCTTTATTCTAACAGGGATCAGTCCTGAGCCAGCACAACTCAGCAGGCGTGCAGCGGCACACACCTTCAAAATAAAACACACGTTTGTGGACTCGATTTGTACGTCCTCACCTTTCTACCATCTGCTGATGTTTTCTGAAGCTTTCAGTTTGTTTGCTGTTCACGTTTTAAGAGGATTCTTTTTATTATTTGACAGTTTGGGTTTGTTTTTCTTTGCTCCATAAAACTTTCACATGTGAGCCAAACCTGATCAGGTCACACTGCCCACAGTGATTCAGAGGTCATGTGACACACCAAAGAGGAGCATTAAGAACGAGCCCTGTGCAGTACTCGCTCGTGTTTCTCTGCTGGAGAGGAAACAAAAGAATAAACCGACACATTTTTCTCAAAAACACAAAGAAAATCATTCAGAGGAGATCATCATCATAATAATGTGTTGCATCACCAGCCTGTTAGCTCATCCCTGCCCCTGCAGCGCCCCCTGCTGTGTGGATGCCAACATTTACATGTCTTTGCATCAGTGAGACAAAAAACATTCTTTAAACTAAAAACACCAGAAACAGGAACTAACATAAGGGTCAGGGCCCTTCAAAGTGTCGCCAGAAATACACCCAGGGTCCTGAGATGATCTATTATTTATGACGAATCCACGGAAGAAGTTAAGGAAAAACATCCGCATCATGTCTCTGAATGCTGTTTGCAGCACATCAGGAAAAAGTACTCAGGAGTGTGACAACGTTCGAGTCTGACTACTTCACAAGGAGTACAAAGAAATGGAAATACTCGAGTACTTCACACCCCAGCCCGTAACCTGCAGACAAATGAAGTACCGAAGTACTCATAAAAACTGTAAAAGCTACAAAATAAAGTGCATAAAACACAAAGACTGCTTCATTTTTACATTTTTGAAGTTTCATTAGAATAAAAAGAAAAGAAAGAAGTGCACAAGTACTTTCACTGTAAGTACACACAAGTATTATAGGCTCCAGCTTGCACCTCAAAGTACTTTGAGTGATTGTTGGGTATTTTGTAAGCTTAATTAGTACTACATAATCCTCTGAAGTAGGGCTGTTCGATATAACGATGTGTGTCGGACGACGATATAAAAACATCTGTTGTTTCATTTTACGCTGTTGTTTGTTTCGTGGTGTCGCAAAATAAACTGTTTACGGTAATATTTGTTCATGTTTGGATGTCATTGTAGTGGCTGTATTCTTAAAGTTCTCTCTTTCTCTTATATTTAATATCACCACAGGCGCCTGTTGATGGTAACACCATCGTGTGTCCGCTTGTTTATGTTCCACATAAACCTTTCACAATAAACCTCAGGATCCTGTTGAGACTTTTCAAAATAAACTGAATCACGTGAAAGAGCAGAGTGTTTACAGATGAGAAGTAAAAAAGACGCCAGGTGCTAAAAAATAAACCTTAGACTCAAACGTTAGAACAGGCTTCTCCCCGCAGCACGCCGTGTAATAAATACTCACAAAGAAACGGCGCCGTTACAACTTATGTCTAAAAATGTGTCGTTTCATGCATCGGTTAAACGCTCGACTCCAGCTACACGACGCCCAGCTGGAAACACTTCACGCAGGTCGAGCTGCCCGAGATTCACAGACTTTACAGAAAATGTTACATTTTTGTGATTTATATCGTTACCGGGACGACAGATGTCTTATATCGGCACAGCCCTAATCTGAAACATAGTATCAAGTAGTGAAAAATAAGTAGTAAAGTACCTCAAAACTGCAGTGATGCTGTAGTAGTACTACTATGTGAGAAAAACTATTCAAGTACTTCCTGTTTTCAAATCCTCAGATTTATGGTTGAAAGACTGAAAGCTGAAACTAGTGCAGTAAAAAGTACTTTTAAAAGAATAAACAAAGTATTTTAGCTTCGTGTACTGAGTTTCAGGCTGTGGCGTGAAGTACTTTTCCTTAGTAGTACTTTGATTTCCTGTGTTGTACTTTAAAAACTGTAATTACACAAAAACTATGCAGTGAAACAAAAAGTACTTTGACTTTCCTTCAAGTTTAACCAACTCCATTAATACTACGAAGTACTGCATTAGTACATACTACACGTAAACTCATTCAGAGGGAAAAAGTACCATAACTATAGTACTTAACTATTTTGAAGTACATATTATTATTAACCTAGAAAAAAATACTACGTCATTACTGTAAAGCACAGACAGACGTGTACATAAACATATAAACTAAATACATGTAGTACTGCTGAATCGAGCGTACTGTAAGTGGCTCGCAGTACTCCGGTTTGTTGTTTTTAAAAGTACACGATTTAACCACTAGACCTGTTTTCCAAGTACTTCAATACTACACAAGATGCAGTAGTGCCGTCTTACTAATTTAGTAGAAAGTACTTCGTGTCCAAAACTCAACACCTGAGTCATGAAGTACTGTGATTTTCTGTGCTGTAGTTTAAAGTATTACTCTGATTTGTGTCTAAAACATTCAGGTGCATGTACTTCCTACTGGAGTAAAGTATCTCTATACAGTATTAGTATTCGAGGAATCTACTTTTCAAGTACTTGAAAACTAAAAACAGGGGAAAGTACTGCATTATACAACCGTCACTGAAAAGCTTTAGTAGTACTAAGAGAATAAAACTGAAGTACTTCCAGTTTCTGAGCAGCTCAAACACGTATTTAAGTTCAGTAGTACTCTGTTAAAAGTACTTTAAACACAGCCTGAAACCTGAGACAAAGGGACTCAAAGTACTTTTGTACTGTGTATTTTGTAAGTACCTGCAGTAACAAAACTCTTGTAGAATACAAGAACAGAGTAACAAAAAATACTAATACTCAGGTACATCTGCTTTATGAGTACATACAACTATTAAAACTGCAGTATTCAGTAGTAAAAAGTTTCCCTTTGAAATGCAGTCTAGAGCAGTACATGTACAGTACCTCAAACCTTAGTTAGAAGTAGTAGTACTGTAGTACTAATTAGTAAAAAAGACTTACTTCCATCTTATAGTTTAAGTACAAGTACACAAGAGGACAAATAAACACCAAAGTACTCCATGGTCCAGGTCATTCAAAAATGTACTTATACATTGTAGTACTGCATTACAAAGTACTTTAAACTGCAGTCTATAACATGGGACAAGTACTTTGGTTTACTCATGAATCCACCACTTAGTACACGCTTAAGGTACCAGAAATGTAAATAGTACTGCAGTTCCATTTTACAAATACCTTAAACTTGATAAAAACTGTAACAAATGTATTTTAGTACTACAAACTACAGCCTGATCCCACGATAAGTACTCCCAGTTACTCTTTTCTATTCAAAAAGTTTGGTTTGTACAGTACATTTACTCTTTAAATCTTGTGGAGTACAAATTTGAAGTACTAGAAAATGTAATCATTAACCTTTATTATCCAAGTACCCAGAAATAGTACTTATACTTACTGGTAAAAACAACTTTATACTGCAGCCTGAAACAAAGTACTCTGACTGTTTTTAAAAACCTTCATTACTGCAGTACTTCCCTCTGAAATTTACTTCAGAATGTAAATAAGGATTTTTGTGTACTT
Source organism: Aulonocara sp. 'chitande type north' Nkhata Bay (assembly GCF_057382095.1). Classification (NCBI taxonomy): domain Eukaryota; kingdom Metazoa; phylum Chordata; class Actinopteri; order Cichliformes; family Cichlidae; genus Aulonocara; species Aulonocara sp. 'chitande type north' Nkhata Bay. Next base: position 69,185,482 of record NC_141350.1, read on the forward strand.
CAACTATCAAAATACTTAAAAACTGTACTTAGTAGTACTTTATTACTAGTTCATAAAAGCTACTTTGTACTATAGTCTGAAATGTGAAACAAAGTATTCTGATTTACTGTAGTACATTGTTAAAAAGCTTCATTAGTACACATTTGAATATTTCTACTATCTACATACTTTAAAACTGCACTTAGATATAGCAGTACACATGAAAAAGTACTTTAAAGAGCACCGTGTACCACAGGACGAGGGTCTGTGTTGTACACGTTTCATTACTGCAGTGTGTCCCTCTGAAGTGTAGTACAACAGTTTTCCAAGTCCAAAACTATACTACTGTATTACTAATTATTAAAAAAGTACTTTGAATTAGATCCTACTGAAGTACTTTGTTTAAAAAAAGCTTCATTACTGCAGTACTTCCGTCTGAACTTTACTAGAGTGAAAATAAAAATGTGTGTATACTTTCACTTTCAAAGTACTTTAAACTGCACTTTGTAGTGCTGCATAACTAATGAATAAAGTAGTACTTCACCAGTCTGGAATATGAAACAAAGTACTCTGATTTACTGTAGTACATTGTTAAAAAAGGCTTCGTTAGTACACACGGAGTGAAAACAGAAACACTTGAATACTTCTATTAACCGAGTACTTTAAACAGCCCTTACTTACAGCAGTAGTGCATTACTTATTAATAAAAAAGTAACTGTTACATCCTGAAACAAAGTACTGTGACTTACTGTTTGGTGTTTTTAGTTAGTACACGTCTAAATTTACTGCAGGACAGATTTAAAGCAACAGAAAGCAAAAATACTCGAGTACTTCTATCCCACCCCGAGGTACAGTAGTACAGCATAAGCGATGAGTAAAAGTACTTTGTGCTCGAGCCTGCAGCGCGAGCTGGGGGCCCTGAGTACTGGGACCTGTAGTGTTGGGGTGGGGGGTCCCGGTCCACCTGAGAAGCGTCCATACGTGCAGCACCTGAGCGGAGGTGCTCGGCGGCTGTTAGCGGGCTGTGGAGGCCGCCGGTTAATTGGAGTAATTGCTCCCCGGGTGGGACGCCAAGTTGTCGGGATAAACTTCCCCGAGCAGCCCCGCGTGCCTCCGCAGAGGGCCCAAAAAGGGAAGAAATGAAGCTAAAATGGAGGGTTTCAAGATGAAAGCCGCCAAGTGCTTCTTCTTCTTCTGCTGCGGGAGTTCAAACACTGAAAAGTGGGTTTTTGTTTCGGGCAGACAAATTAATGTTTTATAACCGTGTTATTAAGCCTCTGCGGCCCTGTGGACGCTCGGTCCCCCCTCGGAGAGCCCCCCGGCCGCCTGTTTGGGAGAACCGTCGCGGTTTACGGGCTGTTTTTCGGTGTTTCGGTGTGAAAAAAACCGTCCGACATTGCTCCGTCTGAGGCTGAGAACAAGTGGATAACGTTAGCCGTAGCCGCTAATGCTAACCATCCTGTTAGCCGCGCGGAGCTAACGCAGCCAGCAGCCACGCTGATAACAACTTCCATCAAAGATTAAAAAAAAAACACGGCGGCCGAGGGGCGGCAGGGGCCGGGGGCACGGCTCGAATCGGGCTCCAACAGTCCCGAAAGACGCCATCTTTTTACAAGAGTCAAGAAAAAAAGCCCTGACAGCGAGCAGGCGTCGGTGGGTCCAAGTTACATCGGCCCCTTGTCCTCCAGAATATCAACTCCTAGAATAAGAAACAGAGCAGCTAAACACACAGAAACACACGGGAACACAGCGGACACACACCGGCCGACAGCCCCGCACACCTGCCCGCAAACAGCCGCAGACAATCGACCACGGGCGGCCGCAGGAGACGCGTAAAGTTTGACAGCAGGGAAAATTAAAGTTATGAAATTAAAAAGCCCAATGTGCACTTACTCAGCAGCAGTCCTCCTCTGGATTAATTAAATATATATGTGTGTAAGAAGCCGATCCGCGGTGAAACAGAGGCGCACACACAGCCCGGCCGCCTCCTCCCCGCGGGGCTGGACCCAGCTGTCGTGTTTCGGGGTGACTTTTAGTGGAAATTGTGTAAAAAGAGAGAAACTGAAGCTACAAAACAAGAAGAACTCTTCTTCAATCTCATTCAGCTCAGCCTCAGCACATCACAGATCCCTGCGCCGCGGAGCTGGACGAAGGGGCACAAAAACTCCTCGCGGCTCCGGCGGGAGCTCGCTTATCCGCCGGGGAGCGGTCGATGTCGGTCCTTATGGCCGTTAAAGTTCGTTAAATCGGGCCGATGAGCGAGCCGAGGCGCGGGGGGGATGTGTTCGGGAAGCGGACTACTTTTTGTGTCGGTGCGGCGAATTTATTTCACTTTGCCTAAGGAACGGCGGTGCTGCGACTCCCATTGCCTAGGGAAAAAACCCGGATGTAAACTCAGTGAAACTCTATGGAGAGAAAGTCACACACACACACACCGTGAAACTCGGCGGCGGAGCGGAGCACTTTGTTGTGTTGTTGTGTTACCGACCAGCTCCGCGCAGCACGTCGCCCTTCAGCCTCCACGTTCGGCTGCTCGCTGCTGGACCCGCCGGACTGTTGCACTTTGTGGAGGAAAAGGAGGAGGAGGCCCCTTTTCTCCTGCTTCCAGAGAAACGAATAAATAACTCCGTGGAGGAATGTGACCACAGAATAAACTCACAGAAGCCAAACGGGAAACAAACCTGAGGTGCTTCTTCATTTTATGATGTCGTCATGCACAGTTATTGTTCAGGCTTTCATATTTTCCTGCCCTTGGCCTCAGCTGTTAAAGCCCCTTTTTGTAATTACCCCGCAAATTGTAATTAAAACTTTCAGCAGCAGGGGGCAGAGTTTCATCAGTGCCTGGGTAATGTCTAAGTAAAATGTTACAGGGGCTCTATGTAACCTTAGAAAGCACCCGTAGCTGTTATAGGTCTTAGCCTGGTAGCAATAAGTTGTTATTACACACAGGAAACTTCCAGCACGGTCTCACACTAGCTCCTGAAACAAACACAGCTTATAATCTGTTCGTTCGTGTTCCTCGCTTTTTCTTTCTTTCTCCTTCACGTGTTTGTAGTCTGTGTGAATCTGCAGTTTCCACACAGAGATTAACAACAGCTACATCATCTGTCCGGGTTCATGAGGGACACTGACGGTAGGTGACTGCGAGGCAGACGAGGATCTGAGAGGTCAGCAATCCCAGAAAAGTGGTGGACAGCTGTACCCATGACCGAAAGGAGGGACACAGACACGGGTGGAGACTGCATAGGTGAGGAGGGAAGAAAGAGAGGAAACAGGAAGTGAAAAAAGGAAACATGAGGGTGATGAATGAAGACGGGGCGACACAAAAAGTGAAACAAGCCTGGCCTCTGCACCGTCAGCCCCGAGTGACCCCAGGAGCCAGGTGTTGGAGACCCATTTGATCCTGGGGGCGGGACTTGTGGCCTCCACCACCCACAGGAAGTGGTCCATCAACAAAACTGAGGAACCTATTGCATTTCTATATTTGATGTGTGTTCCTGGTTTGAGACGGGGGCAGTTTGATATTTCTGTTCAGGGTCGTTACAGCCAACTGTAACCTTACTTTAGAGAGATGGCTCGATTAATAGACTGATTGATCTATCGATAGACTGATAGAAAAGCAGCTGTCGCCGTCTCACAGCTGGAGGCCGGAGGACTCGGAGTTCTGCTGTTTTCTGTATTCCAAACTCGTCTGTTTCAATGTGTTTCTATTGTTTCTACTTTTAGCTCTGTAAGTGGATGCATTGACTAAAAAACAGCCACTAGAGGGGGATGTGACACAGTCAAACACATCAGACTGTTCCTGACTTCCTGCTCGTCTGCTGGGGTCCAAACACCGACCCGTGGACCAGAAAAGGCCCTCCAGCACAGTATCAGTTTCTATTTCCCTAGAATATGAAAGTCTTTTTTTCTCTCATGTCTGATGAGCATTATCTCAAGGTTTTAATGAAGTTTTATTACCAGGATGTTTACTCTTTGTTTTGTTCTGCGCAGTTTATTTCTCTTTAATGTTTGCATCTGTTTCCTGTGAGGATATTATTTCATAATTGTGGTAGAAAGTCATCCATGTTTCTTCAGTCAGGGCTTTTCACATCATACTCTCTGTGTTTCTCAGTAAACATACTTCCTGGGCGCAGGAACTGGCTGTCTCACATTTTCCTCTGCAGCAGCGGCACAGCAGCCCCACCTGCTGGTCACGCAGGGTGAAGCACCTGTGAACTGTTTAGTCTTCCATCTATCAAAAACAGACATGTATAGGAAATGATTATTGTACACACACACACACACACACACACACACACACACACACACACACACACACACACACACACACACACACACAGCAGTCAGATTTTTTTATGTAACCTTTATTTATACAGGAAGGGTTAGACGTGTTTCTGACAAACATATTAAAGTTACAACAATAACAAGACCTAAAAAAATCATAAAAAGCGAAACTGGTCTGTTTTGAAGTTTTCTCTAAAAGTATTTACACACAGGAGAACAAAACCTCTGTTCATGTTCACGGAGCAGCGCCCTCTAGTGGTGGTTGAAAAAAGTCTATATTTTTAAACACCTTTATCACGTGTTGTTTTTTTCTGTAGTGCTGACTAACCTACCTGCTCTGTGTGAAAAAGTCCTTACCCCCCCGTGAAATCACACATTCACTGTGATTAACCTCTTTTTTTTCTGTTTCAGACCTGCTGATTATAAATCAGTTAAACAGAAGCTGTGTGACAAAGTGAAGCAGGCTGAAGGATGTTAAACAGCAGCACAGCACATCTCGCCACGATTGCACTTCATTTGTGAACAGCAGAGACCAGGCAGCTGCCTTTGCTGCTAAAACCGTGTGCAGGAAAACATGAAACCCGGGAGCAGTCGGACTGTAAAACATAAAACTGTGACGCTCCGTTTAACACGTGCAGGTATTTTTCTGGAAAACATCATCAGCCCTGCGTGCACAGGTGAGGAAGCAGAGACGTAACTCAGGTGTTCTGCACTTTATTTCCTTTTCATATCAAAGAGCAGGTATCCTCACTAACTCTACTTTATTCTGAAGGCTTGGAAACGACTGAGAAGCTGCTCTTTTGCGTCCTCGCCACCTCTCCAGCCTCAGCCAGATTTAATCCTTCACTCCTTAAAACTGGAAGAATTTCACTTTGCAACACGAGTCCGAATTAGGACTCACGTTCACTATGCTAAAAGTTTGTATCCTGGATCACGTGTAGTAGAAGGAGGTAGGTAGGATGGAGGTCAGGGTGGATGGGACTATGACTCGAACCTCGAGTAAGACTCCAGAAAACCCCACCGAGCTAAAACCACAAAGAGACTCGAACCTGTCAGGACCAAGGTGAGAACATCGCCGTGATACTCAGACGCAGACATCCAGGAAGACCTCTGTCCTCCACCGCCGACTGGGCCCGGACCAATCAGATGGCTCGGTGCTGTGACTGACACTAACCCAATCAGAGAGCAGCAGATCCATCATCTGCTGGGTAATGACTTCCTGGCCTCATTAGATGCTGCTAACTGCATTATTGTCTCCGCGCTGTGTGTCGATTAGTTTTCCTAAGCGCCTGCTCTGCTTTGAAAAGCAGCTCTAGCTGTTTCTGCTCTCCTCAGATGAAACTTCAGATCTGAGTGTAAACGTGTTAAAAAAAACAATTGGGAGGCCGGGACACCAGATCTGGTTTGGATCTCTGTCAGCGTGCACACAGGTCCTCATTGGGATGTTTTCTTGGTTTCAGAGCACTTATCACACAGTTAAAAGTGTGTTCAGAGTGTGTGCCACCCATTCTTTAATAACTGTAATTATGACTGCTGCAGTAAAGAGCAAAGCAAAGCTATAGCAGAGCAAACTGAGCTTTTACAGAGCGAACATCATCTTCTGCTCTTTTCCTGATGACAGCAGGTTTCCATGACTTTGTGGCAGCACAATTATTTAACACTGAATCCCAGTAAATCTGCTCCTGATCAGCATCCCGTCAGACTGCTGCTTCACACTCAGCGCTGAAACATGGAGTGAATGGTGAGCCTGCAGTTCCTCTGATGTCCACTAGAAGCTGGCTCCAAACCTGAGTCAGACTTCCATGCTAACGGCTGTGGCTGCTAGCTTTGCTTGAACCGTGCTTGTGCTGTTGGAGCCTTCATGTGACCCAAGACATGTGTGCTGTGAGGTCACTGTGCTAACAGACCACCAAAGTGATGAAATTCTAGGATTATATTTGGATACCTGAGGAGCATGTATCTGTGTGTGTGGATGCAGACCGACGACCAAGCTTTGGCTCACAATCCAAACAGGGTTACCTGAAAATATCCGGGACGCCAGTGGGTGACATTACAGGGCTGTGACGCTCATCTCTGGGTTAGCAAAGACACTGATGAACGTTGAGGTGAGCGTTTCAAATGACCACCAATAGAAGGGAAAGAGACACAAAACAAAACAATGACCTCAAAAATGTCAGCAGAGACGTAAAACAACCTCAAATAAACACAAAAACAACGCTGGGTTAACATGTGATGGGTGGTAAAAATATTATTCCTTTATGTAGAGCAGGGGTCGGCAACCTTTCTGATGATGAGTGCATCTAAAATCTCCTCAGAAGTCAGTTTGCTGTATGACTGCATTAGCAATAAATGTAATAACGCTCTATATGAACAGTTACACACTTAATATAACAACTTTATAGGATTACATTTGTTCGCAGATGTTGGCAGCGAATAGTTATCAGACACAAAAAAAGACTTTTTATCCATAACAGCAAATGGACTGTACAACAGAAAATACAAATGCTATTTATGGTCTCCTCACAACCATGAAAACAAATGCTGTTGTGACAGTGATGTACAGTCTTGTTGGTATATTTATGATTTCTATACATTTGACATCAGATTAAAACTTTGGTTGTAAGATTCAGATAATTATTTTTTAAAAGCGAGACATTTTAAATGAGAATAAGAAAGAAAAGTATTTCTTTGTGCCCCCCTCTCCCTGTTAATGCCCTACCTGCCCCCCTGGCAACACTTTGCTAGACCCGCCCCTGCACAGTTACCAGCTGTCAGCTACATAGAAAAGGATCCTGGTGTTATTTGTCTCTCAGAAACAGTTCATAACTTCAACTCATTCATGTCACCTAAAAGGTAAACCTGTTTCTCCATCACCTGCTCAGCTCTGATGGTTCAGTAAGGACATCTCCTGGTTTCATCTTCATGTTTCCCTCTCACCACATATCCAAACCGACATCATGACCAGCAGCTTTACAGCTGTGGCTCCAGCAAACATCAGCTGATACTAGAAAGTAATATTAAATAAATTCTAACAACAGCTGATCAAGCTTAAACGTGCTGCTGTTGTTTAGCGCGACATCCGCTGGTTTCCTCTTTCTGGCACAAAGTGGGCGATAAATAAACAAGAGAGCCGATCAGCTGATCATTGATCAGTTTCATGATTGAAGTAGCAACAGGAGAGGGAGGGGAGAGGATGAGAGAAGAAGAGGCAGCTGTGCAGCAAAGACACAGAATAACTCCAGCTTTGTGTCTTTTTCATTCTAGCTAAAGTCCGGGACAAACTGTTCCTTTTCACCTCAATAAGAAACGTAATATTTTCTCTGAATGCGGGACGATTACGTTTTTTACAGGACGGTTGGAAACTCTAATAATTAACCTTATAAATAAAGTTCAACATCAGTAACATCATAGCACCCACCCAGCTGTATAGAAACTCTGTCATGCTAGCTCACGCAGTACGAGTTATTGTAACTGACTGTAAAAAGTCAGAATAACGAAAATAAACTCCACCTAAACTTGGTTTATATCTGACCCAGAGAGACTGCAGGTCATAACTTCTTACCTGAAGTTCAGTTCACCTGACACTCGGACCGGCGGCCGCCTCGGGTCTCTGCTCCTTCTGCCCCCCCTTTCCGGCCCATCGGGCAAATGCCCGATGGCCAATCCAGCTATGGTCGTGTCATCAGTTAACCCTTGGCACGCGTGCCCAGGGTTGCCGACCCCTGATGTAGAGAGTGGAGCCTGAAATGTCCACTAGAGGCCGGCCAGCCAGGCGTGGGAGGGGCTTACTGTTCACAGAAATCAAACTGAACAAACGTCTGCTGGGAATCAGCTGCTGAGTTTGTAAACCTGAAGCTTTCTCTCGTGGTTTGGTTTCTTTTCACACAGAGGAAGCGCCAACGAAAGCCGCTACAAGCTGCATGACACCATCCTGTCTGCTGACTGGTCAGATGTGTCTGAGGGCGGGAACAACAACTGCAACATACCCGACCACACCTGGCAAACTAGAGTTTGGACCGACACGCCTCCTCCAGAGCATCCCAGTGCAGTGACCTCGTTCACATCTACACAAACACACACGAGTCTGACTTCAGTGTGGAAAGCAGCGCAGGTGTGACAGGTACAACCTAACGATGTGTCTACTCGACCTGAAAGGATACATGAAGAAGTGAAATGCAGGCACGTTGGTGTAGAGCAACAGTGAAGTGCACTCAGATCAGCCCACAGTGCTGCTGATGCTGCACTGTGATGACACTATGATGACATAACCGCAGCTCCTCTCTTACTTTTTCAGCCGTGTGGAAGTGACTCATGACCGGGCTCGTGTGAATCAAAGCAGATTGTTGACTAGCTTTCATAACACTCTTTATGTAAGGGAGGTTCAGCAGCGGTTCGGGGGTGGACGTGAAGCCTCTACACCTGCCTCCAGCTCCACTCCACATCTCCTGAACATCCACACACCTTCTCCTCCACCCGTCGGACGCGATTCGGCAACGGCCTCGGGATGAGAAGTTCATTTATATCACAGCTACACTCACAACCGTGGCTCAGGAGGTTGGGAAGCGTATCTGTAACCGGAAGGTCGCCGGTTCGATCCCTGGGCTCTCTGTCCTGGTCGTTGTGTCCTCGGGCAAGACACTTTACCCTACCGCCTACTGGCGTTGGCCAAAGGGGCCGATGGCGTGATATGGCGGCCTCGCCTCTGTCAATCTGCCCCAGGGCAGCTGTGGCTACAACTGTAGCTGCCTCCACCAGTGTGTGAATGTGAGAGTGAATGAATAGTGGCATTGTAAAGCGCTTTGGGTGCCTTGAAAAGCGCTATATAAATCCAATCCATTATTATTATTATTATTACTTCCTGTAGTACGCCAGCAGCTTCAGCTCCCAGTGCAAGAAACCTCAGCTTCTGTCAGAATTCAAACCGACCCAGGACGAGCAAAATACAACAGCAGGAGCTGAGCTTCTAACAGCAAAGGGAGAACTAAACAGTGACAAGAACAGAGACCAAAATGTCCCCAAGGAAATGCAAAATATTCAAAAAGGATCACAAATGTAAAAAAACTCATAAAACAAAGCAAAGTTTCTGAAAGATGATGAAATGAGACAACAAGAAGCTCACAAAGACACGCGACGCGAGCATCAAGCTACACCCCTAAACGATCAGAGACACAAAAATATCACAAAAAAGAAAAAAGAAATGTCCGAAAAATGGCCACAAATGCCAAAACTCATTTAAAGTGAAGCAATATTTCTCCAAAATGCCAAAGTGGGACAACAAAGTGACCAAGAAGACATGAAAAAATGTCCAGAATAAACAAGAAGGTGTCACAAAAGGAACCGAAATAAATCCGGAAAGGATCATACAGAGACAGAAAATCTGAAGTTCGTAAAGCTGTCCGCTCTGTGGTTGTTCTCCAGCAGTTCAAAAGCTGCTGTAACGATGTCCCACTTTGTCCCACAGGCCTCCAACATAAGCTCGTCCCACTTTGCAGTGATAACGTGCCGGAGTTATTAACAATTTGGTTCCAAACTAAACTGCGAGAAAACAAACTGCCGACTTTGTTGTTTCTCATGGTTCCCACGCCTAAACTCATGTGACAAATGTTCATATTTTCTTGTATTTTTTTAAACTCTTGTTAAAAATGCTGTAATCTGTTCCTCTTCAGTACTAATGAACATGATTTTCACAGCATACATCCCAACCCGTTTCCTGCTCCACACCACAGTAATGCCCAGTGTAGTTCCCGGGTCGTTTCACATCAGCGGTTCTTCTATATTTGAGCTGAAGCAGGAACCATTAATGTTTAACTCCAAGCTGAAGCTGCAGTGGAGTATTTGCTTTACCTGCACGAGATGAAAAAGACGCCGACTCCTTTTTAACCTCCTGAGACCTGAACTCTTCCACAGCAGCATTTTTAATTTCTCTTTGATATTTGGGCTGATTGGGGCCCGATGAATGTAAAAACAAAGAATTACCAGATTTTTGCTTTTAAGACAAATGAGAGCCACATATGAGGATATTTGTTTAACATGTTGATAGAACAGTAGCAGCATAATGTCCTCGTAAGTGGATATCAGGCCCATGTAGAGGAAAATTGAGTATTTTGGTCTAAATAACCCAAAATGTGATGTCCACATATGTGGATGCCAAGTCCTAGGAGGTTAATGAACTCTTTGAAAATGTTTTTCTTGCACGTTTTCAGCAGCTCGGTCTCTGTAATGACATCAGTGAAGATCTAAGAGTAGCTGGTTATGATGCGTGTTACTGGGAGGAGTAATGAGATTACAGTGACGTCCACCTCGTGTGTGCGTGCGGGGAGAGTCGCTCCAGGCCGGTGATTATAGCCGCTGAGGCCCAGCAGCCGTCCGAGCAGCGAGGCCATCAGGCCCTCAGCAGCAGGCTGATGTGATTACGGAGAGCGAGGCCAGCCTGCGTCCTCCAACACATGTTTACTGTCACAGTCGCCAGGTAGGATTCATTTGTCCATGGAGGACCCATCACTGTGGACCAACTGTGGAAGCACAAGGTGATCTTTGACGCTGGTCTGCGCTCCTTTGATTTTTAATCAGCATTTTTTATTAACCTTTATTTTCAGAGAGCGTTTTAAAGCTCTCTGTTTGATTAACAGGAAGTGCTGTTACCGCTGAGTGAAGTGCAACGACATCCTCCAACTCTGGGACCACACAGGTCACCTGGTGAGGGGCAACCGGCCTCCGACCAGTCGCGGTCCGCCTCTCAGACAGACGGCTAAAGCTTATGGACAAACACGGCCGAATTTGTGAAAGCAGACAGATTGTGGCAATGAATCTGAGCCAGCTAGACCTCTCTGAAACATCGTCGCTCAATGCCTGTGTCGCTTTGTGGTTAAGTTGCCGTCGTGCAGAAACTACGTCACTGCTAGTTTCAGCCTATCCAGCAGCGACTGGAGCCGTTTAATCTGAAGCTGACTGCTGTCCTCAAAGGCGACGAGATCACACGTTTTCTTTTTCATTTTGCGGTTACGAGCTCTGCACGGTCTTTAAATCTAACGTTTAAAGAGAAACTCCACAAACAGACGTGCTGACCGTGCACACAGCTGACAGCAGTCATTCTTCTATTCGTGTCTCATCGAGAGGCTGGGCCAGATGTAGCCGTCAACTTTGCTTGCTGTAAAATCTTTTCATGAAAACCTGCACAGGGTTTCGTAAAGGCGAACAGTCCCACGACATGTGGTTGTAACGAAGGTCCAAAACTTTTGCACATAACTCCTCCCAGACTATGGAAACACTGAAGCACACAGTGACGGCGAGGTTGTGCAAAGCCTGCTCGTATTTCTTTCAAACACTTACTTTGTTGTTGTTGTTTTGGATGAATGATGGAAGGTCAGTATGCTTTAAATTTTGTTTTTTAAAATAAAAGCCTGTGATTTGCAAAATAAGATGTATACAGGAGGAGAACAGGATGGTGTGTGTATACAGGATCATCTGTGCCAAATGCAATTAGTTTACTAAACAACACCATGCAGTGATGTATGTCTTATAAATGTGTGTTTATTGTTCCAGTATTTATGTTATGAACTGAAAACAGTTTCCACTAATGTGGACACTGAAGTTTTTCTAATTATAAAACTTGAAAATCTCACTGTTTTTAAAAGATGCTTTAGCTCTGAGTGAGTGCAGGGTCTTTACCTTACACTATAAAAGCACCTGTGAATCCACATGACACCAACCAAACTTAACTGAATTCAGATTCCATCAGTATCGTGCTCACAATGAGACAAGCACGTCCGACAGTGAGCGCTGACGATTTAACACATACAAAGGAGCGAATCCTCCAACAAACCAGTGTTTGCAATGATCCAAGACACTTCCTGCTGAAGGTGGACAGAGCAGACACCATCAAGGATGACCAGGTTACATAGAGCACGCTCAAGTATCCTTGAGAGGGTAAAGATCTGGTTCAGTGTCCCACGACTGGGACGTTCCTCCACATGGATAAAACGTAAATCAGTCACATTTTTCCAAAAGGTTTCTGGGACTATCAGGGTGCCATTGCATTTTAACATGGGAGTCTATGGAGCCTCTAGAGGACGTTAGAGGAACTGCAGTATTTGGTGTGTTGATGATTGGTTTGCAGCACCTGTTAATTAATTTATTTGTCTAAAACCTATTAAAGCAGCTTGTAGAAGATCCTGCAGGCTCGACAAACACCCGTTTGTGGACGATGTCACGAACATGCAACCGTCGTTCCAGTTCTTCTTTTTTCTTTTTTCAAATCCAGATTATTTTTAGCCAAACTTGCCATCGTTTCTCTCTGATACTCACATTTAAGAGGGTCGAGGCCGAAGTTCGTTTTTAGCCTGCAGCCCTGTGAACACAGTTTCTCTGAAGAAATAAAAATAATTTCAGGCTCGACGTTGGCATCGCTAACGTTCACTCGAGCGCTGAGCTGAGAGCGCGGCCTCCACAGTTAGATAAGTGCAGCTCTCAGTGAGAGCTTCGGGCGAGGAAGAGGAGCAGCCCCGAGGATCACAGCTCCACTCAAACCACAGCGAATGATCCGAAGGTGGATGGTGCTTTCTTAAAAGTTTTGAACTGAAATGACCCAAAACGTCAGCAGGAATGAGTGAGGGATCACGGGAAACGTCCATCAGGATTTAAAAAAGTTTAACATCTAATAAAAGAGCAAAGCTACAACTCACATCCCAACACGATGAAAAATGATGCAGACAAAACAAAACTGCAAACAAAATAAACTATAGTAGAAATCAGAGTTACGAGATAACGAACGATTCTGAGATATTTGTGAGGCGTCATTTTACATTCAAATCTTTTCAATATGAGAAAAATTCTCACAATTCATACAAAGTCAGAAGTAACAGGAAGTCCTGGCTGTGAAACGGCGAGAGTCATCGTTAGCGTCTCGTCCTCCATGCAGAGCCGCTCTCGTTAGTCTGACATACTTTATTGACTTCTTTATTTTTAAGTGGTGAAACCAGCTTCTTCCCTGCGTCTGACCTGCTGCCTCAGCAGCAGTAAAACATGATAACTCAATTACAAAGTACTTCCATTTAAATCCACCCACCTGTTCCAGCAGCAGCATTAGAGGGATGCTGATGTATTAAGGCAGTAATGATAACTCAGTTATCTACAGCACTTGGTCAGATTCATCCTGCAGCCACAGAGCTGATGTTAACATCTGGAGTACAGGTGAGCACTTCTGCCTCTCAGATGGGTGTCTTTACCCAGGCTGCAGACTCTGTTTTCAAAATTAAAAAAACATATAATAAGAAAGCAGCGTGACATAGAAACCCTATCAGTCTGCAGTGTGCACACCTGCCTTGTGGAGCTTCCTGACGCGGGACGGATAAAGTTCTGACCCCAGGTCAGCTGAGGCGTATTTTGAAATTACACAGAAATCTGTATAAAACGATTCCTCTGCAGCTTTAATCAGTTTTTAAAATCTCCTGGTGTAAGTGCAGCCGTGGGCGGTGACGCTCCTGAAGCTCAGGATGTGGATGTTTTCACAGCGAGTGTCCAAACCACACAGCGTGGTGTTAACCTCGAGCTGTGGTTGGATCATCCTTCAGCTGAACTTTGGTGTCGTCTTCCTGCCGTTATGATGGCGTTCAACATGAGAGCGTCTTTCCTGTGCTCATGTGTTTACGTGTTAGTGTCATCACCACTAACTTCTAGTTCTCATAAACCTCGTATGTTTTTTATTATGCTTATAAAAACTGGGAGGAAATCTAAATCTAAATTGAGTTTTTAAAACCTCAAATTTGAACACAACACACAGGATGAGAAACTATCAAAATAAAACAGGAGGCTAACACTGACACGTTTGACTTACCTGGATGACTGAACATGGATCGAGACACTGAGACAGAGACAAGGACCGCTGAGCTAACGGGCCAAAGTAAAGCCAGACAAAACCGACGAAACACGGACACGGGGGACACAGGAGGACACGGGGGACACAGGAGGACACGGGGGACACAGGAGGACACGGGGGACACAGGAGGACAGGAAACACATCACCTGTGTCCAAACTGAAAACTACAACAGACTCACACTGAATATATCAAACAGGAAACCCGGGATCGTGACAACCTTAGCATCTAGCTAGCACTACAGAAGAGGAGCTAGCATAGCGGGTGTAAGGATTTTGTCAGCTCATCTGAAATGCAGCGTTTCTTTCAGCTCGACAAACATCAGCAAACACGCAAACTGTGTGTGTCACAGTGTGTTGCAGCTAAAGGCCCAGCTGGTGTATCTGATAGGGAGGGAAACACAGACAGCTAAGTTCACTCAGAGATGGAGACAGATAAGAAAGAAGGAGCAGCTCAGAGTTAAAGGAAGGACGCTCATTTAAAGCTCACATGGAAGTCCTCGTGTTTCTAAATCACACATGTGATCTGATCATGATTGTTTACATAAATTCTTGTGTTTCATCTTTGGGAAACGTCCTGCTAAACAAGCTAAGCCGTGCTAACTTTGTGTTATTGAAATGTTGCATGAAAACAGCGAGTAGTGCAGGATAAACAGGTTAGTTTGCAGCTCAGTGTGTGAACGTGGCCGTGGGCTTCGTCATTAAAGACTCAGTCACTGATTTCCACCTTTATATCAGCCGTGTACTGTGCAGTATCACTAGTGAAGTGACGTGAAACGTGTCAATCCATAAAGATCAGCTGATCGCAGCCTGTACTGAAGTGTTTTCCCCACGCTGAGCCACTATGGATCCTCCACCTGCTGAATCCTCTGTAACCCCCGACCGTGCTCAGGTGTGGAGTAGTGATGTGTAATTCGCGAACGAAATGGCTCTTAGAGCTGGGTCTTTGCTGTGAACGACGCGAGCCGGCTCCTTATCGCGAGCCGTGGTTTTTCCTTCTCTCACCCTCTCTCTCCACTTTTTCCCGCTTCACTCTGCACGTGAGCCTTGTGCTTTACGCTGGGCAGAGGGGGGAGGGCGGTAGTTACACTCAGGAACAGAGCGGGAGGGAGAGAGAGAGAGAGCCAGGGACAACAACGTCACATTAGAAAGGTATAGTAATCATCCACAACTATTTTCAGTTGCAGATGATAAAGGATTCAGAAAGTTTATTCATGCAGGTCCATATGACAGAGAATATGCATGTTCTTTTTGTTTTCATATTTTAATTTATATTTAATTGTGTTGTGGTTTGCAGTGTTTTGTGTTGTTTCACTTTAAATTTGTTTAAAAGAAAAAAGCTAGGGGCTGACTCAAGATGTGATCGATGTGGCCAGAATTCTGCCTCATTGTCACATATGTTTTGGACATGTCCTTATATCGCTACCTACTGGTCTAAAATATTTAAAACTTTGTCTGATATTTTTTAAAAAACAGCTCCCCCCAGACCCAGTAATGGCACTATTCGGTGTAGCTACAGTTAAAAACTTAAATAATAAACAAATTCGTGCTCTGAGTTTTATAACATTGCTTGCAAGACGCCTTATACTTCTAAATTGGAAAAATAAAGCCCCCCCAACTCATTCTGCTTTATTAAGAGACACAATGTATCATTTACAGTTGGAGAAATTTAAATTTTCATTAAGAGATAATGTTAAACAGCTTTACCTAATTTGGCAACCCTTTATAGATTACTTTAATAAGTAAAACTGGGAGGTATGGCCTCCTCCCATATCTGCCCCAAGATTATATATATGGGTCTACGCAGGTGTTTTTTCTTTTTCTTTTTTTTTTTTCTTTCTTTCTTTTTTTTTTGGGAGGGGGGGGGTTTCGTTTGTTTTGGGATTGTTGTTTTTTCCCCCTCTCTCCCTCCTTTGAATATACTTATTTAGGATAATAAATGTGTATGTATAGACATAGATATGATTGTTTATATAATGGTAATTATATTTTATGTAAAAAGGATGGGGAGAGGAAGGAAGGGAAGGGGAAAAAGAGGGGAGGGGAAGGGAAAAGGGGAAAAAAGAAAAAAAACTGTCAATGTAAATGAGATATATATTTTGTTGCCTGATTTGAATAAAGAAAGAAAAAAAAAGGAAAAAGCTGAAAATTTAAATAGTTAAAAGTTGAAATGTGAATAGTTGGTTTTTGTATTATATGATTTATTTATTACATTTTATGTGGAGTGAATAAATAAAAGTATATTTATGGTGGCCCCTACAGACAAAGCACGTACAAACTCCAAAGCACGTACAAACTCCAAAACACGTAAAAACTCCAAAACACGTACAAACTCCAAAACACGTAAAAACTCCAAAACACGTACAAACTCCAAAACACATAAAAACTCCAAAACACGTAAAAACTCCAAAACACGTAAAAACTCCAAAACACGTACAAACTCCAAAACACGTACAAACGCCAAAACACGTACAAACTCCAAAACACGTACAAACTCCAAAACACGTACAAACTCCAAAACACATAAAAACTCAAAAACACGTAAAAACTCCAAAACACGTACAAACTCCAAAACACGTACAAACTCCAAAACACATAAAAACTCCAAAACACGTACAAACTCCAAAACACATACAAACTCCAAAACACATAAAAACTCCAAAACACGTACAAACTCCAAAACACGTAAAAACTCCAAAACACGTAAAAACTCCAAAACACGTACAAACTCCAAAACACGTAAAAACTCCAAAACACGTAAAAACTCCAAAACACGTACAAACTCCAAAACACGTAAAAACTCCAAAACACGTACAAACTCCAAAACACATAAAAACTCCAAAACACGTACAAACTCCAAAACACGTACAAACTCCAAAACACATAAAAACTCCAAAACACGTACAAACTCCAAAACACATAAAAACTCCAAAACACGTACAAACTCCAAAACACATAAAAACTCCAAAACACGTACAAACTCCAAAACACGTACAAACGCCAAAACACATAAAAACTCCAAAACACGTACAAACTCCAAAACACGTAAAAACTCCAAAACACGTACAGAACACAACAGCAGTGCTCCAGGATGCTACGCCCAGTGTTGGCTACACAAGCCAGCAAGTACTAACGACCGGATTTGGTGTGTGGTAGTAACAGGTACTTCTTTTTAAATTATTTGAATATATATATGAGTGCTTGTGTATTTATCACTTAAATTACACAATTGAAAGCATATGTGTATTAATACACATGTGCTTTCAATTGTGTAATTTAAGTGATGTAGGTAGCTCTGTTTTGAAGTTCAGTTAACGCTAGAAATGTGTTTTGGAGTTTGTACATGTTTTGTCTCTAGGGGCCACCGTATATATTTATATATAAACATATATAAATAAAACCAGTTTTTTGTTTACCATTAGTAATTCCTTTTGTGCATAATTTTATATTATTGTTAATAATAAATTAATTAAAGCAACAAAACAACCTGAAGAGCCGGTTCGGAGCCAAAAGAGCCGGAAATCCCAACACTAGTGGAGGCAGCGTCCCTCCACCAGGTAGGCAACAGGTTATTCTGTAAGGGTCACGTGTCCGACAAGACAGATTCAAGCTGAGTGCATTCATTAGAATTAGAATTTAGATTCAAGTAACATTTGTATTCTTATGTGCTATTATTATTGTTATTGTTATTATTGTTATTGCTGTTGTTGTTATTATATTAACACAGCACAAGGTTCAGTTACCTTCTCCAATAACAGGCGGAGTGGTTCAGCGAGTACATTTCAGGGCCGCAACTCTGTTTGAAGAAGTCGACTCAGTACTGAAACTTTTACTTTTGTTTCCCTTCTGCAATTTTAATATTAGATCACCAGAGTGAACTCAGAGCAAACCTGCCTGCCCTCTGTGCAAAAGTAACTGCCCCTAAACCTGATGACTGGCTGTTCAACCCGCGGTCACGTGTTTGTGATGCCTTCAGTGGGTCGTTCACGTCACTGTGGAGGAATTTTCAGGAGCGTTTGAATTCGGACGTGCTGAAGGGTTTTCCAGCATGAACGCCTGTTTAAGGTCACACTGATTCTGGCCACTCCAAGAATCAGTGTGCGAGCCAATCAGAGGTGGGCGTGCTGCTGTGTTTCTGATCATTGTCCTGCTGCCCGAGTGCTCTTGAGCTTCAGGGCACGGCCTGATGGGCGGACATCCTCCTTCAGGGTTTTCAGGTCGCGGTTCTGTCAGTTGCAGCGAGTCGTCTGTATGCTGGGATGTTTTTGCTCCTTGGACTCTCCTATGGAGTCCATTTTGGCCCCGCCTCTTTGTTATTGTTGACCTCTGACCTTTACTGAGCTGAGTGAGGCCTGCAGGTCTTCAGATGCTGTTCTGCGTTTGTTTAGGATTTGATTTGTGAGTCTCGGATTTTTCCCTGTGTGTTGCTCCTTTGTGTCGGTTCATTCATGTGAAGTACTTTGATGCTCATATTCCGTCTTTCAGCTACATCCACGTTCACTTCCTGTTTTACTTTGGTCAGTGGTTTTCTCTTCTAGTCTCAGTTCTGATTCCTCAATCCTGATTTACGCTTAACTTCTGTACAGGTGTCTCCTTTTAGTTACTTCCTGCTTTACTCTGTGCGTCCCTGCAAGACAT
Organism: Aulonocara sp. 'chitande type north' Nkhata Bay; assembly: GCF_057382095.1. Classification (NCBI taxonomy): domain Eukaryota; kingdom Metazoa; phylum Chordata; class Actinopteri; order Cichliformes; family Cichlidae; genus Aulonocara; species Aulonocara sp. 'chitande type north' Nkhata Bay. The sequence goes on from NC_141350.1 coordinate 69,204,257, forward strand.
AATCATTCAAATGTACTTTATTAGACGTGAAACATTCAGGAGCTGCTGGATTCATTAGAAACCCTGAACCGTCGTTACACAGCGTCACCATGAAACTGACGACCGTCATTATCGATATTAATTAAATGAAACGTTCAAAGCAGTCGCAGGAAACCTGTTTGTGTTTGCCACACTCCTTTTTGTAGTCTTATAATACTTTATAATATAAAATAATGTATTACTATGTATTAATATTATTATAGAACATGTTTAACAAAAGTTAAACTTCCAGAGTTTGTTTGGTTTGGAACAAAACTCTTAGACTGACACTAATCGTGTCCACTGTGGGCACACTGAGCTTCATACGCCACAGTAAAGGAAATCTGATTACTTCTATGTTAGTATTTCACAGGTTTCTGACGGAGGCTCTTCTGCTGCTGTAGCTCATCTGCTTCGAGGTTCAGAGATGCTCTTCTGCACTGTCTCTTCTCCTCTGACCTTTGACCCTAACGGGGTATTTTCTGTGAGAGCTGGATTTGTTCAAACCTTCTGTGTAAACTCAGAGATGGTCCCAGCATATCATCAGTTTCTGAAACACTCAGAACAACAACCGTGCCACGATCACAGTCCTCAGTTTGAACTTCAGCAGGTGGTCTTCATCACGTCTTCCTCCCTGAACATGGAGAGTTCGCTCTGATCTCTGCAGAGTCTTTGGTTTTCTTTGGATGAACCTGACACGTTTATATGATGGAATTTCACAAACGAAGCGAACAGAAGCGGCGACGAGGTTATGTCTGCGTGTTGTTATTGGCAGCTGCGCCTCCTTCAGTGAAGATGGAGACCTGAAAACAACTTTTAGTGAGCAAAGCTCAAACAGATTTCTGAAAGTGAGGCAGCGTGCAGAGCTGGGGGGATGCTATTTGTCTTCAAGCGTCTGATGAGATCTTTTTTTACTCTCGGCAGCCGTCCTCCTGGCCGCTGCACCTCCGCTTTAATTGCCTGTCAAAAATAACCCGGCTCATCCTGCAGTTCCACCTCGGAGCGGGAACCCAGGGGACGAAGCCGCCGCGTGCACGTAGCGAAGATCTGTGCGTGGGCCTCGCCGTGGCCGCGCGACCTCCGCTTCACTGCGGTTCGCTCTCGCTCGCGCCTCTCCTCTCGGTGTGGGCTGCTTTGCAATCTTTATGTAAAACCTATATGTGGGAGGGCAGCGCTGCCGAGAGCAGCTGCAGACATGTGATCCAAGTGAGAGGCAGCAAAAGCTGATCGCACCGTGTTGGTGTTGGACTCCTCAGACCTGCCGGCTGCTTCTCGGACCTCTCTCTGTTTCAGCTACAACTGAAGGAGGAGGAGGAGGAGGAGTGAGCCCGAGCCTCAGCTGCTGCTGCTGGAGAGGAGAAAATGAGTTCATTTCCTCTCTCTCTCTTTTAAACAGCTGTACAGTGGCTGAAGCGCCAGCAGGTGGCAAAAGCACTCACCTCTCTGCCCTCAGCCAATCAGAGGCAGGCAGCTGGGGAGTGGGTGGGACAAAAGAAAAGGAGAGGGAGAACCACAGAGCTGAGATAAAAAGTAAAGAGAAGAGAGCAGAGACGCGACTCCGAGGAGAGGAACGGGAGCAGCAGCTGCTCGGCAGAGAGGGAGGAGAAGGTGACAAGGGAGGAGGAAAGGAGGAGCTCCTTCCACACTGAAGCGTTTGTTTCTCTGTTAAACTTCCTGGAAATGGAGCTGTGCTCAGAGGAGCGCAGACAGGCTTCCTCTGGCTGAGAGGGTTAGGAGGAGGAAGGAAGCCAGTTTAGAGTGAAGCTGCCCCCACCTCCTCCACCTCCCTCCTCCTGTCACAAAGAGAAGCGTCGATCTTTGCTTCCTGCTGCTGAGAGGAGACGCGCGGAGGTCTGCAGCTGAAGCACTTCCTGTGTTTGTGAGGGTGGAAAGTTGCGCGTGGAAAGTTAAGCGGCTGTGGCGATGGCCGGCGGCAGCTCAGAGCTGATCCCAGAGCAGCACTGAGCACGAGCATGGAGGAGCAGCCGCCGCCGCCGCAGGAGGAGGAGGAGGAGGAGGAGCGTGCTCCGCTACAGGATGGAGGAGAGGAGTCCACCTCCACGTCTTCAGCCTCCAACGCAGAGCTCCCCCGGGCGACCCCGGCCCCCACCTGCCAGCACAACAGCAGGACCTTCACGGGTCTGAGGATCTTCTGCAGGAGGAGGTGAGTGTCTCCTCCCGCTGCTCCACGCGTACGTCTCCGGGTCAGCAGCAAGTTTTCTTTTAAACAGTCAAACTTTTTATCGGTGACACACGGGGAGCCAATCAGAGCGCACGGACAGAGTAAACTGATGGTGGTAACGCAGCTTTTTATGACCCTGTGTGCGGCTGGGTGTCACGATCGCTCGCAGATCGCGTGTCTAAGCGTTCGACACAAACGCAAAGGTCAATCGGTCAGCAGAAAGCCTGCACTTTGACCCCCGACGCTTCCACTCATGCCGACTGACGCCGGAGCCGGGATTCTCCGGCTCGTCTTTGCTTTTCAGGTTTCGTCTTTTGCTCCCACGCTGACACATCTGATCCAGATCAGCATTTATAACGGAGGAAACCACAGATTAGTCGATTACTCTGCAGCTTCTTCTTAAATCATAAGGTCTCAGTTAGAAATGCTCGTGTGTGATTAAAGCGAGCGTGTTGGATTAAACGTGGCTGACAACACTTTGTTTTTCTTGTGTTATATAAAACCTTTCAGCACTGATTCAGGACAAACGTCCCTTCATATCTGAGCAGTTTTCAAAACCGTTCATTGCTGGATGTTTGAGTTCGTTCATCGAGATTCTCAGACGTCTGAAGTTTGAGTGAAGTGCAGTGAACCGAGGGAAATCTGGAGAACACCTCCCTCAGAGATTTCCACACGTATTCACTTCAGTACTGAAAGCGACGTAGGTGCACGAAAACACGCAAAATCCCATCAGCGATGTCCACGGCGTGCTGTTTCCCTCAGCTCTCATTCATTCAGAGCTCATCCAGATGTTCTCAGCTGGACAGATGAACTCTGAGCTGAAGGAGCCGCTGTTCGTATCGGCGAGGCCTCGCTTCCACGGTTTCACGTCTGCAGACTCCCGGCGATGGCCGTGACGCTCACCTGATGTGACAAAGTGGGTTCAAATGACCAAGAAGAGTCCTTTCAAAATAAAAGCCAGCTCCTGACGCTGGCCTTATTACCAGACTAAATGAAAAACAGTCTTAAATGTCTGGATTTACGGGTTTTAATGGTTTCTGGTGTGAACGGCGTGCTCTCTGTGGGCTGAACCAAATCAGCCAGAGTCCAAAGTTTTGGGGTTTCGGGCCGTTTGTGGTCACGTTTGATGGAAATGTGATGATGCTGGAGGGGGAGGTGTTAAAATAAAAGCAGATCAGTAACAGCTGCAGGCTGTAAATATGGATTTATGAACATAGCATGTAACTCAGATTCTCGGTGGAAAATAGTGCGAATCGTCTGCAGTCCCACTCCAGAGTCCCTTCGTATTTTCTCTGTTTTTGTGGTTTTCGCCATGGCAGCGGTGGCGGACCGTGGCGCTCGTCCAGATGTGGCTGCGGGCTTTCAGACGGCGTGATGATTCACAGATTAGAGAAATGAGTGTCGATTCATTAAGAGCTTCTAACCTGCTGCTGTTCACGCCTCTGCACAGGAAGTGAGGCGTCACGCGGCGGCTCGAAGTAAAGACTCTGCTGCCAGAGTTCCTTCACAATTTGACTGTTTCTTGTGGTTTTCAACATGTAAAGCAGCAGCGCCGAGCTCAGAAACGATAGCGAAACTCAGCCGATGCAGTTTCATCGTTTTCTTCTGTCAGTTTTAAATAAACGTGATTGGTAGAAAAATTCTCCAGCAGAGTTTCAGCAGGTTGGATCAAAATGTTCATTTAATCTCGATGAGGGCTGACGAGTCAAAACCAGCGTCTCTTTGTACTTTTCTGCTTCACATGCTGTTACAGGTTCGGGTAAAGGTTTGAAGGTTTCCATCCTTGAATGTGTTTTTGCTCGGTGAACCTGTTCTGCTCTCAGAGTCTCCTCCACAGTCTGAGAGCAGGTGAAGCGAGGAGGAGCGGCGCAGGAAGCTCGTGTCATTTGTGTGTGCGGCAGCTGACACCTGTGAGCCTTATTAGACAGGAAATACTGTTGTCACATGCTTAAAGTGGGCGTTGTCCATTTCCTGTACACACACTACTCTCCGATGTCTGTGATGTCACAGAGAGACCCCTAATATGGTCATCTAAGTCAAGTAGCCTTTAAAGTGGGAGGATCCAGAGCAGCTGGTTTCAGACAGAGGATGAACTGAGGGTCATACAAAGAAGGCTTATTCTGATCAGCGACTGATGTTTGACGTTGGACTCTGACGCCTCGGCATCAGCAGCCGAGTGATTCTGATCCCAGATCAGTTCTGTAATGTTATATTTAAAACATTTTATAGGAGGACGAAGCGTACCGACAGGCACGGGTTCATTTCTGTACTTTTGTTCTTATGCTCCGTTGGAGTAGCTCCGCCTTCTTTGAGCCCACTTGCGTCTCATTGGCCAGCTTTAGGAAGCCTGCAGAGGGGCTTATATATATATGTAAACCAATCAGAGAGCGAGTGAAGTGGTTTGCACAGATTTTTTGTCTTTGCTATGTTTGAATGTGATTTAGGTGTCGGACGGTTTTAACAGGAAGTGCTTGCTGCTGTATTTTTAATAACAGTGAATCAGGCTCGTCAGCGACCCCGTGTCGCTGTGCCTCCCGCGACACATCGAGGACACGCATCACGTGGATGTTTCCAGCCGTCAGACTTCCTCTTCGATGGGCTGAGCTCTGAGTAACGTGGAGCGTGCGTGTTAGTCAGCCTCGTCTCCGTTTTCACGGAGATGAAGTCGGACAGGACTCGCAGTCACACAGCGAGACGCCAAATAAAGGGAGGGAATTACAGCGTTACAGTATGGCTCAGGGGCTTTTATTTTGAAGTGAAAGAGCTGGATACGCTCGCCTGTGAATAAAAAGGTAACAAGTGCAGATTTAAGTTCAGTCAGGTGGTCTGTTTAATCTCCCAGCGATCTCCCACGGTCCTCTAATTATAGCTGCTATTAATGGATTGGCAGAGAAATTAATTAAAAGAGGTCATTTTTAGGGCCTGGTGGGAGTGTTTCACTGCACAGGAGGAGGAGAGGATTCAATCTGCAGCTCTCTGAGGACAGAGCGGAGAGGAGGAAGTGGAGGACTCCTCCTCCTCCACCTCTCTGGAAGCAGCCAAGGGCTTTAAAGGACGCCACTGTGATGTTTCTTCTCTTGTTGAAAATGTAAGAAGAGTCTAAAATGCACAAAAGCAAGCAAACAGCCGCAGCGTGGCGCATCCACCCGGCCTCCGGCAGCCTCACAGCTCACTATTTAGATGTGTGGAGGTAAATACTCCTCCACCCTCTAAGCTCATCCACCCTGGTGACTGTGGAGCAGGTCTCCACCTGACACAGAAACCGGTACTCCATCAGCTCGCTGTCCCCTGCTGGGACGTCCGCCTGCTCAGGTTTGAGCAGGAAATGCACCTTCTTCCAAACCCCCACCTCAGAGGTGGAGCACGCTCTGCAGAGCCTGTGCTGATTGGCTGGACCATGATTGAGCTCTGAGAGCTTCCCTGCAGTTCGCTGGATTCTTGCTCTTTGTTAGCCGTTACATAACGCTGCAGGTCGCATGCTGACTGAGAGGTTGGCGGTTGGATTCCTGCCGGGCGTCTCGGGGCAGCACGATGAGCCTCGCAGCGGTACGGCGTGGATCAGTGACGCCAGCAGCGCTTTCCTGTCTTCAGTGTGTGAGCATGTCGACCTTCATGCTTCGCCCACACTGAAATCACGGCAGGCGTGTTTGGCTGCAGATGCGCCTCAGTCTGGGTGAAAGCAGTAATCCACTCTCAGACTCGGGTTTCCTCCACAGGGTGCAGCCTCGTGTTGTTGTACACTTCTTGGACAGGACCTCAGCGCCCTGATTCGCTCACACCAGAGGCACCTTCGTTTTAGCTCATGCTTTCCTGAAGCTGTGGTCATTCAGTCACAGGAGTGGTGACGCTGACGGTTCGGCGTGCACACCTGTGTGCAGTTAGAAAACTTAACACACGTGTAGCATCTTCAGGTCCAGCTCCCAGTCTGGACTCTCCTGAGCTGTGTGTGACAGGATGTCAAAGGTCACGGCACTTTATAGGACGTGATCCGCCGGCGTCAGCAAACCAGGGAAATAAAGGGCTTTAGGAGCGTGTTTGTTCTCCGTCGCACGTAAAGACGAGCGTGCTACAAAGCAAAGCACGCTGCAGCCGTCACACCTTCGTCTGTGCTTTATTTTGCCTTCAAGGACTTTGATTCGGACTTTTTATCAAACACACTGACCTCTGGGAAAAAACACGATCACAGTTTGAGCCAAACAACTTCATTCAGATCAGCTCATAACATGTTTATATATAAGCAGCGTCCTCCAACAACACAGGCTGAATGAGAGGAGCAGCCGCCATCCACAGAGGTGAAGCAGAGAGAGGCAGGTGGAGAAGAGCGGAGGGAAAGGGAAGGTTTAAAGATGGCGCTGCTGTGATGGTTGGCGGCGGTGGAGGCCAGCTGAAGGTGCTCGGATGTTCGTGGCTGGTCTGAGCATGTGCAGAGCAGGGAGGGCGGAGCTGGGACTGACGGCTCCACGTCAGTGTCTAAATATAATCGTTTTTCACTCCACTGTCTGCCGCTGTGAAGCTGTGGACAGCATAACAGGAACACGTCCATGGACTTCAGCGTGAGATCGTAAATCTGTGACGATGATGATGATGATGATGATGCAGTGTGTGCGGTCAGGCTCAGACATGTTTAATAACGCTGACGATCAAGGTCAGCTGGGTCCTAACTTTAACTTAAGCCTGACCCCAGACGCTGCTGCTGCCGCTTCCCTCTGTGCTTCTCAGGTGCCTCCTATCTGGTTTCACTGAGGCCACGCCCCCACCTGTGACATCACCCCTCCTTTCACAACTGACAGATAATGGAAAACACCTGCTGTGATATTACAGAGGAAGGCGGGGCCAAATGGTTGCGTGTGCTCTCCCACAGCTGAAAGCAGCCATGATGAGTTCAGTCTGCCAGGTTCAGATCGCTGCCTCTGATCTGATTGGACGAGAACAAAAGGGGGTTGGTACTCTGGAGACAAACCAGTTAGGACGTCTGTCATCTGTCATCATGAGCTGTTTGTGGCCTGAGACAGGTCACTGCCCTGCTGCCATGACGATAATGATGATGATGGTGGTTTCATACACAACAGACTAAACACCGTCACTGTGGCGAGCAAAAGCTGATCAGGTGACAGTGATCTCCAGATTATTATCAGTAACTAGACTCCGCCCCCACAGGTGAAACCTAAGCTCTGGGTCAAAGGTTATTGAACCCAAACTTTACTACAACGTCACAAAGCGGGGATAAAAATAGAACATGAGACTAAAGCTGAGACGTTCTGCTGTGGGCGGAGAATATGCCAGGAATGCAGAGCAGCCGCCATGACATCACACGCCCTGCAAAGTCAAAGGTTAAAACACGCTGTTCAGTCAACTTCATTCATACTGCACCAGATCACAGCAGCAGTCAGCTGAAGGCTCCGCCTCCTTTCTACACTTAAATACTGTAGGCCTGCAGTGTGACAGCGAAGTGCTCTCGCCTGCTGACGAGCCCTAAAAGTTTACCCACAATGCACTCTGCCACGCTTCCTCCAGTGCATCGTCAGAAACGGATCGAACATCATCGTCAGGATGATGTCACGCTGAGACTGATCTCTGGTCGGTCACTCGAGCGCACGTCTGGCTCTTCGCGTCCATGCAGTATTTATTGTAAGTCGGCCTCACGCCCTGCACCTCACGCTGACACCGCGAGCAGCAGCGGACAGACGTCCTGCCGCAGCCACACTCGCCGCTCCGTCCGGGTGTCGGGTGTCACGGCCGGGTGGAAAGCCTCAACGCCTCGGGGTGATGTCGGCCAGGAGACAAATATGTCGCCTGTTCACACCGGCTCAGGTGTGTTTCTGTGGGAGTTTTCTGCTCACGCTCAAAAACTTTCCACACATTCGGAAAATATCTGCACGCGTGTGTGAGGATTTTTAGGAATCGCGCTTATCTGGAAAACCAGAAGAACAGGAAGGACGCGACTCGGATCAGGCCGCCGGCCTTATCGTTCCGCTGTCCGCAGACCCAATCAGATAAACTCGACTCACAACAAAGCAGCCAGATTCCTGCCAAAACATTAAGCACAGGCAAAGACGGGCTGAAGTCAGGTGGCGAAACAGAAGAAAATGTAACCCTCTGCTTCCTCACAGAGC